>NC_065923.1:68607222-68920442 GCF_024586455.1 Bactrocera neohumeralis | reverse complement strand
CTGCCTTTTAAATCTCCAAATTGCGATCAAAAGTCTCACATAGTTATTATTTTTACATTATGTGCGAATTTTTTCTCCAATGTTCAAATATAATTGAGAGTTCCATGTGAAACCTGAGCCAAACTGATTGATGGTGGCCAATATTGTCGGGGACGTGAGTCTAAAAAGACGCCTTATGTAGAAAATGAAAGAGAAAGTAGCTAAAAATTCGTGCTTTAATAACTTTTAAGTTCATTAATGAGAGGTTTGTGCTTTGAAAAGCAAAATTTTTATATTACTCTATATAAAAAGTTGGATTTGAGCTTACAAACATCTATTCCTTATGCAGATTAAACCTGAAAAAATTAATTAAGGCAATCAGCAAAGAGGTCAAACTGCTTACTTAGTCAGTTCTACACCTGCTTTTTAGCATACACAATGCCGACATCGCTGATAAGTGGACTTAAGTTGAGTAACTGTATCAAAACTTTTACGCGAGCACTACTAAAATAACATGCAACAACAAAATATGCAACTCACGTGCTGCACGAAAAAGTGACCTACAAAATTATTTAATTACTTGCCAGAAGATGCACCCATTTAGAAGTGAAAAGGCATTAAAAAATGATTTTAATTGAAAAATTGCAACAACAAAAGTAAGAAAAGAAATTAAAAGTGCAGCAAAGCGCCAAAAGGCTGAGAATTCTGTACTACAACAACAAACACAATAAGTGAAAATTAAATCAAAATGCACTTGCGTCTTTGCGGTAAAAGTGCAGCAATTTTCTGCTTTCATTAAATTTTCGTAATATTTTTGTTGTTGTTCTCAGCCCTTTTACTGTCTTTCAACACCCGCTGCACTTGCAGGCTTTCAGCGTGGCGTAATTTATTCTCGTAAATTCTGGTTATTATTGGTGGACGTAGTCTTGTTGTTGTCATTATGGTTGTTTTTGTTGTAATTGTCTGCTCTGCTGCCATAAAAACGTTGCTTATAATTTATGACGCATGCGTGTCGCTGCAAAGTGCTGCGATATTGTAGCAAGGCTGTGCAGGCCGGTGCAACAATCAGGCCACAGACGCTGCAGGCGCAGCAGCTGCAAGCCTTTGGTGTCAGCCCAAGCGCGCTTAACCCCTTTTAGAATGACATTGGCGTATGTAATCAATGTAATCATCATTATGCTTGACAACGCCGCTGTCAAAACTGTTAATCATAATATTCGACAATTTTTGGTGGATTTCGGTTTTTGGTGATTTTTATTTTATTTTTGGGTATTTTTCGATTTTAATTTTTTTTTGTCTTTTTTTGGTTTCTTATATGTTGTCATGGTGTTATTCATCTTTAACAAGAATTTAATGCGCTTTTTTGCAACCATATAGTTGAACAAAGACAGTAAGCGGAAGAAATAAAAAATGTGAAAAAAATATTAAAAAAAAAATAATGAAAAAATATAAGTAAAAGAAATATATGAAATTTATGTGCATGAGGTAAAGTGAAAAGTCAGCAGAAGTTTGCCTGCGTCTTTAACGGCCATGAGTTTGGCTTAACAACACGCTACATGCTTTATAGCTTCATTTGGGCCGGCCGGCTGGCGAACTGGTTAGCCAGTTCAACGCCGAAAAATCGAAAATCGAAAGAAAATGAAATGAAAACAATTTATCAAAGCATAAAAAGGCGATAAAAAGGCTTTTTAGCTAAAGAAGAGTTATGTGAAACTCGAAAAAATAAAAAATAAAATAAAATGAAAAAATTAAAAATAAAAAAGAAAAGTAAAAAATACGAAAAAAGAAACGCATAAGATGTAGAAAAATAAAAAAATAAAAATATAAAAATATTTTTTTTTTATATTTAAAAAAATACAAGTGATGCGCACAACAAAAACGAACGCTTTTGCAGCGAGTTGAAGAAAAACATGCATTGGCCGCTCGCCAGTAAGAAGCAGAAGTCAGGCGGCAGTTGTAAGGCATACTCCCGGCCCGAAATGAGGTCAAAGTAAAAGCCAAGGCAAGTCAATGCGAAGCAGAAGCTCACAACAAAATAAAACCAAAACAAAACAACAACAACAAAGCCACGAAGTTTGTTATTCTTCACATTTTTTTTTTTGTTTTTGCCTGCTTGCGGCTTATAACTTGAGCGCGTTGACAGCGACAGTTAAACGCCTCAGCTTCAAAATCGTAGCTGAATTGTACGCCTGCCTTCGCAATGTGCATATATTTACTTTTATTAATCTTTCTTTTTTACTTTTTCCCTGCACTGCGGCCAGAGAGAGTAAGAATAGAAGCGCTGCTCTGCGTTCGTGTGGCCCAAACGACCTTAACGGTACTTCAATAATTTTTTTGCCTGCTATCTTATATTTAATTTTTCTCTGCTTACTTTTACTCTTTTTTGCCGTATTTCTTACGCTTTTTATGGTAATTTGATCGCTTATAAGCAAATATTTAATTCATGCACTCGAACGCTGGTGGCGTTTATGCAACAAAGTTGCATATGCCACACACAAACTATTTTTTGTTTAATATTTGTCCAAAATATATGTTAAAATATGTGCATTAACAAAATTATATATAAACTTCTTTGACTGTGCGCAGCGACAGCGTTCGAGTTAGTATGCGGCTTGAGTCTTATGTTTACTTTGCTCGCTCTGTCTGCTAACGGGATTTTTGTAGTTTATAATTTTTGATAACAGCGTGTTCTCTAGCGCACCTACTTCACCCGGCAGCACTTTTTTATATACAAAATAAATATAGTTGAATAAAAGCGGCGAGTTTGTTGCTTAAGTCTTTTGTGCTCAGCGCCGTTGACCACTGCTTATTGCTAAGGCGAAATACACACATGTTAATACATACATGTTAATTTTTATTTCGCATAAAATTTACTTATCTTTTAATTCAGCAGTATTCTTGATGCCATTTGTTATTAGATTAGCCCATTTAGTGTTAGATTTTTCGAAGTTCGTGCCATAAGTCTTTTGTTTACTAGCAAATTTAAGCTTTTCGATATAAAAAAATATTTTTTTGTTTTGTTCAAGCTTTGGCTATTTATATTTACAAGTTGGAGGGAAAATCTATTATTTAATAAATTTTTTTTTAATACAATTATTATTTTTTAATATTTTTTTCTGATAATTACTGAGAAAGCAGGGTATTTTGTTTACGGAGTTGTTAAAGCAAAAAATTTTACTAGTTTAAACAAAAATTATTTTTTTTTCTTCTACATTTTTATTTTAAATTAAAAAAAGATTGGCAAAAAAAATAAATTTTTTTGGTTTTCAATTCATTTTGTTTTTTATTAAAATTTTTTTTTTCAAAAATTAAAAAAACCTGTCATTTTAAAATTCAATAAATTTTTTATTTTAAGCATACTTTAAATATAAAAATAAATAAGTAAATTTTAATAATTTGACATATCAAAAATTCTAAATAATTTAAAAATTTTTTTTTTTATGAAAATTATATTTCTGCTGTTAAATTAATTTTCTTATTCAAGTATTTATTAATAAAAACTAAAAATCACTACTTAATTAAGTTAACAAAGAATACGAAAAGATTTTTTTTATTAAAATAATATTTTCAAAATTTATTAAATTTTATTTTAAAAATATTTTTAAAAATTTTTTAAATAATTTTATAATTAAGTTTCCAAAATTTAAAAATTTTTTTTTAAATTCAGTATACCAAAAATTTGAAAAATAATGTATTTATTTTTTAATAAAAACAATCACTTTGTTTTTTTATAAATTTTTTATTTGAAACATTTTTTTACGAAAACTAAAATCATTTCATAAATAAAAATCATATTTTTACAATTTAATAAATTTTTATTTTCAAAAATATTTTAATAAAATTTAATATTTAATAACATTTTAATAAAAACTGTAATTTTGCAATTTTATTATTTTTTTAACATTCTTGAATAAAAACTAAAAATCAATACATAATTAAGTACACCAATAATTATAAATTTTATTTAATTAAAATAATAATTTAAAAAATTTGTAATTTTTTTTAACATTTTTGAATAAAAGCTAAAAATCATTTCATAATGAAGTATACCAAAAACCAAAAATAATATTTTTTCAATTTAAATAATTATTTCAAAATTTAATTAAAATTTGTATTAATTATTTTTAATAAAAACTAAAAATCACTAAATAATTTAGTAAACCAAAATTAAAAAAAAAATATATATTTTTTAATAAAAATTATAATTTTACAATTTAGTTAATTTGTTTTTTAAACATTTTATAATAAAAAATTTTAAAAAATTTGTAATAAAAAATAAAAATGATTTCAAAATTAAGTACACCAAAAATTATAAATAATGGTTTATGTAATTAAAATAATAATTTAAAAATTTTATTATAATTTTTTTTGATTAAATATTTAAAAAAATAAAAATAAAAATTACAACATAATTAAGTTGAACAAAAATACGAAATACGTTTGTTGATTAAAATTTTAATTTTACAATTTAAAAATTGTTTTATTTTAAAAACATTTTAGTAAAATTAAAATTTTATTTATAAAAAATAGTCTCAAAAATTTTTAAAATTTATTTCAAGAAGACATCTCGTTAAAAAAAGCCTTACATACAAGCACTTGATTTTGAACGATAAGTTTCTATGGCATCTATGTATGTACATATATGCTATAGTGATACAATTAATGATAATTTTATAAATTTTTGTATTTTAAAATTTTTCTGTATAATTATATGTTTTTTTTTCAAATTTTTTATTTTTTTTTCTCCTGCACTCCGTTCTTGCCCGCTTCAATCGCATTTTTGCTCGTGCTTCACTTTCTTGCATTGCATTTGCGTACATTTGCATTTAACCTGCTTTCACTTGCATGTCATGACATGTGAAATGTCCAACCAATTCAGCATGCCAACTTGCGCTGCGCAACAATTTTGTCCAAAAAGCAGCGTACGACTGTCCAATTGCGCTACGTGCGATGGCAACGCTGTGCCGTTGCATGTTGCAACTGTCGCGGCACCAAAGCATTTTGCAAATTTTTTATCATTTTATTTTACTTTTTCTTATTTTGTTCGTTTGCGGCGTTCTATCGGCTTTCCGTGCTTCCTGTAATTTTTCAACGCTGACGTTTCAGTTGCTGCACGGTCTGGCTGCAGCAACACACACATACATACATATCTGTACTAGTTCAAACTGCAAATGGAAATATTTGTTGACAACAACAGCGCGCATGTGGCAAATTATTCAACGTTCGCATGAGTGGGTGGGTGGCATATGGCTTAATCTTAAAATTTAGCATTCTAAAATTCCAGCGGCTTAAAGCAAAGCAAAATGGTGTGCAGCAGTTGCGGTGGTACAAATATTTTTTTGCAACTTTTGAAATTTTTTTGGAAAATCTTTATTTTAATTTTTTTAGAAATTGTTTTTAATTTTTTTAATTGTATTTCAAGTTTTTTTTAACTTTTTTTTTTTAATTTTTTTTTTTTAATTAATTTTTTTTTTTTTTTTTTTTATTTTTTAATTTATTTTTTTTTGCATTTTATTTTTTTTTTTTTTTTCAATTTATTTTTTAATTTTTTCTTTAATATTTATTCAAGTGCTTGCCACAAAAATATGCTCGGCCATAAAATATAATTTTTTGCGTGTTTTTTCCTTATTTTGGCCACAACTTGCCACACTTACCACCAATGTGGCTTACTGCAGGCGCTGTTCCGCTCCACCTTGGCTATGCGGGTGGTTGCACATATCAAATTTCACCTTCACTGTGGCAGTCTCGGCTGCTGGCGTGTTCTTTTGCCGTTTGCTTTGCCAGTCAGTTGGCCTTTCTTAGCTATTCTGTGACTTTTTTTCCACTTGTGCGTGTTTGTGTGTAAATACTTATGTATGTATGTATGTAGTACGTAAAATGTGGCAGCGTGTGACTGGTGGCAAGTTGGTTTAAACTGCTGTTGCTACTAATACATTTTTTTCACATTTTTGCTTAGCTATAGAATGCTGCACAGCTCAAATTTCAAAACAGTTTTTTGGACAGATGTTCCTTTCTAGGCGATTTTTAGTAGGAAAAGTTAAATTATTGTGGTTTGGCAACACATTTTTGTGACTTTTTCTTTTTTTTTGTGGAAGTTTAAGTTACTTACATCAGCTTGAATTTTTAATTGCCAGCCGATTTTTAAAAATGGCTTCCTTAACAATTTTTACCGAAGTTTTTTAGCATTAGGGTTGTCTTGGTAATATTCTGGTAGAAATGCCGTCACAAATTTTGGCAAATAATATATATGTACATACATATGTAGGTTTAAATTTCATATATCAAATGAGTAATATTATGTTATTTATTATTATTATATATTGCAAGTATGTACCTCTAAAATTACAAATTTTAATGGGGTTGCCACGTAAAAATATTTTATTGACATTTTTTGAAAAAAACTTTCGGAAATTAAAATAATTTGTGATTTAAAGAAATAAAATATCGGAAGCAGCAAAAATTATTTTGTATTTTTTTTTGTAATATGGCAACCCTGTATGAAAATAATACAATTAACAAATTGTTTAAAATTTAATAATGAAAAACAAATACTCGAATCGAAATATTA
This sequence comes from Bactrocera neohumeralis, assembly GCF_024586455.1. Taxonomy (NCBI): domain Eukaryota; kingdom Metazoa; phylum Arthropoda; class Insecta; order Diptera; family Tephritidae; genus Bactrocera; species Bactrocera neohumeralis. The sequence goes on along the minus strand of NC_065923.1, from coordinate 68,913,895 downwards.
TTAAGTATTTTTTTGTAATATGGCAACTCTATATGAAAATTATACAATGCAAATTTTAGTTTAAATTCATTAAACATATTTCCCAAATCAAAGTATGTTTTAAAATCATGTATTGAGAGGCAACAACAAGTTTATCACTTTTCGAGAGGGTTGCCAGGTTGTGAATATTTTTAAGTGTTAAACGTCGAAGATTTCACAAGAAAAGTTTTATAGCAGCAATTTGCGCAATAACAAATATGCGGCTACCTTTTCATACATTTTTTCGAAAATATAAAAAAAGGGCTGCCATATGAAAAATATTTTCAGGGTTGAAACTAAGCAGATTCGTATTTTTTTTATGAAGGTTGCCATATAAAAATATTTTCAGAATTAAAACTAAGCAGATTTGCAATTTTTTTTTAAGAAGGTTGCCATATGAAATGTATTTTAAGGGTTAAAACTAAGCAGATTTGTATTTTTTGTAAGGAGGTTGCCATATGTGTAATATTTTAGGGCTTAAAACAAAGCAGATTTTATTATTATATAATATTTTCTTTGCAAGTATCAATATTTTGCCGTATTTTGTAATTTTCTCTATAACTAATGCGGCTTTATAAAAGGAGTTGCCATACATTTAAAACTAACTGAACTTACTTGTATATCGCAAAAAACAGAAATAATGTATGTATATAAATAATAGAAAAATCATATTTTAAAGTTCACACATACATATGCATGAACGAAGTTTCACATGACAGTAAATGGTGTTGCCACGTATGTTGAAACGAGTATTTCATCACACTTATTGAGTAAACAGCGGCTTATTACCAGATTGTTTGGAATTCAAGTAATGTGACAACAGACAGACGGGTTTAAAATGTAGTTTAATTATTTTATTTTAATAGGGTTGCCACATTTATTTTTTTAAATGCTTAATGTGTAAATTTGATATTCTACACAATTTTGGCCAAATATAAATTGTCAGTTTTTAAAGACATGTGTCCATAAAAATTTACAGGGTTGCCATATAATTTTACACATACATACATAAATGTATGTATGTATGTATGTATGTATATGTACATTATATCTTTTTTATTTTATTTGCACTATTTAAAATTAATATTTTACCAAGGTTCTACCAAATATAAAGAGTTAACTCTTAAATAGACCTGTCTAAAAAAATTAGGGTTGCCATACTATTTATATGTATTTATATTTCAAAAAAATTGTATTTTACTAAAATTTAGCAAAATATAAAGTGTTAGCTTTTATATACATATGTACAAAAAATTATACAGGGTTGCCATATAATTTTCAAATTAATATTTTATGATGAAAAATAATTTTTTTAAGTTCTCTCAGCACATTTTCCGTAAATTTACATTCTTTAGCAGAATACAATTGTTTTTCCTTATTGACTGGGCACAAAATGTACGCCAAATCCTCCATGGCTAAAAATATTCATATTACCATTCTCCATTATATATTTACATATAATAAGCTCACCAACAGCGTCCACAAATTGACTGCCAATAACTAATATAATGGTAAGACTACTGAAACTGCTAGGCTTTGGCAGCAGCGCTAAACTTGTACCGTTATTATGCCGATTGTCATTGTCAACTGTCAAAGTCGTCATTTCTTGACAGTCAAAATGAAGCAAAAACTGAAACATGTAGGCAATAAAAACAAAATAACAATAAAATATTAACAATAACACCCACGTTGTTGACCGTTTTTGTGCGCTTGCGTATTTTAACTACAACTTTTTGCTAAAGAAAAATTTCACAAAGAAGCAACTCGCATAAAAATTTGCATAAATGCAAAACTGACGCTTAACACACATAAATATTTGCATGCAAATCTTTGGCCGCTGCTTGTAAATAAAAAGCGTCTTGAAATAACAGTATATATGCAAAGAAAATATTGTAAAGCCAATACATGCAGTTTTTACTGTTGCTGTCTGGCAACAATAACGGTCATCGATCATGTTTTGCTGCATGAAAATAAAAGTAACTGTCATTTACAATTTTTTTCAAAAGCTGATGGTTTTTAGGGTTGGGTCGGGTTTATATAGGCGAGCAGTTGATTGCAATTTTTTCAATGTTGTTGTTGTTGGTGTTTATTTTAAGTCTAGTTGATATATAGTAAGTGGGTTATAAACTTAAAACAGAGAGGTTTTTATTATATTATCGCTTATATTAATAATACTACGCCAATAAAGAAGAATACTACTTTTATTTATGAAGAAGAGGTGATGGTCCCAAAAACGTTGTATTTGTGTTCCTTAAATGTTTCATGAACTCTGTCGAGTCTGTAGTTTCAATCAAATAACATATCAGTGGATAAACCAGACAAGACTGTGGCGCTGTTTGACAGAGACTCGTATATATTCTGTTATCTGGTTTAATACCGCTTTATAACTCTCGTTTGAGTAAATGTTAACGTAATATATGTAGATATGTTTCGCCTCCCTTTTCAATACTTTTTCATGCTTCTCTTCTGCAAGTTCGGAAGATTCTTCTTTTAATTGAAGCGACTTCAAAGCAACTTTCATATATTGCTTCCCCAGACATTTGGTTCTGACACCAGATTTTCACCGCACAAGAACTGTGTACACGACAGCATTCTCAAAATATATCCTCAAGATATTTGAGAATGTCAATAAACCTTGAAATACGAAGGTAGTTGAGCCTATCCTCTGTCTCTGGTGATTATACAACTAAGCCTTTGAATAGAACTAGTTCTTACCGTCATTTTGTTAGTTTGCTCACAACTACCGATTTACAACGTATTTTTAATTAAGTGTCTTCGATAGGCTACTGTTGGTAAAATTCAGTTTCGGTAGGTCTTACTACTTACCCTAGGCACTTGAACTAAGAATATATCGAATATTTGCCTCTATAACTCATAAGCATGGTTTTTTATAATATTGCAACTTAACTGAATATATAACCTATGCTGGTTCTGGTATTTCAGCTTAATTGTTAATATATATAACTTATTCATAACTTTTAGGTTAATTTAATACAAATTGTCTTACTTTCAGATGAGTTTTGATTAGATGATGTAAATATTTCTTCATAGTCCACCACCATTTTTAAGAAATAATATAACTCCTCTTAAACCGATGATTCAATACTAGATTAAATGTTATATTTTCTAAGGCATATAACGAAGTCCTAGATACAAAAGGAAATCCTTTGCCAAAAGCTCTTCAAACTTTCTTTCTTCGATTACGGAGACGGTTAATGATTCGATTTTCACTTACCTACTTTGGATTGGGGACTTCATGGGGTTTTGTAATAGCTTTCGGGAGTACATTAACACCACTTAAGCTAAGTTTGTCCTAAATAAGCAGGTACATTTGCTTTAGACCTGCTCCGTTTTGTAGAAACCAAACGCCGATTTTTTTAGTCTAAGTTAAGGTAAGGGTTTTCCAACATGACCTGTGATTCCGGTATTGACTTATAAGAGAATATAGAACATTAAGTGCCCAGCAAATCATTGCTACCCTTAGTTAGAATTCTCAATTGGGTCCTAAGAAATTCATACAAACTTTAACAGATATTTCTGGTAGCGCTGTTAGGTAATTAACTGGTTACTTAACCCATAGTTTCCTTGTAGGATGTTATTCAATACAAAAAATTGTCACTTCCATGCTTCTCTGAGATTTTTGAATAATTAACCGGTGACTTAACCGATAGTTTCCTTGTAGGGTGTTATTCAAGCCAAAAAAATTGTCTAAGCCTTAAGAAACTAATACAAACAGTAACAGAAATTTCTGGTGCGCTGTTAGGTAATTAACCGGTTACTTATACCCATAGTTTTTTGTATGATGTTATTCAAACAAAAAATTGTCACTTCCATGCAATAAACTGAGATGATCTTTTCGGCGTTCTCTCTGAAGGTTTACATAATAATATAAATTTTGAAATCTTTTGTAAATTTTTTGACACTTTTCTATAAATTCTAAACATGTCGTGGCATATTTTATACACATTTATTTTACAACCTAATAATAGAGTTTTTTACGCATTTCTTATATACTTGCCATCCTTTATTCGATGGAAGATCAGTTTATTTAAATAAATTTAAGAATATTGTCATACATTAAAGGACGCAAATCCTTGAAATTCACTTGCTGACACTCACAATCGAGCCATTTTCAGGCCATAAAAGGTGAATATTAATGAAGCATGAGCAACCCTGCCAAATAGCAAAACAATAAGGTGAGACCTGAGTTTCGTAAAAAAGAAATATATTTTAAAATAATTGCATGCTTCAAAATATATACAATGTATTCAAATTCAGCAGAGATAGGCATAATTATAGGAGGAATCAAAAACTTCTAAAAAATATCTAGCACTCAAAACTCACATTGCAACGCTCTCACACGCCCGTGGGCTTGCCTTTCTATTTGCCCATTTATTTCATTTCGTTTTTATGCATATTTAATATTCTTTTGATACGCTTTCCTTTGCTTTACTTTGCCACAAAGTGGAAACAATATTTATTTTGCATGTGAATGAGATTTTGAGTGCTGCCGCTGCTCCTTGTTCCCATTTATTTGTAACCAACTAACCTTTCTCAAGCAAATTTAACACATATACACTCATATGTGTATATACAATCATACATTTATACTCACTTACACATACATATGTATATATTATATTACAGTGTTTATGTGTTTATGCCTATGATTTTGCATTGTATTTATTTATATTAGATTTTCCACGGCACAAAGCCCTTAACATATTGGCAATCGGTTCTCCGCTTTTCCACATATACATATGTACATATGTATGTATATGGTATTTTATTTTTATTATTCTCTTTACTTAGAGCTCAGTTATGTCTTTTGTTATATCGCGCCTTTTTACTTCTGCAGTGCATTCGGCCTGTGTGTGTCTGCCTTTCTGGTATAATTTGCATAAGTTTATAGGTAACTATTGTAGAAAAGGAAAGAAAAGAGAAAAAACGCTCACTTTATATACGATAAATCTAAATTAGAAAATATAGACGAGATCTTGCTTCAAAAAATGTTAGAAAATCAGTGGTCCCTATGAAAAAGTCATAAGATATACAATGGTTTGTGCCATGTCAGTTCGTTGACATAGCAAATATTGCTCGAAGTAGCAATGGTTATACTAACATGAATTGAAAAATCGCTGAAATCATTCTCGGAGTTAATCTAGCTAGTCATAGATATATATAATTATCAAAACTCTTTCAAGTACTTGATCAACTTTCAACAAACCTAATATGTAGGAGTCAGTTAAGTGGACTTTGAGTGTATCAGGAAAAATATTGCTATAACTGGAACTGGTACCTCTGAATTCAAAAATTTATCCAAGTGATCGCACAATATAATTGTGATCATTATTGCACAACATTTCTCATAGCAATAGCCATATTTTTGTTGTTGAAGTCAGGCTATGAAATATTATTGAGTATTTCAGGCTTTGTTGAAAACCCACATGTTCTGTCATATCTATATCGGCAAAAATGACCAATACTCAGAAAAAATAAGTTAAACTTGGAACAGCCGGTGTCATAACGTTATCCAATTGATCATTTTAGGAGATCCGAAGGGACGAATCGAGAGATGGTTTTGTGATTATTGATTATGTCGAACAAAGCAAAGCTGAGTGCTCCCTGTTACTAAATAATAATTGTAATTATATTTATAAAATAGTCTTTAGAGCTTTTTATGAGCTTTAAGCTTCCTTCTGTAGCAATGAAAAGCTCTCTTGATTCACTAGACTATTTATGAGTGATATCCCACAGAGCTTTAAGCTTCTTATGAGCTTTTAACTTGCTTCTGTAGCAGTGAAAAGCTCTCTTAATCTATTAAAGTAAATAAGCAACACCTCACAGAACTTTAAGCTTCTTCGATACCAATTTCAGACTCATTAGCGAAAAGCGTAGCCAATTTTACTCCGTATCCTCATTACTGTAGATGGGTTATGAACTCGTGACATCATTGAAACAGATAGAAGATGATATGTCATATGATCAGTGAGTGTCTGGGTGGATTGCCTGTTAGTGATTAAAGTTTTGCCAATTTACATTTTCTGCGCCTTTGCCTCAAATCATTCAAAATTAGGTTAAAAGCGGTTTGAAATATCTTAGAACATATTACATAAATCAAAATATTGAGTACCTTGTTGTTATCACAATAGTAATATGATCCCAGACATACTTAATCGACGTTTTCATCATCTTTCTATGCGAGTCTTGTGTTCTACGAGTACAATGAACACTATTAAGCTACCGCTATGAACACCACTCGCCAATCGCGCTGCTCCCAAACAAAACATATCCTTCAAGTCATAAATAACCCTAGCCATTATTATTGCAGAAATCTCAGTTAACCAACGTCTAAGTTTAGACAGCGCCAAAGCAACAAATCATTGCCACTTCAGAGCTATTTTGCATAAACGAGCGGTTAAGTGAGCTGTACGAGCACACACAGCCAAAAAAATACCAAAAAATATACTGCATTTCAACAATTCACCAGCGACAATTTGTCTTGGCCATACCTTATATCCAGCCAGCACCACTGACCCATTTTCCTTTCATGCGCTCAGCACAAAGAAAGAATTGCATATCACTAAATGGTTTTCCTTTCTGTCCATTATTTGACACATTTACAGCTACGTTTATGATGCATCACAGCCGACAGCGCGATAAAAATAAATAATAAAAATAAAAAGTATAAAAAATTAAATAAAAAAAAAATTTACGAGATTTTACAACTTCTTTTCGCCATTCACCCAATTGATGTTGGCGCATGCGCAGCCACAGCCAAGCCACAGCGTGCTCAAGTACAAGCTGCAATGCATTGTTCGCCTTACTCTTCTTGTTGCTCTTGCCATGTAGTTGCTGTTGACCATTGTTAAAGTGAAATGTGCCTGAAATATATGGAGCAGTTAAGTATTTGGCAATGCGCGATATGTCAAAAATGCCAGTCCACCGATTTTGCAACGCACATCGTCGCATTGTGCGCCCAGTATTGCGGTAATGCCATGTGGCTTGCATGTCCGTCCAGGCGACAGTTCGTGCGCCTGTCGATTATGACCAAATTATAATGAGTATACTGGAACGCCTGGCTGGTCTGCCTGTGTGTACGTAGCGTCGTTTGCGACTAAAGCAGGTCACTTTTTGTTGTTGCACAGCAAATTTTTATTTATATTTTTTTCTGTGTTTGCTTCCTTGACAATATTTTTCGTGTGCGGCTACTTGGTGCCAGCCTTCCTTTGCGCCCTCGGCTGTGTTTTATGGGCGCGCATGCGCGCGCATTTGTCCCAATTTCGCTAATTTTATTTTTACATTATAGCGTTTTCTTCCGTGAAATTTGCACGGCCGCGAAATTGATATATTCTTTTATATATAAGACAAATTTATCATATTTTTGGCTTCATTTTACTTACTTTGCTGCGGTGCGGTGCGTGCACTTGGCTCCACGCTGCCATATTATTAAGCGATTTTATTGGGTCACAAATGTGTTGATAGCCGCGTTGCAGTGGCGGCTTAATAAATGCGCTTTAATTTATTAAAGGCCGAGCATGCAGCTCACGTTGTCTCGAAAATGCGCGATAAAGTGTAAACGTTTTAGGCTATCAGTCAACGGTGCACTGCGCTCGTTGGAAAAATAAAATAAAAAGGTTGTATGTGTATATGTAAATATAAAAAATAGTTTATAAAAATTTAATAGTGCATTGCAACATGTGTAGCAACACAAAATGTTGCTTAATAGCTGGTGGCAACTAGTTGCTGAAGCAGAAGTCTACATAAATAGCATATAAATATCAATAAAAAATGTTTATAAACATTTATTAGTGCATTGCAAGATGTTTAGCAACACAAAATGTTGCTTAATAGCTCGTGGCAACTAGTTGCTGAAGCAGCAGTCTACATAAATAGCATATAAATAAAATAAAAAGTTTATACATATTGATTAGCTCTTTGCAACATGTTTACCAACACAGAATGTTGCGTAATGATTAGCTGCAACATGTTTCTGAAACTGTTCGGCCTACAGAAATATGCAAATTGGCGTTGAAAAGCTGTAAGCTTTAGCTGTAAATTTGTAGACCAGTAGCTTAACCAATTCCAGAGTCCAACCCAATAACAACCCGATAACTAACCTCATATTTGGTGCATACCAAGAAATAAATTTAGCAACAAGCTGTAAGCATTAGCTGTGATTTTATTGGCCAGTAGCTCACATATTTCCAGAGCAAACCAATAATAACCCGATAACTAACCTCATATTTGGTTATGTGAACACCAAGAAATAAATTTAGTAACAATTTTTGTAAATTATTTTATTAATTTCTTTGATGAATGCACCCATTGCTAATGCCACTAAATTATTAAGAATGTGATCTAAGTTTAACATTAATAATTTCATTATTCGACCCAGAAAGTATTATTTGGTACTTAGGAAGCTCTATATCTTGAAACTTCATATAAACTCTGTTCAAGTTAGCCTGATTCTTTCCTTCTTCTACTAACGCTGTATCTCTCTCTCTCCTTCTGTACTTGTACTAATATAATAAAGCTTCTACTTTCGCTTTTGAGTTCGATTTATCACAGAAGACTTAATACGGGTATATAAAACTCTTCTTTATGGACTAGCAAAAGTCTACAAGTTTTCAATAATAGCAAAATGATCATATTTATCTTATAAGAATATTTGTACTACCTCTCTGCAACGCTTACTGCTCAAACAAATCATCTCCCACCTTATTTTCAACATACCAGTGCATAATTGCCGCTAGCAACACCAAGCAACATGTTGCGGCAACATGCTGCTTTTGCTGCACTTTACTGCTAATATTCACCACACTTTACTACCAATATTCACCACACTTTACCGCTAATATTCACCACACACCTTGAGCGCTCGATCCGCTACCTTTCGCCGGCATTGCGCTCTCATCGATCACTCTCTCTTTCTCTCTCACCTGCCGGTAAACTTCAACTTCACTTTCGCTCAACAACATTCACTAATCAAACCAGATCAGTTTCTGATGCTTGGACGCCTGTTCACAGGCGCATTGCTACACATATGTATGTGTGTGTGTGTGTAACAGCGCTTCCGCTTGCCTGCTTGTCTGCCGGTTCGACAGTGATCGAAGACGGCAGCAGACAATGTTGCCTCGCTCGTGTTGCACGGGTTATTTTGCTTGCCGCAAATGCTTTACCGCTACCACCAGCACTTCGACGGCGTTCAGCCAACTAACTCCGTGCTGCTTATGCCGGTGCTGCATCATTCCGTTGTTGCATTTCCACTTGGACACGTGTGGCATGCGGCATTTCACTGGCAGCTCGAGCTAAAAATAATTTCGTTGCATGCATTTGTTCGTACGTTGCACTTTCGGCGTGTTAGCGGTGCGCAAAGTGAGTGGCAGACAGGCGTGTTGACTCTGAGAATTTAACGGTTGCATTTCAAATTGAAAAGTGTGTGAAATGAACTCAAATGTAGTGGACTGTTGAAATATGTTGTGGTGCTAAAAATAGTTATGTCCTTGCAAATAAAGATTACTCAAAAAATTTGTGATAACTTAAGCGCTTTTGCTTCATTTGTGTATGCGGCAAACGAAGTTTAAAGTGGACTATTCAAAAATACGAATCAAGCGAATCAAACACAGAAGAACTCCGATGAGCTTGCGCTATCACTACAGACTACAGTTTCCAAATTTGTTTGTAGTGCACAAATTGCGAATTCAGTTGCGATTTACTTGACTTCTCTCGAAGTTAAACGAAGACACCAGCAGTGCTTATAAAGTGAAGAGAGTTCAGTTTTTTATTGATCAGTGATCGTGTCAAAAATTTTTCATCTGCAAATTTAGTCTTATTGACAACAGCAGCACGACAAAATGCGAGATCGTAAGTTTTGTAGCAATTATTATTTATTCTTATTATTTATTACTTATAATTTTTGTGATCGCAAATTTTTATGATCACTGATCGCAGCAGTTTAAGTTAGTATTATAAGATAACTCTGTGCATATCTAGTATGACTAATGTTAACTCTGCATTCTCATATAATTGTTTTTTTGTTCGAATATTTTGAACGCACGCTAACACTTTAGAATTATTATTAAAAATTTTGACGATCGGTTAATGATCACTTTGTAATATTTCGAATATGCGCAGAATCCAAAACAATTAAGGTGGGTTATATTATAGTATTATAGTTTGTAACTGCATCCTAGCATCCTGTAGTATTACTAGCACGACAGCTCATAACAGCAAATCTTCAAAATCTGATTTATCAACGATCACTTGGCTACTTGAACTATCAACCTTATTTAGCTACTTGATTTATCTACCTACCAAACTAATTAGATAATCGTTAGTCTAAAAAATTTCGAATATAACCCGACAGCACATTTTCCCATAAACAAAAAATTTCACACTGACGATCAGTAAACGATCGTGCTTGCAATTTCTATTGTCTGCGCTCGCCAGGAATGCAGACAGCAAACAAATTCTATGCGGGCAAACATAGTCTCTTCGCAACGTATAACTACAAAGAAAACGTAAATATGTTGCCATGAAGCAAACAGTTAAATCATGGCGTAACGATCAGTGATCGCAGTATAAACAGGATACTTTAAATAAAGAAATTGAAATTATTGTTTGAAGTTGGTTAAAAGTTTGCCTAACTGATTTCTATATAATATGTTTGACTGTATAAACACTAATATTGGAGATATATTTAAATAGTTAAGCGACCACAAGGCGCCTTTTCATGTAAATTAGAAAAATTAATATAAGAAATACGATGTGTGTACGCGCTATTTAGCAGAGTCTAGAAGGGTTGAGATTTTGAAAGAGTGTGTTGGTATTATTATAACAAAGATCAATAGGTGTTCAAGAACTTTATATAAAGCTTGATTACGATTTTCGGGAGACTGATCGTGTTAGCTACTAAAATGTGGCAAGATCATAATCATATGTATTTGACCAAATATTTCAAGGATCTATGACTTATGTTTATGTAGAAATTTATGCTACCCATATATCATGATCCTGATCATGATCCTGTGATTTCAATCCCTCTGTTTACTTCACTTGTTGAGTGATATCTTTTAGAAATTTTCATATATAGTGTTATCTTTGTAAACCATTTTTTGTCTGCTCCAATCTCATACTGATCTATTGTGAGTAATTTGATTTCATCAAATATAAACAAGTTATAATATTGCGCGAAAATGGCTAGAAGACAAACTGTTGTGCGCAAAAGATTATCTGAATCATTTTCTAGAGTGATCTTGACCGCGCGATCGCTGATCGTGTGACGAGTTAAGCTGCCAATTGTTCTTTGCTTGATAGCTAGAAATAATAGTTATCTTATTGAGTTACCGACAACTGCTAAAAGGCTAATTGTTGTGCACAAAAAGGTTATTGGAATCATATTTTAGAATGATCTTGACCTCGCGATCGCTGATCGTGTCATGAGTTAAGGTGGTGATTGATTTTTGTGTGTTAACTAGAAATAATTAGTTTATTGATATCTGGATATTAAAATTGCTCTCAAATGTTATTTTATATTTAGTCAGCCGTTTTCCTGTTCATCTTGCGCTATAAGGTTCTTCTTGGACTATTTCTTGATATGAAATGTAGAAAACTTGTCAGATAACAATTCGAGTATAAAAGTTTAAGCTTACTTTGGATTTTGAGTGAATTATCAATAAAAAGGTCACATGTTGTATACGTGAGATCGCGCTTAGTCTCTTGTTTGCTGATCATGTGATATATTGAGTCCATACACGATCTTCTTGGGCTAATTTTGTGATCTTCCTGTGATAATTATGCGATGTGTTATTAAAATGACGAAAATGAAATAATGCTTAGATGAGTGTAACTGTTATAAACTTTTCTTTTTAATATTCTAGGTATAGAATAAATTAGAAGATCACTTGATTAGCATAGCATAAATCAGAAGATCACTTGATAACTGATAGAGGGTGTTTGATTTTTGTTTTCTGTTCAAGTAATTTGCTGACATTAATATAATATGTGGTATTTTAAATGAAATATTCGTAACTTCTTAAGTGCTTAAAGCAAGTAATTAATTAGGAAGAATGAACGCTGATCTCTTACTCATTATCGCTGATCTTGCTGCGTGAATGTGGGTTACAGATTTCAAGGCTGAGCTCTCTAATATTATTAAGTATTTTAAAATGCAACCACTTCACTTTACAAACAAAATTTAGAAATTACAGCTGAGTAGACAATCATTAAGTGGTAATGATCGGTGATCTTGTTGCTGACAAATCAAGTGCTTGTTTATTGTTTCAGTGAAAATTACCCACTTAAAACCATTGTTTTAGAGTAGCAGTGATTATGTCTCTCAATTGAGTAAAGTGTTTTAGTTAAGGGACAGCGATCTTTAAAGGATCGTGTTCATTTGAGTACGGTGTTTCAGTGAAGGATCAGCGATCTTAAAAGGATCGTGTTTATCTTATTTTGTGTGTATGGAGTAATATTGTCTTTAGTATACTAGTCATAATGTATCTCAGTTGAGTAAGGTGTTTTAGTAAAGGATCAGCGATCTTAAAAGTATCGTACTGTTCTCACCTGCTTAATGTGCGTGTGGAAAAGTAGTACAAACAACCCTTTTGTTATATTTCGCAGATCTTTCTTTGAGTTGGATACGTAATATGGATATGGTTAAGTAATATTATGTAATAATTGTTAAGACAGAGACACACCAAAACAAATTTACACGGTAAATATTGAACACTTCAGGCAGTTTGAAGTAGTTATCGATGTGTGAACCCGGCTTGGGCAAATATTTGTAAAGGTGAAGCAAATATGAACCTAAATGTATATGGAAGCGTGTAGAGGTGGTAATTAAAAGGAAATTTTCGGTTGCTTACGAATTTTGGATTTCTACGAGATTTCTGCTTTTTCGTCTTTTGTTTTCGTTTGAATTTCTTCGAGATTTTTGCTACTTCTTCGTCTTTTTTCTTTGCTTGGTTAGTTTTGGTTTTTCTTTTTTTTAACACAGAAATTCGATATTGTTTCAAACACGTCTCTTTTGTTTTTGTTTCTTGACGCTTTACGGTTTTGTTTTGATTTTTCGGTATTTTGTCCATGTGACGCATATTGCCTGGAATTCGAGATTATGCAACATTGGTCAGCAACAAAAGATCTGTTGGAGAAAAGCAATTAAGTGAACAAAAATCGTAAAATTGTTACTCAATGAGTATAAAATGAGCGCCAAATGAGACAATAAATAAGAAACAATAACAAATTTAACACGTAGGAAATAAAGGGATTGTTTTGGTGCAGCATTGCTTATAGCAAATCTCCAGAAAAAGTGCGAAAACAATTGCTGAGTGGCACTTGAAAGTGCTACTTTCAACAGCTCACAAAAGCAACAAGCAATGAGTGGCGATTATGAAAGTCATAGAAGAAGCAGACACATACATACAGACATACACATAATAAAGCAATTAAAATGTCATTGCACAAAGCGCAAACCTACAAGGCAACACAATAACAACAAAAGCAAACAGCCGTAAGCAAAAACCAAAAAAGGAACAACAAAGAAAATATGGAAGAAATAAAAAACTGAAGAAAAAAATCTTGAGAAAACACCGCCAAACGCTCAACAAAGCCAAGGTGACCAGACTATGACCGACCGTCAGGTAATTTAAAGGCGAGCAACTGTCTAAGCGGCAACCAAAGCAGGCATGCCGTTAACGAGCGCTGCACACACACACACACACACGTGAGTGTTGTTGAGGCATTCCGGATATGAGTGCGGGTTTTTTGGGTCCCCAGCCAACAGCTGGCCACAAAATGTGTGGAAGTGAGGCGTTGCTGCCGTTGTTGTTGTGCATTTTTTTATTTGCTTAACAGCCAATCGACGGTCATAAAAATATGATTAAGCGCGCATGCGTGCCACATGCAACACACAAGCAGCAGCAACAACAACAACAGTCACATATGTTGGTTATATGAAAATGCAGGTCATACAAAGTCGATAAATAAATAAATATGTGCTGGAGGAAACTTTTTTTATGGAAAACAAATAGTGACAAAAAATACAACAAACACTGCGTGGTCCGTTTTTCTACGCTGGCGGCAAAAATGACATAAAAGTCGTAATCATTGATCAAATAGCGGTTGCTTGGTGATCAGGCGTACGCGCGGCCTTTGTTGCAAAGCAGGGATGGCCGGCAAGTCAGTTAGACTTCAAATTCAAATAAAAATGCATACACAAATAAAAGAAATAAAAAATACAAGAGTTTTGAGTTTTTATATAAAACAAAGTCAATAAATAAAGCATTACGAGAAATTGTGTAACCATTGTGACAATGCTTTAAGAAAATAAGTAATGTGTGACAACTTTTTGTAAAATCAATTATACTGTTAGGCTTTTGTTTTCATATTTCAAGTGCTTGTGCGCATATGTAAGCGTATTGTGTAGAATTGTTGAGAAAATTGAGCAAATAGCACTTGTGCACAATGCGCATGCGCCAAAGCAATATGAATAGCTGATGAGTTTAACTGTTTAATGTCATTTAATAAATGATATTTTAGTGTTATCATTAGTTTTTACATATTTTTAGTACAGAATACAGTGCAGAAAAAACGGGATTCGGAAAAATTTCGGGATCCCGAAATTAAAAATTGAATTATATGAAATGGTATTTTAGCGTTAATATCAATTTACATTTTTTTGTTCTCGAAAAATAAACGGGATTCGGAAAAAGAAACGGGATCATGAAAATGAAATTAAAAAAAAAATGAAAATTAAATGCGATTTTAATGCCAACATGATTTTAAGTTTTTTTAGTCCCGAAAAAATCGGAATTCCGAAAAGTAAACGGGATCCCGAAATTAAAAATTACATAAATTTAACAAATAATTTTTTAGCGTTAACACTAATTTTAAATTTATTTTGTCTCGAAAAATCGGGTTACGGAATCGCGAATTTAAAAATTTATAAATAATATTTAGAGTTAACACTAATTTTTATTTTTTTTTGTCCCGTAAAAATCAAGGTACTGAAAAATAAACGGAATTCCGAAATTAAAAATTTATAAATGATATTTCAGTGTTAACACTATCACAACAATCATTTTTAATTTTTTCAGTCCTGAACAAAAATCGATATTCCGATTTAAAACTAATTTTTTTATTCCCGAAAAAATCGGGATCCCGAAATTAAAAATTAAACTTAACATATGGTATTTTAGTGTTAACATTACTTTTAACATTTTTTGTCCCGAAAAATCGGGATCCCGAAAATTAAACGGGATGCCGAATGTTTCAATTTTCGAATTTGGTCATATCGGCTCCACACGCACATATGTGTGTCCAATACACAAACGAATGGTTATCTCATAATTTCAAATTTATAATACTTTACTCCCGTTATTTTCTTTAAGTCTATACAGCTACCTTGAGAGCTTCTTTAAACAAAGTTTCGATTTGTTGCTATGCTTTCTTGACCTTTCTAAACGCTTTTAATAGTAGTGCAACAGCATACCATAATTGCTGTGAACTAGCAAATCATCTAATGAGATTAATTTTGAGTAAGGTGGGAATAATGTATTGGGGTATATCCCACAAGCCAAATGTGTTTTTGGAAGACATATTAATTTCTCACAAAAATTTGTTTCTCAAGAAGATGGTATAGTTTTAACTACATTACTACAATTTTCTAAAAATTTAATTGATATTTTCTGAGCTATTTCGCCTTCAAGCAGTGGCTCTTAACTCCCCAGCGAATATTAGAACTTATTCTAGAACTTGAAACTTAAACTGAAGTGATTCCACTTTATCAGGAAAAAAATCGTAAAAAGACGCTAAAGTTTGAATAAAGAAAAAGGTCAGAATAAAACTATACTTTCATTTCAGTATGTTATACTGTTTTTTATATAACATATCTTCTTTATATGAAATAAATATTTTTTAATAACTTATTCTCAAAAAGATACTAAGCATTCTTGAATGGGCTAGCACTCTGGCTTTGATTTAAAGATTTTTTTCTGAAATTTCAACATTTTCTGCCTTTTTCGATTTGTGCTTACCCGAGATATTAATTCAGTTTTCTAAGTATACACTTATTTAATCTCAACTCAAGCTTTAACGGTATTTATTTTTATACTTTCTTACTATTCTCCCACTTTTGGTTTTTCACATGCTCTCTGAAAAATTTATGTCAAATCA
This sequence comes from Bactrocera neohumeralis, assembly GCF_024586455.1. Classification (NCBI taxonomy): domain Eukaryota; kingdom Metazoa; phylum Arthropoda; class Insecta; order Diptera; family Tephritidae; genus Bactrocera; species Bactrocera neohumeralis. The sequence continues at coordinate 68,897,701 of NC_065923.1, read as the reverse complement.
TCAAATCGCATTAGCACCAGCAACATTTGTAACTTCTATGCTTCAAATATTAAAGCAATCGCAGTCGATTTTGTAATACATCATCAGCCATAATTACCTTGGGAGGTCAGTCAACTGGTTAAATAACAAAAATATAAATTAGAGTAAAAAAATATTGAAAAAAACTAAAAAAAATTAAAAAACAAATTGAAAAAGTAAAATCATGCCGCCTAAGCGCAGACGGCGGCTTTTGAAAGAAAATGCCTTACCAGAACCTGAAAAAATAGCAGAATTTTCTTTGATCTTGCAGTCAAGCGGAAACAGCAAATAAGCCGCCAATGAGCACGAGCTGCACTTCCGCTTGACACTTGCGCTCATTAAATAGAGGCTGTGCAAATATATGTAATTGTACATAAAAACAAATAGCAGTATGTGTGGCATAATGCTTACAGATACATACATATACATTTAATTATGATAGCAAGTGGGGAGATCAAAAAAAAAAAATAAACAAGAAAATAAGTATTTGATATATGTAGTTTCCGCTTTTGTCGGCAATTCTCATACAAATCAAAGTTGAGCATCAATTTTGGTCGAAATGTGGTTTTTATGGCGCCAATTGCTTATTATTTTGATTTTTTTTTTTATTTAATAGTTTTAATTTGAATTTTTTTAGTAAATTTTAAAAATGTAAAAAAAATTAAAAAAAAAATATTTTTTTTTTTCAAATAAATAATAAACAAATATATATAATAATACAACTCTTTGTTTTTAAAATGATTTTTTTTTTAATTTTTGTAGTAATTTTTAAAAATGTGAAATAATCCATAAAAATATATATTCTTTCACATTTTTAAAAATTACTACAAAAATTAAAAAAAAAATTCATTTTAAAAACAAAGAGTTGTATTATTATATATACATATTTGTTTATTATTTATTTGAAAAAAATATATACATATATTTTTTTTAATTTTTTTTCAGATTTTTTGTGGTAATTTTTACAAATGTACAAAAAATTTAAAGTGTAAAAAAAAGAAATAAAAATGTATTTATTTCCTTTTAACTAAAAAATTATTAATTTTGAAATTGTTTGCTATAATTATAAAAATGCAAAATAATACATAAAAATATCTAAAATTTATTTATTTTTTTTTGGAATAAAATGAAACAAATGTTTTTTTTTTAATTTTTGTAGTAATTTTTAAAATTGTTAAATAATCCATAAAAAATATAAATTTTTTTTTTAATAGAATAAAAAAAATTTTAATTTTTAATTTTTTATAGTGATTATAAAAACGTAAAATAATCCAAAAAAAATATATAAAATTTTAATTAAAAATAATTGATTTTGAAATTTTTTGTGGTAATTATAAAAATTAAAAAAAAATTTTGTAGTTTTTTATTGTAATTTTTAAAAATGGAAATTATTTCATAAAAATTATATAAAATTAATTAATTTTTTTAAATTAAAAAGTAATTAATTTTGAAATTTTTTGTAGTAATTATAAAAATTATTTTATCCAAAAAAATATAATATGTAGAATTTTTTTCTTTTTTAGATATAAAAATTGTAAAATAATTCACAAAAAAATATTTCTTCATTTTTTTATTTTCTTTCTCAAAAAATCTAAAAATTTTTGGCCGCACTTCAGCAAGAATTATTAATACTTCAAAATTTTGACCCACTTAACTCCATAACTGTCACTAAGTGGCAGTGCCACACCGAAAATTCAGCACATTTTTTGATTTTTGTCTTTTGCTTGCATTTAAATTTCTATTATTTTGCACTGCAATTGCAAAAGTAATGTATTTTGCCTACACCCGCATTCAAAATCATTTCGAACGTCCCACTTTGACAGCTGTCAATGCATTTGAAATCGTTTAGTGCACTTTTGTGCAAAAACGACAGCAAATTCTGAAAGCCAAATAATATGCAAAAATTCAACAGAGGAATGAAGTCGAAAAAAATTATTCAAAACTAAAATGTTAGTAAATGTGAAAAAATCTAAAAATAGTTTAAAATATTAAAAATATATATATGTATATATATAACAAAATACACATAATAATATATAACAAATAACAAAAAAATAAAAATAATGAAATATATAAAATTAAATTTTAAAATATGCATGAGAAAAATGTTGAAAAATTTTCAAAAATATATGTATAATATAACGGAAAATAATGAAATTACAAAAAAAAATATTAATAAAAAAGTATTTAAAATTAATTAAAAAAATAAAAAGCAATAAAAACGAAATATATAAAAATAAATAAAGAAATCAAGAAAAAATGAATTTAAAAAAATGTTAAAAATATATCAAAAATATATATAAAAAAAATAATAAAAATATTCAAAAGAATAAGCACCTAAAAACTCACCGAAATGTGCGAAAAATATCTTTAACAACAGCAATAACAATAAAAGATTATTACAACACCACACAGAACCCAATAAAAATATTGCGCAATTTTGCAGAAAAACAATAAAAATATGTTATGTAAATAGCAAATATTTACATACATATGTATGAACACTGCTGAGTGCCGGAGTTACGGCAGCTGTCATAAACTGTCTACAGCTGTCATAAATGGGAGCACTCTAACGCCCAGGCATGAACGCGCCCATATGAAAGGTAAAAACGGAAACAAAAGCAAGTGAGCAAAAGAAAATAAACAAAAACACGAATAATAATAAAAACAAATTAGAAAACGAACAAAATAAAAAGGTAGAAAATAAACACAATAAAAAAAAAACAAAAATAATTAAGACAAAAAACGGAAGAAAAAACAGCTAAATGCCCAGAAAAATGCCTGTAGTGAGCTGGAAAATCCGCGAAATTTGGTTGCAAAAACAATGAAATATGCGGTAAAAAGCTCGTAAATGTATAACAAACAAGCAAACGTGTGTGTGTAAAGACTCGCCTAGTATGTGGGCTATGCAAACAAACAGCGCAAAGGAAGTCGCTTAAAGAGTGCGCTGAACTTTTGCTTTTAATTGTGCGGTTTGCTGAATTAATTTGTGAAATTAGTGGCAAAAAATTGTATAAATTTTTGTTTTAAATAAAAAAGTCTAAACAAAAAAATTATAAATTAATAAAAAATTAAATAAAATTTTTCTTAAAAAAAAATTAAACGAAATAAAAAAAAATTAAATATTTTTATATTGTTTTTAATAATTTCTTAATTGCCTTTTTTCTACAAATTATAATTTTTTCTAAAAAATGAAACTTGTTTTCTTAAACCTATCTCTTTCAGTGTAAGCCACCTAACGGTTAAATTATCGGTTAGTTACCCAACAGCGCTACCCAAGATTTCTGTTAAAGTTTCTTAAGGTCCAATTGACCGTCCTAACCGAAACTTTTGTGCACGTGTGATCGGTTAGCCCATTCTTATGCAAAGGCTTTATAACTCGCAGGCCAGCTGTAGTTTCCGAGCTAATTTTTTTAATGTATGGAAGTTTCGGTAGCCATCACTTGCTGGGTTGCTTTCTTTAATTCGTTAGCATTTTCTATATCTTTTCCATTCAATTTCTTTTCCACTTTGCTTCTTGTTCGCAGCACTTTGCGCAATGACATTCGCATCGTCGTGTTTGCCACCGTATTTTTCCACGCAGTAAACTGCTGTAGAGCAAAAGTGCAAAATAAAATAAATTTTTTTAGCGTTTACTTTTTTATAAAGGCCGCAAAATTAAGGGGATTCACTAGACAAAAAGATCAAACTAGTTCCAAATTTAGTGGCAAAAATTAATTTTTTTTCTAACCTGTGGAAACCCATAACATTCTGAAGTATATTAAATATATTCTCATATAAGAGTTACATTAACAATTTAAAAAAAAGTTCAAGGATCTCTTTGCTCTATAAAGTGTTCTAACCCATAAACTGACAAAAAGGAAAAAGGATTTTGAAAAAAAAATTTAAGAAATCTTCACAAAATTGTAAAGAAAAAGTTGTCTTTTGCAATCGAATTTGAAAAGAATATTTTTTCCTCAAACTAAACCCTAGTTTTGGTGCAGGCCAGAGCACCTACAATTTCTAAAATAAAATACAAAAAAATTGATTCGGTAGGAAGCGTATGCTTGTAATTCTCAACTGGCTTATAAAGCATTTAGTTTCAAATAAAAAAGGTCCTGAACTAAAATTTATTATGTATTACGAATATTTCTGAGGTATTGAACGCCTTCGTATACAGCGAAATCTGTCATGAGTTGACTCTGGCAGAACCAGCCTTTCTGTCCGTTTAATAGAGTTGTCCACTGAATAAAGCTTTCATTGTGTTAAAATAGTATGCCTTCAATCGCATATAATATCACTTAGTAGAGAAAGAAAATTAGTGGAAAAAGCTTGCTATGTGCTATTCGAAGGTTAAAGAATTAAGGTAGAAAAGCAAAAATTATCAATTTTAAATGCGAATATTCAAAAGGAATATATAAATTTACAATGAGTCTAGTATAGCTTCACTACTTTTAGTAAGAAAGTGAGCATTTTCTAAAGCCAAAAAAACTTTTTTACAATATGCCTGTATAATAAAATTTTGAATGTGTTAAAAAATTATCTTCGAATTATTAAAATTTTATAGGAACACCTTTTGGAAGGTAAAGGTTGATTTTTGGCAATAAATTATTTTATAAAATTATATAAAAAAAATTTAAACAAAAATTTGTTACAGAAGAATCTGTTTAAAAATAAAAGTCGAATTTTAACAAAAAGTTATTATTTTGTTATTAAAAATTATTTTATATAAAAAAAAATAATTAAAAAAGTTTTAACAAAAACTACTTTACACAATTATAGCAAAAAATTGAAATTGAAAACACTTATTGGACAAAACAGGAAAGTCGAATTTTGGACAAACAATTATTATTATCTCATTAAATATAATTCTATAAAATTATACAAAATATTTTTATTAAAAAAAAATTTTGAAAAATCGTTTCGAAAGTAATTTTTAAAAAAATTTTATATTTATGTTCTATAAAATTATAAAAAAATGCAAAGTAAAAAAAAGGTTCAGAAAAATAATTTTAAAGGTAAAAGTCGAATTAAATAAAAAGTTATTATTCCTTTATTAAAAATAATTTTTTGAAAACCTGAAACAAAAATTAAAACTAGAAAAAAAAGAACTGAAAAATCGTTTCAAAAGTAACCTTCGAGTTTTCACAAAAATATGTTAGAAATATTTTATAAAATTATATAAAAAAAAATATTAAGAAACTTTAATAGAAAATCGTTTTAAAGGCAATACTCGAGTTTTGAAGAAAAAATACTACCATATTATTTTTTGTCAAAATCCTACTCTTGCTACACGCAGTTGAATTTCGACAAAAAAATTATTTTTATAATTATTTTTATTTTTATAATAATTTTTTTTTTAATTATATTATAAAATTATTTTATTAGATTGAAAAAATGGTATAGCAACATTTTTTCAAAAGCAAACCCGAGTTTTGACAAAAAAAATTATTATATTATTGAATTACTAATATAAAATTATATAAAAAATTACAAAATAAATGTTTAGGAAAATCTTTTTAAATATAAAAGTGAAATTTCGACAAAAAATTTTATTATTTTATTAAAAAAAAATTTCACAAAAATTTATCTACAAAAAAATTTCAAATTAAAAAATTTATAAGAAATTATTTCAATTATTATTATAAATTATATAAAAAGATTATAAAAAATCTTTTTGAAGGTAAAATGGTAATTTTAACAAAAAAAAAAATATTATTATCTTATTAAAAATTATTTCATAAAAATCTGTAAGAAATTTCAAATTAAATAAAATTAATAGGAAAATCTTTGATAAAAGGCGTTTTTAACAAAAAAATATGTTTGTCGTTTTTTGCGTAAAAATTCGACTCTTACCTCACACAGTGAATACCACTTTGAAGTCATTTCACTCTTTTATGGCCTGTACTAACGCCCTGCTACATTTGTTAACACACCGTAAAGCACGTTGTAATTACAAAATAATAAAAATTTCTACAACAACAACAAGCAAATAGCACATCCGCATAAAAACACGCATATTGTGTGTGTGTGAATGTGCGCCTGCGTTGTGGAAAAAATGTTAGTATGGCAAAGCGGCAGTCAAACAAGCAGCCAGTATGAGGCAAAATATGCGTGGAACGTAGTTAATAAGTAATAAGCAGTTAGTAGTTAGTATGTAGTAGCAGCCAACACGTCATATTAGCCAAACTGAATATGGGTAACAAATGGCTCAGGCTGAGGCTGTGAGCGGAGCTAGTTGAGGCTGATGACTTGGCGATGGAATGCAGATAATGCACGTTGACTAAGAAAACTGCGGCCGAAAGGGGAGCAGAAATGTTTGAAAAAAATCAGAATAAGCGCTGAAGAAGAAAAACTGCGCGCATAGCTAGCGTTAGTAGGCAAAAAAGTAGGCAGTAGGGCGCAACAAGTAGAGAAAAACAAACGTGCTCGCGATGCAGTCAAGTGTGTGGCTAATGGAGTTGGTAGTTAGTTGTTGTTAGATATGCGAGGCAACAAAGCGAGGCACGTTGTACGTAGGCAGTTTGTTACCAACTTCCACTTTTTTCAACTCAACTTTTTTTTGTAAGTATGTTTGTAGATGCTGGCGATAGGATGAATGTGCCCATCATATGGCTATGTTGTAATTATATGCATATGCGTGCGTGCGCGTGTGCGTGTGTCTGGAGAATGAGCGTAATGCTGGTAGACGCGTTATGAGCATGCTGAGATTAATTGCCAAGAATTTGCTACTGTGCAGCTCAGCTATGTGTGGCATATACTATACATACAGTCATATATGTATATATCTATTCATCTGCTTTCCTACTAACCATACCAGCTTGCCATTTGTTGGAAGTAGAAAAAATGCGTTCACTTAGTCTCCCGGTTAGTCTATATAATTTGAAAGCAAAAAGCATAGCGAAGAAGCGAAAAAACTCAATGGGTTCAACAACACGCTGGGAAATGGCTGCAGCTTTTTCCATTTCCCTACTTCTCTTGACGCTTCACTGCTTTCTTAAGCACTTTTTATGCATATGCCATATAAATACGTAACATGTATACATATATACATACACATATACATACATATGTATATATTAAATGTTGGTCATTAACTTTTTGCTGTCACTGTCCATTTTCTGCTACAGTCGTTAATTCTTATATGCAATTACACACACATATATAAATATATATGTACGTATTTATATGTAGTATACTATGTATATATGCCTATGCGCCAACTTGTTGCGCTCGTTGTCAGCTGACACGTACAAATTCTTTAGTAATATTATGTGCGAAAATTTTCAATATGAAATTGGTATGCAAGCCAAGTACGTTTTCCCTTTTATAAATATATCAAAGCAATAACACCATGTAAGCGAAATGATAAAATGGTAATTAATTACAATAAATTAAATAACCATAAAATTTAATGGCATGGCAATAAGTTTATCATTAAATATTCTCTGTGTGTAGATATGCTTATATACAGTTCAATGGTATTCTCTTACACTTAGTATTGGTATTTACAGCGTTTACAAAAATATAATTCAAATAATTATAATGAAAATACTAATTTTAGCGTGTAATGAAGAAGAAGCAGATATAAACAAATAAATGCAAAATTACATAAATAAAAAATATTAATTAATGTAATTAATTATAATTAATTTAATTTTTTGTAACGAAGTAACAATACTAATTAGAGTATTGAAATACCTAATTAATATTAATTAATATACGTTTACCACTGAAAATTTTTAAGGAATGCTAATTAGTTTAAAATTAATTATACTTCATACTTAAATATTCGTATATATGAATTAAGTTTAATGGTATTTTTCTAATCATGTACAAAACTTAATTAAAAAATAATAATTAAAGTAAATAATTAATTAATAATTAATGTAATTAATTATAATTAAAACATTAATTTAATTTTTTGGAATGAAGTAGAAGCAAATATAAGCAAATTAATGTCAAATTTCAAAATACAAAACTTAATTACAAAATAATAATTAAATTAATTAATTAATTAATAATTAATGTAATTAAGTATAATTAAAACATTAATTAATTTTTTAATTTAATTTTTTGTAATGAAGTAGAAGCAAATTAATGTCAAATTTCATAATTACAATAATAATTAGCGCAATTAAATACCTAATAAATTAATTTACGTTTACCACTGAAATAGTTTAATGTTAATCGCATCGCAGACTTTGAAAGAAATTGATAATTACAATAATTATTTCAGTAATTAAATAACTAAAAAAATTAATTATTATTTAGTACTGAAATTGTTCAAGCCAAATTCACCAAACATTTTAGAGAAGTGACACAATAATAATCTAATAATTTTGTAACTAACCGAATAATTAATTATTATAATTAATTAAATTTTTTGTAATGAAGAAGAAAGTGATAACAGCAAATTAATGCGAAATTACATAATTACAATAATATTTAGAGTATTTAAATACTTAATTAATTAATTTCTGATTACCACTGAAAATTTTTATTGCTAAGCACGTAAAAGACTTTAACGAGAAATTGTATAATAACAGTAATTAATTAAATAATTAAATAATTGCGCTAATTACTTGAGTAATTAAATAATAAAAAAATAATTATTTATTTCTACTTAAACTACTCAGTTCAAGTTTAACAAAAAGTTGATGAGAAGTGAAACAATAATAATCTTATAATGCTGTAATCAACCGAATAATTACTTAATTCAACATTTTTGCTAAAACAGAATCAAAATCACAAGAAATTGATTATAAATCACACAGTTATAATTGTATTAATTAAAAAAACTAATTAAAATTGTACTAAATAAAAATGGTCAATAGTAATTCAATACTGTAGTAATTAAATAAAAAAATAATCAAGTAATGATTACTACTAAACCTAGTTGAGGCTATGTCATCCAAAAACTTATGGAAATTATATTATAGATAATAATTCAATATTGTAGTGATTATTATCATTATTATTAATTAATTAAGTAATATTAATTATATTATCAAAAAATTAATTAAGTAATAATAATAACTCAATAACACATTAATTAAATTTAAAAAATAAGTAATGATTACTATTGAAAATTGTTCAAGGCAAGCTCAGCAAAAGTTTTATGAAAAATAACTCAAAAATAATTCAATATTGTAGTAATTAAAAAAATATTTAATTATTTAATGATTAACTGATAACAACTAGACAATTGAGAATTCTTTAAGCCAAGCTCAAAAAATTTTATTGAGAAACAGCACCATAACGTTTCAATATTGTAATAATTAAATAAAAATTAATTAATTAATGATTCCTTTTTTAACTTAACTTCAATAATTAGAAGCTAACCTCAAACTCAAAAGCTTAACTTAGGCCTCACTAACAAGAGTAAGAATTAGTTTTTAGTGGCATAATAAGTATTTGCAAGAAATTTAAAGAATCATTTATATGAATATCTTTCCGTTTCACAAATTTGTTTCTAGTTATTAGAATACAATCTCGGCTCAAACCACGAATGACCTATAACTTACATATTTCACACTCTTCTCTACTTCGCTACTTCACAGAAAAAATGCGTTGGGAATATTTAATAAGGCGGCGAATTGAATACCCTTGCTATTTCTGAGAATGACTCAGTCATTCAAATAATCATTCAGTTAAATATCCTAAACGAATCATCCATTGAGTTATGTACTTTTGCGGAAACATTTTTCTCAAGAAAAAACTTTATTTACTATATACATATCCTCTCCTTAGTAATATATACAAGTATGTATATATTTTATATAATATACATATGTAATATTATATTTAAACGTACATGTATAGATTGTTGATTACTCCTCTGCATAATCACAAATAATTGACTTAGTGACTGACATAATAAAAATTTATACAGACTGTCAACCAAATGACAAAGGACAGTTTGCTGGTTATAAGGTAGACCAGTAGACTTGACAACTAAAGTGGGCAATTACTAATATATTATATAATATATTATAATGCCTTAGAAAATCTCAAGTGCGTAATTTTTTTAGGAAAAGATCTTTCATAGGGAAAGAGTACAGTTGCCATATAAATATATACCTTTTTAAACACTAAGATTTGGCGAATCGAACAGACAACTGACTGAAGCAAGTAAAAAACACTTAAACGAGTTGAGATCGTTTAGCAGGCGATTAGTGCGATACACTATATGTATATACATATACCCTCTTATATCGAGTTCATTTGGTACCTTTATTGCTGCTTTTTGATGCCAATTTCTTGAAAAGAAAGCAGTGAAGTAGTTAAGGAAACCAATTTTATATTGATGTGTGTTCTAGACAAAAAATCAAAACTTCTTAACTCGCTTCAGTAAAATATATATACTATACATATATTGGAAATATACGAGCATATGTGTATATGACTTCCACTCAGCGAAAATTTGCTTTCTCGCCTATTTGCTTATCAATTATTTCATTAACTCTTTCCATGTCATTTTTGCAGCAAAAATTTCCAGCTGATAATTTGCCGCTCTCCAGCCATTCATGTCTACCACTATGGTAATGAACTGATACGGGTATATACACATATAAATATGCAAATATATACATATACTTATATATACATATACGTAGTCTAGTAATTTACTACCTTCTATATTAAATTCTTAAGCGGCGCTATCTTTGGCCGACTTTTTGTGCATTCAAAGCGCGTTGCAAGTGAAATATATATACATAAATGCAGCAACAAATATAGAAAAATACTGCGAATATTTATGGCTCGCTTCGCGGGCAATAAATACCAATATTTGCATGTTAAAATGTAAGAATTTACTTGGCAATGGTATAGCTGTGGCATTGGAAAAAAGTGTCGCCAGGAAAATTTATCGGTTGCTATGCAAATGCAATTTGCACGCAGCAACAGGTTTCTCGATTGCTTATAGAATATTTTTGCTATCAGAATATTTTTGACGTGCATGATAATGTAGATAGAATGTTATAGTTCTTATTTTTGCGGTAATGACTGTAACATGAAGTCAATTGTGTTGATATTTTGAGATCACTAGCTCTACTTTGTCGAACGGCGACAATTAGGCATGGATAGTTTCACTTAGCTGGATACCTTCAGTTATACCATAATCATTACCTAACTTAGAAGTTCTGGTAGAACCAACAATTCTAACTGTTACTATAGTGAAAGTGGTTACTAAAAGATTACCATTATAAGCTCATAGATGTTTTTTGAAAAGCTTAGACTTCAACTTGTTATTTTTTTTCTGCACGGATAAAACGACATTTTGCGAATATTGTGTTCAAAATGCTTATATTTTATATAATATTTTGTTGTTGTTGTAGAAAAAATAATTTCCTAATAATTTGTATACTATACATACATATATGCTGTCGAGTAAGCAATATCTAATTGAATAATGGAAAAATGGATCACATCGTAAACACACTCTTCTCCACACACACAAAAAAGGCTTGTGATCTAGAACATACTCTAAAATTTCCGCAAATCCCTCAGTTACGCTTGAAGAGCTGCAAGTAACCACTGGCAAGCTCAAGGCCAACAAAACACCCAGCCCGGATGGGACCCCAGCAGAAATCCTGAAAAAAATCGCCGCAGAGCGACCGGCAGTACTGTTAAATATGTACAATGCCTGCCTCGAAGCCGGAATATTCCCCGAACCCTGGAAAAAGTAACGGCTGGTGATAATCAGTAAGGTAAAAGGAGATCTAAAATAGCCATCAGCATACCGTCCACTATAAATGCTTGTCACAGCGGAAAAGTTCTATGAAAGGCTACTTAAACCCAGACCCGAAGCAGCCAACAACGAAGCTGATGGACTCCCCTCCAAGACAATGGCTTTAGACCCAGCAGATCAACTCTAGGATCTATAAAATTCGTCATTGAAAGTGTATAAGCCGCACAGCGTAGATGGCAGAAATACAAAAAAATAGTGCTGGCGACTTTAGGTGTCCGAGACGCATTCAAAAGCGCTGGATGGGTGGATATGATCGACGTTCTCGAAAACTTTTAAAATCCCCAACTAACTCAGAGCTGTGGTACGTAGCTAATAGAAAACTGTTGTAACAAACTAAAAAAAGATCACGACAGATAGCGATCACGTCAGGCGCAGCACAAAGATCCATTCTGGGCTCAGACTTGTGAAACTTTAGTTATGACGAAATACTAAAACTAGAAATTATTAATTGGTTATGTGGACGACATTGCAACAGTAATTACAGTACGAGACACAGAAAAAGCGTGACGAAAGCTTTATGAAATTTAAACATGGCTCGACTCACACAACCTCGAGCTCGCTACGGAAAAACAGAGCTATTACTGCTAACAAATAAGCACATACCCCTCGAAATACGTATGCCAACGACTACGGGTATTCTTATGACACAAAAGACAGTAAACCAACTAGTCGTTAAACTGGACCCCAGACTAACCTTTTGGGTACAAATCCAGCACGCCGCAGAGAAGGTAGTGAAAATCACCTCCCAACTGAGCAGACTAATGGCCAGCATAGAGATTTTTCACACGAGATTTCTCTCACATTCTGAATATCCTTTGGTTTTCTACTTTATTGGTAGAATACGACTATTAGACACTAAAAGTTCTTTTGGACAAAATGCTTTCCAAGTGATCTTTTGCTAGTATCATAAGTACTTTTTGAAGGTAGATCTTATTCGTACCGCCAAGAAAGGAAGAGATTTTTAACGCAAATCAGTTCCATTATTGTTCTTCGAATCGTCAAATTTAAGGATCTCCGTTAGAGCTATGACAATATTAACTAAAAGTGACAAGATTATTATGATGATTGAGTTCTAAAAAAAAGTTACAAATATTATTCGAGAAAACATATCAATCTTGAGCTAAACTCAGAACCGAAAAGAATTTGCTAACAAATATTTTTCGAGAAAACATATCAGAAAATCTTGAGCTAAACTCAGAACTAGAAAAAATTCGTAAAAAGAAATTTAAGCCAAGCATTACCAAAAATTTTCTAGAGCTCGGGCCTAGAAAAGAACTAATGAACTGAATAGATAATCACTAGGAATTAATATTAACCATTTAGACTCTCTCTAGGCACTTCTTTATGCTACCTTCTGCTTAAGGAGTAAAGTTTCTACATTAACCATCTATCCGATTAAGATTCCACTTTCTTTACCCTTGTCTCCAATAGCAGGCACATCACTCTCTTCAAATCATGACTACACACTTTTTATTGCTACTGTTTCCCATTGCTCACGCTATTTTCTCCTCCCTTATAGTAGTAGTGAGTAAGTGTTACTTCCACAAGAAATGTTGCACATTATGTAGACAACAAATTGTTGGTTGTTGCTACAATGATTGTGGCTAAAATAAACACTATTCACGCATATACACACGCACATTAATATACATTTTAAACAACAACAATAAAAACACAAATGTATGTTTGTGTGTTGCAGCAAAATGTTGCCATGTCATGCGAATTTCATACGAAACGAGCGAAGTGCGATATTTATAAATGCAAGTAAGTGTGTGCCACATGTTGTGGCAAGCTGTTCAACACTTGGAAGTGTTAAACAAGCAGTAAGGGAAAATTAAAAAGAATGTACGAAAACAAATGAAAACACATGAACACACCGAAATACATATCATGTCAAGCTGCAACAACAATAATTGTAAACATTAACATTGCAACAAAGCCGCAAACGAAGAGCAGACAACAGCAAAACGACAACAAAAATTTTTAATCCAACAACAACACATGCCACAACAATGTTTTGACCTCAAAACACAGAAAAAGCCACAACGACAACAACAAAGCATACAATAAATACAAAGTACGTGCAACAAGCAACATGAAAAAGGTGCGTGTTTTACATGCTGCGTCAAAGTGAAAAGCGAAAGGGCAGCAAATACTTGTACAACAGCAGAAACAATGCAACAATAAAAAGTAAATTTAAAAACACAACAACAACAACAGCAAGAACAGAAGTGAAAATAAGCAAAGCTCTAGTCAGCATAATGTTTACAACAAAAAATGCAACAGAAGTGTGTAAATATTGATGCAATGTTGCATGCCACAGCGGTTATTTTAATTATTTGTCATGCTTACTTGTGGTTGTTGTTTTTTGTTTGAAGCTTCCTTTAAGCAACTACTAAAAACTATGTCGCAAAACGAAATTAAAGCTGAAGTTAGCGTCTTTTATTGCTGATAGCTGAGGAGTTCAATTTTCATTAATCTTTTGTGATTTGCTGCCACTTTTGTTGCATTTGTTCTGTTCGTCATCTAGAAGAGTGAAAGAGTGAGAGTTATTTCGAAAATTTAAGATTTTTTCTTCACACGGGGCTGGCAAAATTTACTAGGCTTTCAAATTATGTTCAGATTATAAAATTCGGGATTTAGGGATTGGTGCAAAAAAATCGGGATTTAATATTTTTTTCGCACGGAGCTTGCAAAATGTACTAGACTTTCAAATCTTGATCAGTTCAAAAAATTCGGGATTCGTACAAAAAAATCGGGATTCCGTTTTTTTCGGGACTTGTGCGATCATCAACGCTTTTAAAATCTAAGCAATTTCTGATAAGTTAAAAAATTGCGGATTTCGGGATTCGTACAAAAAAATCGGGATTCTGTTTTTTTCGGGATTTGTGCGATTATCAAGGCTTTTAAAATCTAAGCAATTTCTGATAAGTTAAAAAATTGAGGAAAAATCGGGATCCCGTTTTTTCGGGAAACGTCTCAAATATGCTTTGAAACAGCCCGGCCAGTGAGAATTTGAGTTAAATGGAAATCTACCTTGCCATGTGGTCTTTTTAGCCATGAGTCAATGTTGGAGATCAGTCGGAACGTCGAACGTCCGTTTCCATTGTCTTCCCATCGCCTTTGCCAACTCTTCACCGTCTCTGCTCAAGGTTTTTCCTCTACGATTCTGGGTGGTAAGTACATTGCTGGCTTTTTAGTCTCTTTGGCTAAGTGATCTAAAAGGTGTAAGCCTGCGATAACAAGAACTGCGTCTTCCGGCACTGTACGAAATGAGCAGCAAACTATAGAGTTTCCTTTTCGGCCAGTCTCTTTACCGGGTTCACCACTTCGATTGTGGATTTTGCCTTCCTGAATCCAAATTGATTAGCGGATAAGCTGGCGCTTCATCGATGGCTTTATTTAGACGTTGGTATACAATTCGCTCCAGGATTTTCCTAGCGGAGTCTAGCATACTATTAGAATTAAAGAATTAGGAGGATGGAGCCGGAAAGAGTACAGACATAGAGCCTTACTAAATAAGCTAAATATAAATATAAGTAAATCAGAATATATTTTCTAAAGGTTACATTTCAATGGACACTTTGTGGTGAGGATTCCCTCTAAACGAGAATGGAGAAGAGGTATAGTAGGTGAGGAGGATGGTTCAAAATCGACTTCGGAGTGGAGCCGGGAGTATAATCCAATGATCTCGAAACCTTTATTTCTATCCGCCTACCAAACTCAGCCTTTATTTTCAAAGAGGAAGTACTAGGTGTAGTAAATTACTTTCAAATTCCCTCAACCTGCAGCTCAAAGCTTTCATTGCGTGATAACTGTATGTTATTGCCTGAAGTGTCATGTGAAAGATGCACTTCAAAGCAACACTGTTGTATGTAGAGCGTATGAAAAACTCAATAAATAGGCAATAAATGCTTATGACCATCATAAAGTAGATAAAAGCGCGAGCAGAGGCGCAAAATATAACATACAGTACTTAGTATACATGTATGTATAAGCAAACGGCAATGTATATTTATATACATACTTATGTTTGTATATATTTAGTTAATCGACAAAAAACAACAACATATGCGAATCGGCTAAATGAAAGCAAACACGATTTTGTCAGCTGCATATAAGGCTATAAATAAATATTGGAAAAGTTTTGCGCTTAAACAAGCTAGTAGCAGGAGAACAGCAAAAACACTTACGGCATTTTCGTGTATTTGGAGATGAATCCCGAAAATAATATATTAAAGAAATGAAAATTTCGGGATCTCGAAAATTATAACATATTATATTATTATTAATAAATTTTTCAAAACAATCCCGAAATTAATGTCGGTATCGAAATCCCGAATTTTTGTTTTAAGCTGATCTTTCTAATTCACGAATATTGGACATAAAAATCACGCACATATGTATGTATGCATATTATTTTTTCCTAAAATCCTGAAATATTTTGCAAATCCCGAAACTTTTTTCGGGACTTAGAATTTTTCTTTTAGCAAATTTATATACATACATACTCATATGTACATATTAATATTTTTTGAAACTCGAATTTTTTCTTCAATCCCGAAATTTTTTTCGAGACTAAAATTTTTTTAAATATGCTTGAGTTAAGCTGCTTTAAATAACAAACCTGTGCAGTTTTACACAAATTCAAATT
Source organism: Bactrocera neohumeralis (assembly GCF_024586455.1). Taxonomy (NCBI): domain Eukaryota; kingdom Metazoa; phylum Arthropoda; class Insecta; order Diptera; family Tephritidae; genus Bactrocera; species Bactrocera neohumeralis. The sequence goes on along the minus strand of NC_065923.1, from coordinate 68,881,298 downwards.
TTTCTCAAATCCCGAATATTTTTTCGGGACTAACAATTTTTATTTTAGCAAATTTTTATACATAGGCATAACATATTAATTTTTTTTTTTAACTAAAATTTTTCTCAAATCCCGAAATTATTTTCGGGACTAAAATTTTTTTTAAGTAAACTTGAGTTTAGCTGCTTTGAATAACATAACTGTGCAGTTTCCCGTAAATATTTTTTTTTTATTATTTAATAATTATTAAGTCGGTTGTAAGACTTAAGGCGCTAGGTTTTTACGAAGCTAAAAAGTGCTTCCTCACTGCTTTGCAATGTTTTTTTTTTTTGTGCAAGCACCGCTCTAATGACCCGCATGTGCATAAATATATACAAATATACGGACTTTTATAGCAATAACAAAAATTTTTTTGCGGCAGCAAGTGCAAAACTTTGGTTGCTGAAAGCCCGTGTTATATTTTACATATTTAATTGCGGTTGCATTTTCATGAAGTTACAACGTTTATTAGTTGTAAATTTCAACAAAATGGACCATAAATTTTACTAAACACGAAACAAATGAAATAAATTATAACAAAAGTTTGGAGAAGCGTCCAGGTGGCTATAATGTTAGGAGGACTCAACGATGACCACTAGCCATTAAATTGTTTTGCTGACATATACGGTGCACATTTATGTTGCAAGCATGTTAACAATGCATTGTTCAACAGAGACATAAGAGCAATATATTTCTTTAAGGTGGCAACAATTGCTGTCCGAAAACCATGTTGCGGGCGGTGAAAAGCCATAAAGCTTTCCAATAGTCACTGATTTTTTGTTTGCCTGCCAAACGATAGGCGAACAAACGTGCCACAATAGCGCACAAAGTGCATAGAATTAGAAAAAACGCCAACAACAACTCACTAGCTGTAGCAGTAACATAAATATCCACATCTTTTGAAGATAAGGCGAATTATAGACAGCGACGACAACGGCGACAATTATGCAAAGCGCAACAAAGCAACAGCAATTGCAACCATGCAACCTGTAGTCGACAACATGCTGCCGTTAGCACGGCACGCTGTGTGTGCAATGCTTAAATCACGTGCAGTTAAAGAAAAAACGAAAAATTTTGTTTGTGGCAGAAATATATTTACACACACATACATACATATATACAAAATCATGTATATCTCGTTAAATGTAACTGTTGCCTGCACAGCGTGGCAAATAAGGTATATTGCCGGCACTTGCCGTTTGGCAGTCGCACAACTTGCATGTTGCATGCTACACGCTGCTGCTGCCGCTGTCTGTAACAACTATGACCAGTGTCAGCTGTACAGTTAGGGTTAGGCGGCCAACTTTACTTACTATTTATTACAAAAAATGCGGGTATATACAACAACAACAGTTACACACATTCTAAGGTAGTGATTGTTATTGTTGTTGCATTGCACTTGCTGCGAAATTTTCGCATTTTCCCGTACTGTCGCTGCTTTCCGCCGCAAAAATGTGGTTAGTATGTAACATGCGTGTCGTATTTGTGACGTCTTGTTGTTGTTGCATGTCTGTTGGTGGACAAGTGCAATGCGTACACTGTGCGAAAGTTTAGGGTTTACTCAAATTTTTTCAAAAATGCTTTTTTGTTAATAAAAATTAATTAACAAAAGGTTCTAAAATTAAATAAATAAAATAAATATAAAAATATAAAAGAAGACATATAATTATGTACATTAATTATAAATTAATTAAAAAAAAGTTCACATATTTAATAATTAAAATAAATATCAAATTTTGAAAAAAATTAAAATAATTAAGCACATAAATTATAAATTAATTAACAAAAAGATCACAAATTCAATAATTAAAATAAACATAAAATTTTGAAAAAAATTAAAGTAATTAAGTACATAAATTATAAAAATTAAATACAAAATTAATTAAGCAATACATTTTCAATAATTATTAAAAAATATAATAAAAATTATTAAAAAACTATTTATATGTATAATTAATTGCACTAATTATTATAATAAAATTTTGTCTCTAAATTTATTATTATGAAAATTATTATATATAAAAAAAAAAAAATAAAACGTAAAAAAAAAATAAATTTAAAATTTTTGGCAAATATTTAAAATATGAATAAAGTAAATGTAAAATTATAAAAAACTAACACTGAGATAATTAAGTACATTAATTAAAAAATTAAAAAAAATATTAATTTAACATTAATTAATTACCATAGTAAACAATTATAAAAAAAAATTAATTACATATAAAATACACTAATATTTAATAATTATTATAATTAAGTTCTTTTTACTATTTTTTTTAAATTTCTATAACAAAATTTTGTTTCTAAATTTATTATTATGAAAACTGTTATATTGCATTAGAAAAAAATCCAAATTAAAAAAATTTTATTTAAAATTTTTGGCAATAAATATATAATATTTCAAATATCAGCAAATTAAATGTAAAATTATGAAAGATTAACACTGAAATAATTAAGTACATTAATTATAAAAACTAAAAAAGAAGTAATTAATTAACCAATGTAATCATTACCATAGTGAAATTATTTAAAAAATTTCAAAAAATAATTAATTAACCAATATATTAATTACCATAGTGTAAAATTATGGAAAAAATTAATAACAGAAAAAAATAAATGCACTAATTATTTTAATTAAATTTTTTTTACTATTTTTTTTAAATTTCTGAAAGAAAAATTTTCTAAAAATAATTAATTAACCAATATAGATATATATATATAATTATAAACAAAAACTAATTATATAAAAAATAAATGCGCTAATTATTATAATTCAGTTTTTTTTACTATTTTTTAAAAATTTCTGAAAAAAATTTTCTAAAAAAATATTATATAGTTCTTTTTCATTTAATTTTTTTTAATTAATTTTAGAATAACTGTTTTTTTAATATTTAATTAATAATCTTTACTGAATTTTAGAAAAGCAATTTCATTAACTATTTTTGATTTTTTTTTTTTTTGAAAAATTAAAAAAACAAACAACAAAATTCGCAAAATATTTTTAAAATTTTTTTGAACAAAAAAAAATATTTTTACACGATAATACCATATTAAAGCAAAAAAAGATTCTAAATAGATTTTGAAATTTGTTCTGTTTTTTTAATTTTTCAAAAAAAAAAAATTATATTTAATGAATTCCCTTTTTTAAAACTTTATTTCATTTAAAAATATTATTTTATTTAATATTAATTTTATTTTATTTAGTTTTAAATTTAATTTTTTGTTCGTAACTACAAATACATAGTATATGTATGTATGTACATATGTATAGTAGATACAAATATCGAATTTTAAAGCAAAAAGTTTCTAAAACTTGTATACACTATTTTTTGATGTCAAAAGTTTTCTATTAAATTTTTTTCTGCGCAAAAAAAATTTTGTTTTTTATTTTGTACATCATATCTTCAGTTTTATTCGAATATTTTTTTTAAATTTCGAAAATTTTTTTCACAATATTTTTACATTCTTTTTTTAGTTTAATTCATTTAATTTGTCATATTTCTCCCTGAAATTAATTTCGTTTTTTAGAAGACATTTTGACTTTTAGTCAAACTTTTCGCGCAGTGTATTACTGGTTATATTCCTCTGCTATACGCACAGCAATTGCCAACTGATTTGAAATTTATTTCACGGATTTGCTGCAGTTTATTTTTACCACCCAATATTCTGGTTTGCCTGCGCCTGCACAGAAAAACCGTTAGCTTGCAAGCATAGACAAGTCGTCAAGCAAGCTGGCTGCACAGCGGCGAGGGAGAAGGAGGGGCGCACACTAAACGGGCAATCAGCATGACACATTTGGCCAACACGCGCCCAACAACTAATACCGTATTGGCAGCAACTACAACAAACACAAGTTTGTCGCACACATGGGCGTCTGTGTTGCGGCGTTGAACGTGCAACATTTTTCGCAAAATAATTTGAATTTTTTGTTGCAGTTGTTTAGCACATTTTCGATGACACTGGCTTTGGCGCAGACGCGCGCTGTCACATTGACATTTAACTGTGTATTTGTGTGTGACATCATAAATTTACGCCGTGTGGCAACTCGGCAACTCGTTTTTAAAAGCGGTTTGGCATTTTAAGCAACAACAAGCAAGTAGTTGGTTAACTAGACTGTACATCATTTTACCGTAATTTGTTTAGTGTGTCTGCGTGGCAGTCGTTTGTGGCGACGCATGCGTGTCACACACACGCACACAAACCTGCTCAACCGCTTATAATTGCATTAAACAGCTGATTTTGACAGTTCACACCTCAATGGCGAGGCTAATCGCAAGTTATAGAGCCGAAATTGGCCGATTGCTCGAACCAGCTCGCCGGTGCAGCAATAACTTTGTTACTTGTCGTCGTCGTCATATTTCATTTGTGGTATGTGTTGTTGTACAACTACTGCCGGCAAGCAATAAATATGTTGCACACGCTGTACGCTAATTGCTCGAATGCGCATGCGCGTTTGCTCATAATATAAATTATCATTTAATGTGACAGCCCATATATATTACACACACACACACACATGCATAGTTTGCCTCTCTAAATATGGCTTCCTTGTCGCTGTCAATGTTTGCTGTCAACTTAGTATGCAATTTTTTAGCATTTAGTGCCACTGTGCCCCATTCATTAGTTGACAGCGAGTCGCGTTTCTTATGGCTAATTGATTTTTCGCCACAATCCTTTTCACTTGCACTAATTGCTTGTAATTTTTTGGCTGCATTTGACGGAATTTTTTCCGAATTTGGCATAACTGCCCAATGAAGTGTCACAATTTTGCTTGTCAAATCTGTTCGCATGAGACTTTGCGGCTAATATTATTTGACGTAAGCAACGCAGTGTGGCAAGCAGCATGTACAACAATTTGGACAAGACAAAATGTTGAAAAATAGGTGTGTTTTATTGACAGGAGTATGGCAACAAATATTGTCGATATTGCAACCATATTATGTAATTTGTGTCAAAAAACGGGTATAAAAGTGAATTTTGCTCTAGAAACAATTTCTCAAAAATTTTTGTTTTTTATTTCAGTAGCCATTTTATTTAAATTCATGAGATAAAATTAATATCATGGTTTATAAATTATGATTTTCACAAACAAATTATTTTTTATTAAAACTAGCATCGGTTTAATTAATTTAATATTAATAAAATTAATTTCTAGAAATATGGCAACAACATGCGAATTTTTTTTTTCTTTTAAAATATGAGATTAGACGCATTGCCATAGATATATTATGGCTAAAATTGCATATTAAAAATCACATATTTATTCTCAATGTGGCAACCCTATTTTAGTTTAAAAATTTAAATTTAATTTAAATTGTAGTATATTAAAAAAACAATTGATAAACATTTTTCTGAACATATTTTATTATTCGAAAATCTGGCAACACCATTATTAAATTTTCCCAGTTTGTGATATTGGGGTTCTTAAATTTCATTTACATTACCATATATATTTTTAATGTACACAGATAAATAGAAAAAAATTATTAGACCTTTATAACTTTTTGTTTAGCTGGCAACTATATTGTTGTTCAGAAATTTAAACTTCAAATAAGTTTTAGTATTTTTAACTAGCCTGTTAGAAACATTAAAATATTTACTAAAATTCATTACCTAAATTTTGTTTAAAATTATTTTATTTTTCGCAAATCTGGCAACACTATTATTTAATAACTCCCTTTGCTAAAATTTAAATTTCATTATGCGATATTTTTTTTGTATTAAAAAGTTTGTTTAAAATGCATTACCTCAATCTTTTTTAAAGTATTTTATTTTTCATAAATCTGGCAACACTAGTGTGCAATAACCCTATCTACTTTTATTGGAGACTCAATTTCATCATCAAAAAATTGTTCTGTTTAAAATGTCTTCCAAAACGCCTTACCAGAAATATATTTTATCTCTACAAATAAATATTAAAAAAAATGTATAACTTTTTATCAAAATGGTGTTAGAAACATTAAAAACTGAATTAATTAAACTATTATGCACATAGTTCAAAATTTAAAATATATCATAATTCGTAGTATTTTATAAATAATAATAAATAATTTTTCGAAAATCTGGCAACACCATTATACAATCGCCCCCATTTCTGATGTTGAGGTTCATTAATTACTTCATGCATTTTATAAACTTTTTCTAAAAATATATATTTGTTTAAATATGGCATCACCAGAAATATATTTTAAGTCAACAAATAAATATTAAAAGAAACTAACTTTTTTGCAAGCTGGCAGTTTTAATTAACATAGTCCCAAAATAAAATTTATCATAATTCGTATTATTTTAAACAAACATTTTATAAATATTTTTTCGAAAATATGGCAACACCATTATTCAATTAATCCCGATTCTGCTGTTTGAGTACATAAGTAACACCATGCATTTTATAAAATTTTTTTTTAATTATTATTTTTTCAAATCTGGCATCACCAATTTCTATTTCTTACTGGGGAGAGTCTGAAGTTTTAGTTCTTAAATTTGGCATATTCGTACTAATCTTTTAAATTGAGCTCATTTAAACTTTCGCGACAAGCTGGCAATCTTTAAGTATTTCTAATTACAATTATGTATATGGTATTATTATGGCTTCTAAATTTATGAATACCCAAATTTCGGCATGATATTAGTTCTAGGTGTTTGTACAATTTTAGTTTAGAGTCATTTAGTTTATATTTTTATACTAATTTTTAATTTTCTCTTTCTTCTCTTTTCAGGTACGAGTATGTATTCATGTCTACTAGAACTTATGAAACTGAAGAATGGCTAGAGAAATCTTTAAACTGTGAATTTGTAGTGATAAGTACTTGAATATTTTGAAAATCTCTTGATAAACTTAAACTTAAGACATCTGTTAGAATGATCTGTCAAAAAAAGGCTTTTGAAAAAAGTGCCTCTACTTGGATCACCCGTTATAAGCACCATCCAGGCGTATATTTAGTTGAATAATCTATTCTCCAGTTCAGTTTGAATGTATTTTTCAATTCGAGGAATTTAGAAAAATATTTTAATAATTGAAAATGTGGGTAGGTAGGTCTTGGATGAATCTCTTATATACACAATTTTTGAACAGTTACATTGCTGCAATGGACAGTTGGGTTCTCTCTTGAAGATTCTTATGTTTAGTTAGTTCAGAAGCCTAGATATTGCTATAATTCATCAGTATGGTCAATTTGGAAAAAAATACGCGAGTACTCATTATATCAACTCTTTTCGTTATTATACCTACTTCCATATTTCACTCTCTCTCTCTCTCTATTTCTCAGCTTTTCTCCTTCTCTGTTCCTCCTATCCTTTTATCTATCTCGTTCTTTCCCTTTCTCTATCTGCATCTCTTTTTTCCCAGATTTACCTGTCTCCCTCCATGCCACCTATTAAAATAGAAGCATTCTTATACGTTGGGAACTGTCAATAGATATGATTGATAGCAAAAGTTGGAGATGGAATTTAAGAGGTCTCTTTGTTTATATCAATCGCTTTCTTCCCATATATACCTCACTCTTTCTACTATACTCACTGAAGTAGGTATATTTCATGTTTGGAACTGTCAATAGATATGATCGATACTAAGTTGGTATTTGAATTTAAAAGGTTTGAGATAACTCGAACGACTTCTGTCACCATTTCGAAGAATGTGAAATTATGAAATACATATCTAACTCTCAGATACCTATTTATTTTGTGATGGTCAAACTGAGACGAAAATATGGTTATCAGTGGGATATTTTCGTTAAAAGGTTGATGGAATAATTTGAAGTATGAAGAACAGACTTGGGCCAAAAAAGTGTTAACGAAGGATTAGCTCTACTCCTAGCATCTTAAGAATATATTGAGGCGATAAATGGCAGTTCAAGATTAAAAGATTATGGCTCAAGTAATTGTACTCTTCGTAAACTCCCGGTTAGAGTGCAGTGCTTCTCTTTATGTTTTGTTTTTTTTTTTCAAACAAAAAGCGTATTTTCTCTTCACATACGAAACCCTGAAAACACTAAAATTTAAAACTTTTCAAATTTTTTTCTTAATGAGGGCTTTCTTATAATTTTCAACAATCTTCTCTAAATTATCACAATAAATCCAGTAAAAGTTTTTTGGACCCGTATCAATTTTCCCACTTTATACTCCATGCAACAAATTGATGCCAGTTTTGTCATTGTCTACGTTCCTTAAAGCCACTTGTAATAGTAAAATTGCAATTATTACTTGCCACAGAGTTTTCTGCATATTCTTATATTTGCCACCTCATGTTGCAAGTTTGCTGTTTATGTTCCCCTCTTCAATACAACGCTTGCATTGGCATGTGTGAATAATTCTGAGTCACAAATGCATTTTTATAATCCAATTTCCTTTAGCAGCAACTTATTTCCACATTCTCGTTTCTAAGCGTTTGCCTCGACCTTTAACCGTCACATGTCAACTGTCAGACATAAATAAATGCGACTGTAAACAGCAGCATAAAGACAAACACTTGCTTGCTACAAAAGTGCGCAGCAACTGCAATAATTTGCCAGCATTAAATGTATGTGTGTGTGTGTGCTCATTACAGTTTGCAACTTATGCATCGCTATTAGTTTTGCAACACCCCATTGACACTATATACAAAAAACATATACCCATAAAGTTTGTCATTAAGTTTGTAATATTCGGAAAGAAACTTCGAAGACCCTATAAAGTATATTAGCGTGATATATATTTTTATATATGATATACATATGTTTGTCTATACTCATACTAATCACTTAGTTTTCGAGATATCGATCTGAAATTTTTCGGGAGCCTTTTCACTCCAAGAAGTTGCTCATTTGTTGGAACCGCCGATCAAAATCAAGTCCTTATATGGAAAACTTTTTGATTTGCATAGATTTTTTTACGAAACATTTCACAGATTATTATCTCAGGCATTGCTATAATTTACGAAGATATTGTTCAGATCCGGCCACTATAGCATACAGCTGCCCTACAAACTGTTGGATTAAAATCAAGTGCTTGTATGGAAAACTTTTTTATTTGACAAGATATCTTCACGAAATTGAACATACAATATTATCCAAAGCAATGATATAATTGGTGAACAAATCGTTCAAATCGGAGCACTATAGCATATAGCTGCCATACAAACTGATCGATCAAAATCAAGTCCTTGTATGGAAAATTTTTTTATTTGGCAAGACATTTTTATGAAATATGGGACAGCTTACTTTCTCAAGCATTGCCACAATCTACGAAGAAATTGTTCAGATACAAGCACTATAGCATATAGCTGCCATACAAACTGAACGATCGGACTCTAGTGCGGGTATGGAAAACTTTTGCATTTGACGTGGTATCTTCACGAAATTTAGTATAGATTATTTTCAAACGCAACTATATAATCTCCGAAGAAATTGTTCAGATCGGATCACTATAACATATAGCTGCCATACAAACTGTACAATTATGCATGAAAACTTTTATCTTTGTGTAGGGTATAATAGCTACGTTGCAACCGAAGTTAACTTATGTCTGTGTGTTTTACTTTAGGAAATGCTTATTGTGCGCTGCGCTTGTTGCACATTCACATATTTCGCGTCTTTGTGCCACACAATAGTTGTCATTGTTCACATAAATGCATGTGGCAAGCAGCATTGTTGTTTTTGCTGTTGCCTTGTGTCGTCGCGGCGTTTGGCCATGTCAAATCTGACATCAACGGAGGTTAATGGCTGAGTGCCATGCAAATGAATGTGCTGCCGCAAGTGGCTGTGTGTTGTACTCGTCGTACAAGTATACATATGTGGCAAGCGCCCCAACACTTGCTGCTGGTCCAACAACAAGTGCATGCAACAACAATTAGTGCAATCGAAAAGCGTTCAACTGCAAGTAACTAAGCGCGCTGCTGCTTGTCGCCAAACTCAGCGCTTGCTGTGGGTGAGTGCAACTAATGGGAATGGTGGCAACTTCGTTACGCCTTTCCCTACTTGACACACTCGCCGGCGAAGGGAGTATGGTGTTTTGTTTTTGTCATATTTCCTTCGACTTGGTTGCGCTTCACTTGCAATAATTGCTGCCGTTTGCACTTTGCAAAGACACATTCATATGTACACGTACATATGTATTCATATAGTGCCGTTATGTGTGTAATTTTCAATGAATTTGCACAGCCAGCGATTTTGATGGGCATAACTATGGCTTTGTGATAACCGTAGCAAAAATTTGACTGAATTTGCATTTGATTTTATTAGGAAGTCTTTGGACTTAAGCATTTAGGTGCGGTTGCGAGTTGTGTAATTTGGCCGTTAGCTGCGATTTGCTTTCATTTTTCCAAAAATTGCTTGTACATACATGAAATTTTAGTAACAGTTTTTTCGGAATTCTGTCAATTTAATTAAAAATCAGCAACTTTTCCCACAAGTTATTAACTTCCTTGTCTTAAAATATGCCGCCTAAGTCGGATTTAGGCAACTTAAAACTGAAATTAGGTTAGTCGGGCAGGCTAAGGAGCCACGCATAGCTCAGTTTTTGTCCTTTGCGATAACAGATGGAGTTCCGTGACGAAATCCATGAGGAGTAGTCATTCTTCGCTTGTAGCAAGTTTCAACAGACTCTATGAACTCACTAAGGACAGCTCCTACAATGTCCCGTACGGTGGGCCCGCAAATGATTAACGCGTTTCCTTGCTAATGAGGGCCAAGTGCACGTTAGATGTTCCATTGTTTACCGGGTTCCGTGCTATTGATATATCCTGCAGTATTCCCAAGCTGTTAGTGCCATTCTGCAGGCGCGTGCTGCTATGACGCTGTGACCAGTGCGTATTCCAATAATATTCCCACAGGAGCTTCGATTGTGTTCCACACAGGTAGATCATTCCATGTTGATATAAATTACCATGCTTCTGTCCAGATCTTCGTAGAGACAATGCATGGGCTTTTCGATGTTGATCACGTTTTTGGCTGACAGTCGCACACCACTCTTGGTCATCTCGTCCACTATCTCATTGCTCTTGATGCCTTGGAGACGTGGCACCCAGTGGAAGTGTAGTCGCTTGCTTTTGCCGACATTCACCACTGCTGCCCTGCTCCGATTTCCTAGACACCTGTGGCCGATATGCGAAACGAGGTTAAAGCGTTGATTGCTGCTTGGCTGTCCAATGTTGACTCTGGAGTTGTCTGCTGATGCATTAGAGGCTAACTCCGCGGCTTTACCAATAGCAAAGATATTTGCTTGAAATATACCACCGTGGTCTAGCATTTAAAAGGCTGCATTATTCCTAATTCTTGACAGTATATCCCCACACCAACTTCGTTCTCTATTTTGGGACAGAAATCGTATAATTCCGCTCGACAGACCATGCAAAAAGTTCAGTGAGATTGCTGAGACCATGCATATCATATTTTCTTTTTTCTTAATTGGCGTAGACACCGCTTACGCGATTATAGCCGAGTTAACAACAGCGCGCCAGTCGTTTCTTCTTTTCGCTGCGTGGCGCCAATTGGATATTCCAAGCGAAGCCAGGTCCTTCTCCACTTGGTCCTTCCAACGGAGTGGAGGTCTTCCTCTTCCTCTGCTTCCCCCGGCGGGTACTACGTCGAATACTTTCAGAGCTGGAGTGTTTTCATCCATCCGGACAACATGACCTAGCCAGCGTAGCCGCTGTCTTTTAATTCGCTGAACTATGTCAATGTCGTCATATATCTCGTACAGCTCATCGTTCCATCGGATGCGATATTCGCCGTGGCCAATGCGCAAAGGACCATAAATCTTTCGCAGAATTTTTCTCTCGGTAACTCGTAACGTCGACTCATCGGTTGCTGTCATCGCCCAAGCCCAAACCTCTGCACCATATAGCAGGACGGGAATTATGCATATCATATGCCTTATGATATATGGGGCGAGAAGAGGCTGTCGGCGCGGTGAGAGCTGCGTTTGCTCACTCCGGGTACTAAATGGAACCGAAAGACCACTTCGCAGCGGCTTTTTACGCTAAGAACTTTCTGCGCCGCTTAGCGACTGTCCACGAAACGTGAACCTACTTGGTACTGGTATCAAAGGCCAAGAAAGAGATGTGATCTACATCGAAGAGTTTAAAATTGGTCGTGAGCCTCTAATTATTGATGAAAATTAATTTCAACAGAAATGGCAAAGAAAAAATCGGAATTCCATCATGATACTGCACCGGGTCATCACGGGCAAATTGATCGAATTAGAGGATTACTTTGCCGATACCTAAAGAGCTAATTTTCAGACAGATGGTATAGTGGTCCAACCTAAACAATTTTTTCGGAGATTTTCCATACAAAACCGACTGAAATGGTCTGTATGGAGGACAGATTTAAGTAAAAAAGTGAGGGACTAGTTCAGACAGATAGACGGACATGGCTAAATCGACTCAGCTCGTTAAGCTGATCATTTATATATTCTCCTTATATTCTCATCTGAACATATTTCTTCAAAAATTATGCCGGAATGATAACCGACTATTTGATGCCTGAAATTGAAGCTCGTGATCTCGGCGACATTTGGTTTCAACAAAGGCGATGTCACTTCCCACACATGGTATACATTAAAAGATTTATTGAGAGAACACTTCATTAAGTAGATGATTTCATGTTTTGGGTCGGTCGATTGGTCACCAAGATAGTTGGACTTTTTGCTGTGACGATATGCGAACAATCCCGCTTAGATTCAGACCTTGGTACGCGTGTCATTCGCCAGTTACCAGTCGAAATGCTCGAACGAGTCATCGAAAATTGAACTCAACAGATGCACCATCTGAGACATAACCGCGGCCAATATTGAAAAGATATAATCTTCAAAAAATAAAAGCCATGAATGTGCTTTCGAATGATAATAAAAATTCTCCGATAATTTTGAAGTTTTTTGTTTTTTCTTTAAAAAAGTAGGAAACCTTGAAATGCAGCACACTTAATTGCAATTTATTGCTTTATACATGCTTTTTGTTATTTTTGTAATCGAAAATATTCTTCAAACAAATTTTAGTATTGCTGCCAACTTGTCAGTCTTTGACCCGACAAATTCAATTCCGTTCCGAAAACGTAAACCTCACTCAACTATCGTGGGAACAGTGAATATGTGTTCCACTTGCTTTTAATACCAAAATTGTATTTATTTACTTAAACATAATATTTAATTGCATACAAAATATTTATGTACTTGCAACACACTTCCCACATCGCCAAGGTCTCATTAGCCGCAAATGCAACCGCTTTAAAGCATAACAACACTTTCGGTAACGACTGTAGCAACATAAATGCAGCAATTAAAGTTATTATTTTATGTAAAATATTTTAAATGCAACATTGTTTGGCTGCAACTCAAGCATCTTCTATTAATTATGACGCGCTTAGAAATATGTATGTTGCGCCAAGCAGACAAAAGCTACCAAAAATACAACAAAAAATAATGTAAAATGATCCCACCAGCCGGCGCTGTTGAAGAAGTCTACGCTTTGGCGTTTGAATAACAAACGGCTAACTGTACACGGTGTTAGTGTTAAGAGCCGTTAGCGCTTGCTTACATACTGACACACAATTCGTCACATAACATCACTCGCAATCAGGCAATGAATTGAAGATTTCTTTGTCGATATCGCTCTATCAAGTAATAATGCATAATAATCCACTATAGAAAATTTGTTATTGATAACCAAGAGTTGTGGCGAAGCTGCGCTAAAGAATTAAGCAGAATTAAGCGTTGCATAATGAGCTGGTAGATGCAGCAGCGCATGTGTGAAGTGGTGTAGTGTAAGAAGTGCGCGGGGGTATAACAAATTTAGGAATAAAGTAGAAAAAACGGGAATTTCAGTTGCACCGAAGCTAATACCCTGCATGAGTGCACTTCTTATAGCATAAAAAGGTTGAAAAAAATATTTAAACTGTTATTGGAACAGACAGTTTGTATGGCAGCTACATATATGCTATTGTCATCCGATCTGAACGATTTCTTCATGCATTTTTGCATTGCCTTGGGCTACATTGTATGTCAAATTTCGTGAAGATACCTCGTCAAATAAAATAGTTTCTCATATAAGCCATTGATTTTGTTCGGTCAATTTGTATGGCAGCTATATGCTATAGTATTCCGATCTGAACGATTTGTTCATGGATTATATCATTACTTTGAGCAATATTGTATGTCAAATTTCGTAAAGATATATCGTCAAATAAAAAAGCTTTCCATACGAGGACTTAATTTTGATTGGTCAGTTTGTATGGCAACTTTGTTTAACAATTTGGATTATACAATTGCCTTGGATTATACAGTATGTCGAATTTCGTGAAGATATCTTGTAAAATAAAACGTTTTCCCTACAAGGACTTGATTTTGATTGTGTAGTTTGTATGCCAGCTATATGGGAATGTGGTCTGATCTGAAAAATATATTCGTAGATTGTAGGGCTGTCGTGGTTAATAATGCGAGCCGAATTTCGTGAAGATATCTCGTCAAAAAAAATTTTCATACAGGGACTTCGTATATATAACCCAACCCGTTGTTCAGGGCATAAAAATATTTTTTTTGTTGCTTTTCTACTGATTTTTCGATTCTACGAAAATGTTGTACAAAGGTGAGAAATACAATATCAATTATGCCACATTTAATTACGGTATACAAAACCATGTATGACGTAAAATACCGTAATTACCATAGACATATTGAATTATGAGTGATGAGGCACTCAACTACTAGCGATTCGTAGTGGCATGAATCGCAGCTATGAGCGCATATTGTTGGGAACAAGCTGTGCTATGTATGGCATGCGGCAATAAGAGAACGTTATGTGTTGCAGCAACAAAAAAATAATAATTAAAGTACCGTTTTGTGACTTGTCAGCGTTTGATTGATTTACTGTCACGTTTCTTTCAATACCATTTAACTTTTGCGCATAAATTTCTTAAACGCTTCAATAGCTGTGGAATCAGGAAAAGAATTCAACTTAAGAATCTTCGCTACTCTTTCAAAAATCACACAAAACCACTAAAAAACAACAAGAAGATAGAAATGGAGTTTGTGCGGGCGCAAAATAGGCAGTTGAACTCGCTTGAATGGCGCTATGTGATGCTATGCTGTGCTATGTAGGACTATTTTATGCTATGCTAAGTTATGTTGTGTTAAACTGTGTTATATTAATGGTTATGTCCTGGGTTAGATTATGTTTTGCAGTGGCTTTGTTATGTTATACCAAGTTATGTTATGCTGTATTATGATATGATATAATATGCTATGTTTTGTCATAGTACTAAATTGTGCTATGCTATGTTATGTTGTCCTTTGCTATGTTATGTTATGCTATATTATGTTGTGCTACATTGTGTTATGATATATTATGCTATGCTGTGTTATGTTATAATACTATATTGTGCCATGCTATGTTATGTTGTGCTATATTATGTTATGCTATGCTATGTTATGTTTTGCTATGTTATGTTATGCTATGTTATGTTTTGTTATGTTATGCTATGCTGTGTTATGTTATAGTACTATATTGTGCTATGCTATGTTATGTTGTGCTATATTATGTTATGCTATGCTATGTTATGTTTTGACATGTTATGTTATTCTATGCTATGGTGTATTATGTTCTATATTTTTATACTATTCTTTGTTACGTTATGCCCTGCTACGCAAGCTATGCTGTGCTATTTTCTACCACACTCTTCTCTCTCTACTCTTCTCTTCGCTGCAGTACTACATTATGCTATACTATATGCCATACGCCGTCCAACAACAATCAGCACAATAAACGTCATGTCAATTGTGAAAAGTTCAAATGAAATGATTTAAAGGTTATTTATTTTCCTCTGACAACAACAACAACAACTTAACTGCTGCTTTTGTGTGCAAAGCGCTCAACATAGCGCAGCACAGCATAGCATAGTTGGGTAATTTAATTTGGAGAAGTGCAGAAATTTTGAAGAGCGTCTCCCGCACGAGCTGTCAACCGGAGATGGAGTGTTGTAACTGTTGTTCGTTGTTGGCTTGCCGCACAGCGCATGATTGACTACCAAAGCAATTGTACTTGTATTTGTAGGCATGCTTAGCGGTTAGTCGGCATGCAACAGCAGTGATTTTGTGCTGACCAATAAATGGCAAGCAACTATGGCGCGTATTTATAACAATGAAGCGGCTAAATGCTTGCCGGACAGCTGCTTGATGAGGCGCTGAAGAGCGCAACGTGCAACTGTTAAGCGAGGGGGGCGGCACAATGCGTCAAAAACGGTTGCTGGCAGCTCGATTTAAACCAACACATATGTATGTATAGTATATACACATATGAATAATATATATAATATATTTACGGGCTCCGCTCGTTAGCCTGCATTATATAGTAGGCCTTGTGTGCACCCACTCACCACTGACCCATGCTGGACCGGGGCGTCGCTTTGTTTACTGACAACTACTTTTTTGCCGACAAATCTTCCATGATTTTGTATTCAATGTCAATGCTGTGACCTTTTGGTGCGCAAAAGTGCGCGCTGCACTTAAAGAAGATATCAAATAAATGGAAATACTGAAATAAAATTTGCAACAAAAGCAAGAAAAAATATCTTCGAAGCTATAATACCCTTCACAGTTGCATTTCTTAGAGACAAACGGGTACGAAGAAATTTTTATTTGTCAGTTTGTATGGCAGCTATATGCTATAGTGGTTCGATCTTAACAATTTCTTTGTGGATTATACCCTCGTCTTGGGCAATATTGTGTGTCGAATTTCGTGAAGATATCTGGTTAAACAAAAAAGTTTTCCATATAAGCACTTGATTTTGAGCGTTCAATTTGTATGACAGCTATATGCTATAGTGATCCGATTTCGGTGATACCGACAAATAAACAGGTTCTTGGATGGTAAAAAACTTGAAAAAGTTTTCAGATCGATAACTCAAGAACTGAGGGAATAGTTCTCATATATACAGACGGACAGGCAGACGAACAGGACTAAAACGAGTTAGCACATCACGTCGATCCTGTATAGACATATATACATATTATATATAGATATAAATATACATATATATTTCATGCGGTTTGCTTACTTTATTTCTGGAACTTACAAATTTCGTGGCAAACTTAATATACCCCGTTGAGGGTATAAAAAAATCATCTACGCTGCCAGCGTTTATGAAATTTCCATGAATTGTTGCAAGTACCGTTTTAACTACGTGCCAGCAACATTCACAATTTTTGGTGCACTTGTTGCAAGCACTGGTGGTGATGCCCCAAAGCAATTGTCGGCCCGCTAGGCAGTCAACCCGCTAGGCCTGCCGGTATGCGCGGCAGTTGAGCAGGTTCAATGCCTGTGCCACCGTTGTCTTCCTGCTTGCAGCATTTGCACGCTTTCAAATTACTATGCAACGTCTGCTGTTTTGCAATTTTTCTCGACGCTCGCCGCCGTAAATCAAATTCAATAATGTGCGCACACATTGCGCAATTCATTTGTGCAATTACTTGTCTGCAAAGCGCACTTCTTAAAGCATGTTGTTGTTGCAACAATTATTTTTCGCTGCTGTTGTGTCTGCTCGGTGCCATATGGCAGTTTTGCAAATTTATTTTCCTGTTCGCACATCCAACAACTGTTGCCCTGTCCAGCCACACTGGTTGCCTCTTCAATGACCGGTCATTTGAGCTGTCTTTATTGCGCGATTTTTTGCTGTCATTTTGCTGCTTGAAATCTCGTTGCTGTTCTCTTTGTTAGCTGGTGTGGTCAGTTTTAGTGAAAGCTTCTACGTTTTGCGAAAAATTCTTTCATCTGTTTATACTATCTTTCAGATCTAACGATCATTTCATATCATCAGTTGATCTTTATAGCAGCGAATTTGATTGCTCTCTTAAATAATTTTCTGATGTATACTCACGTCTTCTTTTTTTGTGATACTCCCCTTGATACTTTCGGATAAGTGAAGATTCTAACAAAAGAGCAAACCTCTTTTCAGAAAAAGACATTTAATAAATAGTTTTAATTGTGGAACCTTTATCAAATGCTCAAAAAATCATCAGAGACCTTACACATCTCTTATTTTTTGTCCAAAAATCGTTAACCTTGAAGTCTTCAATATGTATCCATCAATATTTCGACTATAACTCTCCGCTATTTTTTTAACTATAACTCTTGGCTATCCTCAGTATGTATTCATCAATCTTTCAACTATAACTCTCCACTGTTGTTCAACTAAATATAACTCCCCGCTGTACTTTAACTCTCTACTGATCTGTAACTCCATTAAGTATGCGAAAAGTTTAATAACTTATCTTTACTTCTATGACTTAAGATCTATAACCATCTTGTTGTCAATAGTGCTCCATAAAACTCTCGACAATAACTCACTGTTGTTCAACTATAAATCTCCACTGTTGTTTAACTCTCTACTGATCTGTAACTCAACGGAGCATAATAGAAAACATAACTATAGATTGCTTTCTATAGCAAGAGTCAATTCTGCATTGGAAATTTTAACCAAACTCTCAATACCTATAGGAAGTTTTCCGAGTTGTTTCACGAAATTATCGCTTCAAACGTATAACCATATTTAACGATAGTCAACCGGCATTTAAAGTAATCTCTGATTATGAGATCAAATCGCTACTGGTACAGGAGTGTAGAGAATGGCTGAATAGCCTAACATGGGCCTAGCTTCTTGCGCAAATTCCCAGTTCTGCGGTAGGGAGCCTGAAACTCCAGAACACCTACTAATTGACTACATAGCAGTCTGCAGACGCAGGATGATGGCCCTGGGATCCATGTTTCCAAATGGGGTGCCTCACTAGCGCCTTTATCAATATGCGAGATTATGTGAGTTTTTTTGATTGAGGAGAGGGCATAATAGATTATTATTATTAGAATATTTTTTATATAATTTAATATTTAATCAAGAATTCACATTTTTTGTTCCATATTTGTATAAATTGTGAATGAAATCATTCATTGTTTCATTTCCTTTCAACTTTTATAAAAATTTATTTTTTATTCATACCTATACTATTGTTCAATTTATCAAGTCTCTGGAATGGTAATTTTTATTATTAAGTAATCAAAACAGTCTTCACTACACACAATTCAAATTGTCACTTCTTCTGCTCTCTTATTGTCGCTCACCTCGTTTTATGAGCTCAGCGCATCAACAGTTGAACGGTCAACCGAAAGCCCTTTACCACTTAATATGAAAAGTTACAGTTATTTGTTAGAAAATAGACAAATATGCTCTAATAACTGAAAACCATCTTTCGTTGCTTCAATTTATTTAAATTGTTTTCTTTTCATTAATGCTTTTCATTTGTTTCGTATCAACGTTTGTTTTGCACCCCATTGTGACAATGTCTTTACACTAATTTCACCTGTTTCATCAATAATCTAGTCACAAAGCGCGCTTTCATTGACTTTGACATTAAAGTTGTCACTTCGCTTTTCAACGCTTCGTCGTTTTTATTGCTTTTACGACTTCCATTTATTGCTTTTGTTTTGACCTTTCGTTTTTTATTGGTTTCGTTTTAAAATCAGTTATTAGCTTTTGTTCAATTTCTCGTTCGGTTTATTGTTTGGTAAGGATTATGAATGGTGACTGTGTCTTCTGAAATGTTGAATATTTTAAAATAATTTTTAGACTCTGAACGACAGTTACTGCTTTTATTATTTTTAAGCGCCAATCTCACACGCTTGTATTTTAGTTTAGGTGAGCTAGACCAATCTAACGTGATCTCACGTAGGTCTGTTTGAAGTTGTTTTATCTGCGTATGCCGCTGAGACTGAGACAGAGTAGATGTAGTACAGAAGGATACATAATACTATGTGTTCCTACAAGTACTTATTTGTTGGTTCTAGAGCTCCTCTCCATACAGAAACTATTTCAGTTATATGTACATATCTCGAGATTTAAATAGACTCAGGAGAGCCTGCGAAAAAAGGGACGATGGAGATTTTTCTGCTTTAAATAAACTCAAATCAAAAAAAAATAAAAATATTGATAGCAAAAGATAAATACTACCAGTATTCAATCCAAGTTATCCAAGGACTAATCAAAACTTTGATTTTTGAGAAAAATGTCGGCTTCCCAAAAGTTGTCAAAAATTTACACTTTACAAATATAGGTAAGAATGTCGTGTGAAAATATCAAGTTTCGCTGTAATTTTGATTATCTTCAGTGTCGGCGTTTCGAGAAAGTCACGTTTAAGATTTTTGGAACCGATTGGAACTTAATATAAAGTTTCACAAATAGTTCGCAGGGGTTGATGTTGTTTTCCAGATCGTATAAGCAATAATATAATATTAATAAAAGAACTCCCTGTGTTCCTTTACTGCATGTAATATAGCACTTCTATGATAGATTTCTTGAGATCTGCTGAATCTTCCTAAGCCGTTTGAATTCTTAAGGTCTTAAACTAGTTTCGACTACCAGCTAGCTTAAAAGTTGTCTTTTCTGCCGGATATAAGTTAGATTTGTTCAAGAAACTACCAAAAATTAGGTCTACTTACAGCCTGCGCTTCTTTAACTTACTTAACGTTGATTTTATAGAAAGTAGTTTTCAAGGATTATAATGGTGTCCTCAGCTGGAAATGACACTAGTGCGATAAGTAAATTTCCTGCCTATGATAAGGTACTTATATGATAGATCTTCCTAAGGTCTAATGGAACTGCTTATGGTTTTTGAATATTTATGTTCTTAAACTAGTCTTGAGAGCTTATTTTAAAG
The DNA here is from genome assembly GCF_024586455.1 of Bactrocera neohumeralis. Classification (NCBI taxonomy): domain Eukaryota; kingdom Metazoa; phylum Arthropoda; class Insecta; order Diptera; family Tephritidae; genus Bactrocera; species Bactrocera neohumeralis. The sequence goes on along the minus strand of NC_065923.1, from coordinate 68,860,607 downwards.
TTATTTTCTTTTTCTTTTGAATGTAAAGTCTGATCCAAGTAAAGGTACTTTTCAATAGCCGTTTTTTGACAGATCACGCGTGTGTCATGTCAGAATCAGAATTATTGCAGAAAATTACGACTTCGGGTGCCAAACTATAATTTCAGTAGTGAAAACCTATTTTTTCTAAAGTCGCTTAAGCAAGCTTTGAAGCGAAAACTTTCAACTTTACTAACCTCACTAATGTAGGAAGTTAAAATGAGAAACTTCCTATGCCGTTTCATAACCTGTAAAAATGCAAATTTGAGCGCTTTTACTTTATATAAGCCTCAAGTGTGCTACACGTTTAAATATTTATTTACTTTCTTAACTGTATTAAAATATATTATCAAATAATTAAGCTTTTGTATGTGCAACAAGCGAACCGCCTACAGCACAGCGCCGACGCTTCTGTTGACACTTGAGAGTAACCATCAACGCTGGTGTGTCAAGTGTCCAGGGATGATGTTTCAAATTACAAACAATCGCACATAAAATCATAATTCGCCAAGCGCTATTAAGCGATTTTAATTAAGATATTTCGAATATCCATTTCACTTGGCGGATTCGCTGGAAATCCCATTAAAATTTATTTATTTATTTTTGGCTTTTTATTTCTGAATTTTTTCATATATTTCGCCTTTTATTTAATTATACTATTTTTTGTCTTCTTTTCTCCTCGCATCACTTTGCATTGAGTCTTGTGATGTAACACGCGAAAGTGTTTCGAGAAAAACGCGCAAAAATTTCATTTACCACAAATTGTGTTGCAGACACGAATCCATCAAGCTGACACGCTGTTGCGAATTATTTCATTTCATTTTCATGCTATCTTTGCTGACAGTCGGACATTTATTTATGATTATTATTTTTATTACAGTTGTTATTTTGCCAGCGAAACACTTAAGTCGCGACGCATTTTGGGCATCTCTATAAAAGTATCTGTTATGCTGTTACGCTTGAAAAAAATTTGTGTATTGTTATAATTTTTCAAATCGAATATATATTTCACAATACATTTTTTTTTAATTTTTTGTAATTTTTTTGTAATTTTTTCTAATATTTTTTTTTTATTTGGTGCATATTTATTTATTTTTTTCTTCTATTTATTTATTATTATTTTTTAATTTTTTCATTTTAGAGGTTGTGTTTAATTTACACAGTTAGGCATTTTTGCACGTCTCCCACATTTCTTTTTCGGGTTTAACCAATTTGTAACGCCTTGTTATGCTGTCAGTTACTACAAATAAACATTATATTGGGTGCATGGCATAGTCTCGCAGACGATCCACATATGTAACCCTCTGGTGTGCTGTTATGGCAAAAAACTAGTTCACTAATAAATTGCTTTCATATTTAATAAGACTCTTAACTAACTGCTCTTTCGTGCGTCTTTCTTTCTTCTCTTTAAATTAAACACCCGCTATGCTCTGGTAATTAATTACGCACAAAAAGTAGGCACGGCTAGCGCGAGTTGAAGCCAACAAACATAATTGAGCGGATTGTTTTCGCGCCATTTTACAATATTTTTTGCTTTCTTCGGTCCCACTATATAACTATAGACATATGTAAAATTTTTTGATATTTTTTATTGCATTTTTTTCTTATAAATTTGTTAACAACCTATGAGCCTACACTGTGCCTATTCACTTGATCTTAAGTGCAGAAATAATCATTGTGTGTTTGTCTAACGTTTACGGTTAATTTTTATTTAGCGTTGTTTGTATTTGCAACACTTTTGCCTAACCTTAAAAAATAAATTTCTCCAAAAAAATATTTTCATAGTAAAATTGCTGCCTGCTGTGTTGATTAATTGTTGAAAGCATATGGTCATAGTAATCATTTGCTTGGACAACTTTGTACTGCTGAATCGTTTCCCAGGAGCTCTCTAAGCGTTAGATACCAGCACAGATCTTAAAGAGATATCTTAGCAAATCTCAATTAATAAAATTGATTTTTCCCAAGTACGGGCTTTAAAGCACATCATTAGGCTAGTAATATAAAGGAGACGACTTTTAGCAGCCGGCACTAGATTTTGATACGGATTTTAATTTGATTATATTTATGGGACCTTTAAAAATTCTCCCATTTTACATATGTTGAGCAGAGTTAACGAATTGAAGCTGTTTGAAGTTCTTTACCGACTTAATCAAGACGAATGTTATTTTAGGTGAACTTGTCGTTCCATGCGAAGATTAAACTATTTTACAATAACGCTGCGAAATTTTCAGACAGAGCCGTTGCTTCCAAAGCTATTTTGCGAAATATTTTCTGTGTTTCCGGAACTCCAAATCCAAGTTTGTGGCAATCTTAATATCAGAATGGGTCGGACTTTCAAAGGCCTTCTTCGGATGTATGATGATTTCCATGAAAAGTTTCAGAAACATAATCTGAGGCTTTCAATTGACTGCCGGCAGCCACACCACATCTCCAACAAACGGCCTTAAACTAATTTTCTTATGATCCAAAAACCCAGTTCCACATTGCTCGAAAAGTTTTTTAGCAACTTCGAACTTACATAAATTATACGTTTTATGACCTCATAACCTACAGAAGGTCAAGCAAGCTATTAAACCCATGGCTACTTCGGCTGCAAGGGATGAGACTCGGAACAATGTCAATCGCTCCACTTATTTTTTAGGCACTATAATCCACAACCTACAGCCCCAAGAGGTCGTTCGGACTTGACTTGTGAGAAATATAGATTATCCTAAGGGTCTCATTAACAAAGACCATTAAAACTTAAAAGAATGTGTGCTGGACTCCGCCTCAGAAACACGCGCTGAGATTTCCAGTTGACTGTCGGAACCACAGCACATCTTCAACCATTACATATAAACGACCGACTTACGTACAAAATTTACTTTAATTGTGATCCAAAATTTTGTGTTTTCACTTGTTTCGATGCATGAGGTATTCAGTTCGAAATGTAACAAGAGGATACGGCAAATTATGGAACATAACGTACTATCTGGCATGCATTAGTTTTAACGGAATGAAAATGATAGCATCATTTCCAGGCTTTACGCCGTATTTCCGCCAATATATGCAGATTGCACCTACCCACAACTCTTACTTTCAGGAGGTCGATCGCTTTGCTTGAGTTCGTCGTTAAATTATGGGCTTCATTCCTGGAAAATCTTTGTCATCGCTTTAGAATATTCTAAGGCTTCAACTTCTTCATTTCAATGGATACCAATAAGAGGTAAAGGATCGCAAGTTTATGTACCTATAGCGGAACTTAGATAGGTTCAATATAGATCCAGCTTGAAGAGGTCGAATGAGAAAGTTTTCTCATTGCTATAGAATATTCTAAGGGCTCTACTTCTTCATTTCAATGGAAACTAATAAGACTTACAAAAATCGCAAGTTTATGTATAGCCAAACTTAGATGGGTTTCAATATATACTTAAGCTCCAGCTCCAGGTTGATCGTCTTGCTTGAGATCGTTCGCAAATTATGGGCTTTTTTTCTGGGAAATATTTATCAGCACTATAAAATATTCTTGGTGACAATTAAAACTGAAAAGATGTACAACTTTGTCGATTCCCGATATCAGCACCGTAAAGGTGTGGCTCGTCATAGTATTGGAATAGAATTTCCAAGCTCCTACTCCAATGCTGTGGATTCCGTTAGAATTAGGGATTGCCTCTGAAAAAAGTTGGATCTCTATCTAAATCTCACTTAATCCTCCTCAAACCGCCTTCGTGCTCTATTTTTAATACCAAAAAATATTTTTGCACCAATTTGGTCTCTTTTGATCACTTTTTACCAACATAAATCAGCGCTGCGACATGTCCAAGGAAGTTATGCGCAAGTTGATTGTAAATTTTCGAACACCACTCGACACCGCTCAACACTGCGGTGAAATAAAACTGTTGTAAATTTCATCACGTACACTCCCTGAAAACAAACGGGCAGCTGTGCGAGTTACAATTTTTCGGCAAAAATTTAAATTCGTCACACATCGTTGCGAAAAAGCGAAATAAAACTCACGCAAAAGCAAAATCTGGAGCGCCGAGAAGTCAAAAGTTTAGCAGGCAGGCAGACAGACGGCGGGACAACGGGCGCGGCGCACGGACGAGCGAATTTCACATGCCGCAAACTGAGTTGCGCGCTGCCAAAGTGATCTTATTTTGAACTCCCTAAAATAAAATCTAAACGAAGCAATAAACGAAACAAAACGGCAATCAGGCAGTGAACTGTTATTGATCGCAAAATTTCTGGCCGACTGGAAATACATACATACGAAGCTGGCTGGTGCCTGGCCTGCCTTGGCTTGAATGAGTGAGTGAGCGACAGATTGACGATCTGACGGATTGACGGATTGACGCGCTGCTAGTTTGATGTACGGACGTGCTGACGGACCGACTGTGCAAGTGACTTGCGGACGGACATGCTGCTGACGACAGTGCCATGGCATTTGGCGGCAATTCAATGTAGTTCACAACAATTTGAGTGGGACTCGGCAGAGATACTCTTTTAATCAGTCGCTGTGCAGTCGTTTGTTTTTGCGCGGGTCTGTGTGTGTGCGTGATTCGATCCAGCGATCGATGGCGCGCAGCTACTTTGGATGTCAAATCACGGATCACTGATCAATTTCGAGTGATTAAGCGAAAAGTAGTAAAGAACAAAAGCAGCAAAAAAATGAGTTTAACAAGAAATACAATAAAATCAAAAAGTTACAATAAAAACAAAAAATCGCAATAAAAAGAAGAAATCACAACAAAAACAAAAAATTATAACAACAACACAAAATTACAACAAAAACATAAAGTTACAACAAAAACAAAAGTTTCGCAAAAAAAAAAAAAATACAACAACAACAACAACAAATTGCAACAACAACAAAAGGTTACAAAAAACAAAAATTTGCAACAAAAACAAAAAAACAACAACAAAAGGTTAAAACAAAAACAATAAATTACAACAACAATGCGAAATTACAACAAAACCAAGTAATTACAACAAACATAAAAAATTACAACAAAAACCAAAAATTTGCTATAGCCGCGAAAAATGAGAAAACTGCCGAAGAAATAGCAAATATCGGTGAATTGCTGCCTGCAAGCGATCACATTTGCAGTCGGACAGTTTGGCGTTTTAATTCTGCTCATTATTTCTTCTTATTTCCTTGTTGGTTTATGTGTGTTTTTGAACTCACGAATTTTCATATGGAATCGGGCACAAACGTCGACTTTTCGCATGTAATTCAACGGTAATTGCCGAGTGAAATTAGCGACGAAAAATCACTTTAATGAACATTTTAATTAGCTGCAGGTACGCTTCGGGTTTTTCTCCGCCAATTTGGATTGTAATCGCGTGGTGATTTCTTGTCGTTTTATTTTCACTACTTTCTATGAACTTTCGATTGACAATGAAGCATCGGCTTTATTACAATTTTTTGCTTTCGGTGAAGACATTTACGGAAAGTAGACTTAGTTGTCTGCCGGTTTTATCTATCTAAAATTTATATTAAAACGAGTTGCGGATAGTTTATGTTCTGAAGATCGGTTAGGATATATTGTTCGGTGTGAAATTGCACCCGTTGTTATTGCAGCGGCAGAAAACAGCCCTGAAAAAATTTGTAGGAGAAAACATCCTTGAAGTAATTTGTAGGAATACTGCCGAACTCACAATCTGTGGCCGTATAAAAATTCGGCAAAATTTAGCTTAAAAGTGGGCGTTGCCACGGCTTTCGTAATTTGTTTCAGCTTAAAGACTTCTATACCTCTTTTATTATCCTGATTATTTTCTAGTTAGGCTTGGTTATCAACTAGTTTTGCCTTCCAGGCCTCTAGTTTCCTCTGAAGAATTTCTACTACAGCTTTTAGTGCGTGTATTTTTTATTTGTTAGGTTAAAATCTCGATAGCGCTGTGAGAGTGGAGTCTAGTTCCGTGAGCTTCTGCCTTCCAGTTTCGTCTCCGCTTCCTTGTTCCATCGTCCAGTTCGGAAACCTCATCGTAAACACATAAGTAAAAGTGTTTTGGCCTCTGTAATGCAGTCCACTTCTCCGATGGCGCTGGGAGGGAAGTCTGGTGCGTGGGTTTCTGCTTCGAACTGTCTTTCCAGTTTCATCTCCGCTCTAGCGTCTGCCTTTTTCTACCATATCCTCCATTTCGGAAATCACATCGTAAACACATAAGCAAACGTTTTTTGCCTCTGTAATGCAGTGCTCGGCTTTTCAGTTTCGTCTCCGCTCTAGCTTCGACCTTTTGCATGATAGAATAAGACCTACCTCCAGTTCAGAAATCTCATCCAATCTAAAGTTCTTTGGCTTTGTAATGCATATTTAAGCCTGGCGTTAATCATATTATATTCTTTATTCGTCTTAGGGGACTTCCAAACTGTAAAAGGTCGCGTCTTCTGTTGTGATCTACAGTGATTCTCATTATCTGCAGTATATCAAAACCTTGGTTTTGACTGCAGAAAACTTTTATATTTTTATGGATCCTCGGAGGAGGTTCCAAAGTTTTACAACCCTCAAAATTGAAACACAGAAACACCTTACCATTCATCAGGAACCGTCCGTTTCGACCGTCAGTTCTCTCTCATGTTGCTGTTTCTTGCAGTTCTCTGCTCTTCCTGCTGTTTCTCAACCATTTTTGTTATTTTTGGTTTCAAAACAGCTATTCGCTAGAAGCCGTGTTCTACGAATTGTATTGTCATTCAAAATGATAACCGTTGTATCTTCTACAACTGCAGAAAAGGTAAGCGAGGTTTTGAGAGGTTCCTTAGTTTATCATACTATGGATTGAGCAAAGAACTAGAAAGACTTTAAAAATGCAAAAATTCAAATGAGAGGAAGGAATCCTTAATTAGTCTCAATACTAATGTCCGGGAATCCGCGGTTACTAATTTTTTTTTCTAAGCTCTTCTAGTTCCTAGTATTGCGTATTTTTGTTTTTTTTTTTAGATCTCCCACAACAGCCGGTTCTACGCATCGGAATTGACCCGCATTTCAACCGGACAAGATCTATTATTTCTAAAAAAAAAAGATCTTGTATTGCCTAACTTACTTAACAGCTAGTTTCCACAATTATTTTGGAACTAGTTGAAATTAAGTTTTTTCAAAAACATTAAAAATTTACCAGCTAGTCCTTCGCGAACTTTAACAAACTTGTTTTTTTTTCTCCAGCTCTCCGCGTTCCTCCCTACTTGTATACTCTTCACATACAGCCTGCTGCACACTGCGCGCTGCCCTCAATACCTTTCCTATTCTTCGTACATGCTCACTGCCAGTCCAATACCAGCTTCGTGCGCTTCACAGCATTCGCTTGATTCGATATTGTAAATTCGCACCAATCTATAAATAACTCAACGACAACATAACAAACAATATTCTTGTCTTGCAGTTAAATTTAAACTCACCTACAAGTCTAAAGATAGCCAAGCGACGCCTGCACAGTCGGCACATGTGGTGATAGATGCGTCTAAAAGTAGGCGCACGCACACAAAGAGATCTACAGATCTGTATATATTATATATACATATATAGCAGCAGAAGCGAGGCGCTGGCGTACGCGCATTGCAGTAGCCCAGCCCAAGCGCGGGTCAATGCTGTCCGGCGCGCAGACTCCAGCGCAAAAGGGCTAACGGCTGCGTGCCCTGTTTGTACCTTCGTATAGCTATATATACTTCTATATATAGTCCACAATGTACTTTACCTTTCAGCAATTGTTTAGTTCGGACGCTGCCCTTTTCATTGCTCTTGCAGCTTTTATACTTTATGGCACTCCTCGTGGCTGCTGCCTGCTGCCTGCTGGTTTCGTGTTGTAATCTCTGGGGTAATCAGCGCCAACAATACACAAATAAAGGATTAACTTAATAGTATTTAAAAAACTACATAAATATGTGCAACGTGCTGTTTGCGTGTTGCTTTCGCGTTCTTCTGCAGTCAAGATTGCTCCTTTAATTTGAGAGATTTTGTTTCTCTTCTTCGTATTTTTCAACGATTTTCGCATTTTTCTTTAAGTAATCGGCGATCAATTGAAAACGCGTGCCAAACACGCAAATAGCTTTGAAGCTGTTGATTTAATGGTTTCATGGCAGTTAATAAGAAATTTTTTTTGGATCAAAAAGTAAGAAGGAGATTTAAAAGTATTTCTTTCTGGCAGGCTTATGCTGATAGGACGAAGTTATCTTAATTTTATGAACCCTGAACTTATTCTGTAAAAAATATAAAACTAAATTTTCGATACTAAATAATTTGTTTTTGTATGGCAGCCTTAACTAGTAGTGGTCCGATATAAAAGGGATGACGTCCTTGCTGAAAAATTTGACATTTTTGACAGTTCAATTTCAGCTGAGAGTTCCATAAGCAGCCAAATAAAAACAATCGGAAATGGCTCAGAATTGAATTACTCTCAGCGTAAGCTTTTATTGAAAGGGTTGCCAGGTAATCGATTTCAAATAGAACGTACTAAGAAGCGAAGAAGTAAAAATTATAAAAGAAGTAATGCTCTGACTTAAAGCAGAAATCTATTCCAAAAATATATTAAATTTTAAATGCGATGTATAAATTTTTATAACAAAATTTCCTTACTTATATATTTATATTAATTAACTTTATTTTCTTTATAATTTCAGGTAATAAAATGAAGCTTTTTGCATTGCGTTATCGTGGTAAGCTAAGCTTTGAAATTAAGAAAGATATATTTTATTAAAATCATAAGATCCAACAATCAGCTCTGATTTTATCATTTATGGTAATCCTATAACAAAATATCCGTACAAAATCAGCTAAAAACTCTTCACTAGTATTAGTAATCGGTTACCAATTAGGTATTTCTGTACCAAAATAGCTACTGTCAGAAAAATTTTTGAATTTCTTTCAGCGACTTTTAACTTTCGGTATTATTTAAGGACTCTTGTTCATTATAAACACAAAAGGGGCATAAAGCTTTCCTATTGGTCGACTAGTTACAGCTCTAACAAAGAAAAAGAGAGCACATGAGCACAAGAGCACAAATTCATCAATATAAGGAAGTTATGAGAGATAACACTTTCCTTTTGGGAGGGGAAATTTTCAAATATTGGAAATTAATTGCGAGAGTCTTTGCTATTTCGTCATTAGCTTCCGTGATAAAATGGCCACAATAAATGATTTTGTTAATCGATTGTCTTAGTCTGGACTTAGTACACTTTTTCAACACTTTGTAGCGTAGTAAACACAAAAGAGGCATACAGCTTTCCTATTGGTCAACTAGTTACAGCGAAAACAAAGAAAAAAGAGAGCGCATGAAAACAGATCTTCAATATAGTTAACTTATGAGAGATAACCTTTATTTTTTTTTCGTGGTAACTATTGTATGCATATATTGGAAATTGTGTGAGAGTCTTTGCTCCATCGTCATTAGCATTTCTGGTAAAATTGCCTCAACACTTTGATTTCATTAGTCGATTGTGTTAGTCCCGATTAATTACACATAAAAGAGGCATACAGCTTTTCTATTGGTCGACTAGTTACAGCGCATAGAGAGAAACGGAGAGAGCGCAAGAGCGTAAGGCTTCAATATAAGTAAACACAAAAGAGGCATTTAGCTTTTCTATTGGTCCACTAATTACAGAGGAGAAATAAAAACGGGCAGGGCGCAAAAGCGCAAGGCTTCAATTTAAGGAACTTATGAGAGATTACAAATGCTTTTTCGTTGAAATTATTGGTTGTATGTTGGAAATTAATTAAGAGCGTCTCGGCGTTCTAGCCATTAACTTTTAGTAAAACTACCCCAAAACTTTGATTTCATATATCGATTGTTTTTGCTTTGACTAAGTACAACTGTTGTTTTTAGTGCTTCTAAGGAGATTATCCATGTATTTATTTCTTTCTACCACTTTTTCGAGGTTATTTGATGCAGCAAAAGACCTTGAAGGTCGCAGTACTTTAACCCTTCAAAGCATACACTCGCTTTGAACTACACATGTTCGTAAGTCAGTAAGTGTGTCGCTACGACAAACTGTGGTCGTCCTTAAGTAACTGTCAAGCAAATCCAATAGATAAGATACCCCTCTCTGGCGAGCGAAAAAAAGGGAACTTGACACATCGCGCCCACATTGATTCCTTGTAAATTATTCTCTTTTTTGCCGCGTCTAAATATTTTGCTATGGACAACACGTTACATGGCATTGTGGCTGTGGCTGTGGCTGTTGCCGTTTTGCTATTGTTGTTGCAGCTGACAATCGTGCAACATGCAATGTAGTCGCAACGAGTAAACAAACCAAGCTAAGCCAAATCAACCGAGCGCACAAACAAAAACCACATGCGCCGCCCGGCACCGCGCGGTATGCCAGTGCGCGTCGCGTCGCTAAGTTGGCGCGCTTGCAAGGCGACTGGGTTGAGCGCGCGCGCTATCAATTTAATAGCATCAGCGCATTTCATGATGCGCCCTTTTTGCAATAACAACAATAATGGCAGCGCACCACACAAAAACAATGTATACAAGCGTTAGTGTTTTTGTTCTTTGTAATTGTTGTCGTAGCTGTCTCGGCAGCTGTGTAACTATTGTTGTTGCTGTTCGCTTGCATTGTTCCTTGGAAAATTTGCGCCGCATTGCAGAAGGATGCCCATGCGCCTGTCGCCATCGTCATCGCCGTCGTCATCGCTAACATTGCTGCCGCGCCGCCACGATGCTGTTTGGAGCATTTTTTGTGCACTGCTGCATGCCTGTTGTCTGTGTCGCACGTTGTACGCTGCACGTTGCAAACAGCTATTGAATGTTTGCCATTTTCTTGGCGTCTATTTTTAGACCGCCTTTGCCGCCGCTCAGTCCGCATGTGATAAGAAACGCGCAATTTACGGCGAGCTGCCGCGTTGCATGCCACTATAACGTTGCATACTTGTGTTTGTGTTTGGCGCAGCCACGGCAATGTGGCGGCGTGGCGGTGGCAGCGTCAGTAAGCCTAAAAAGGCTCTGCAAAGCGGGTGAGTGCCGGAGCGTGGAGGCGACAGCAGCTGTAAGCCAAGTGCGCGGTACACACGCCATGCAGTTGGCACAGTGGGATGAAGTTAGCGAATTGCGTGACAATTTTTTGAGTTAAGAAAAGAAAGTGATATAAAATGTTGAGGAGACTAGGAAAGCTGTTACACATTTCGGTTATAAAAAAAATTTATAAAATATATTTAAGAAAATTTTTATTATTATTATTTTTTTTTTGAATTATGCCAACCCCCGCTCCATCTCGTAGAAACATAAATTTAATATTTTTACAAAAAAAAATTATTTGTTTAAAATTTTTTACAATAATTTTTGGCCAACTATGTCCCACTGTGCATTCACCTAGCAATCGCCTTTCTCGCCATTTTTTTGTAATTTTCCATTGAAAGCGCGCAAATATAATAGTTCCTTTGCACTACCGATCGTGCGTCCCCCAACACACCGTCTTGCCCCTCAAGCAATGCCATTCAGCTAGCAGCAGCAATAAGGGCCAATTGACCATTAACACAAAAGTCTACATACACATATACCGCAGCATTCTTCCTTATAAATATAAGCAAACGAATAGCCTTACATATGTATGTACATACATATATTAGAACACTGTTGCATGTGGCATTTTGTGAAGAAAGGGATTTCGCAGTTTTTTGATTTACTTTGGCAATTTCCGAGATAAGTAAGCGCAAAAACGGCCGGCGAACGCAATAAATTTCGCAAAAACGACAGGAAAACGTTGAAAAGTGAAAAATATTGACAGGAAGTTGCATGCAACAGGCAGCACTAAAACAAATAAGCCCAACGTAGGGCGCGTACGAGCGGCAAGCAGTGCGCTTAGTTGCGTCCGCGGAGGAGCACAGCGCTCGTGGCCTTAGTGGCGTGTTGTTGTTGGCGCATTCCTCGTCAAGGCAAGGCATGGCAAGTCGAGCCCCAAGGTGGCCAACGGAGTTTGTGCCACATGTGCGCCCGAGAATTGACTTAGATGGGCGTTTATGTTTGCTTTAATCTTCGCGATGGCGTTGCGAAGGTAAAAGGCGCAGCAGCAACGCGCTTGTTTGTTGGTGAGAAAAATTTTGTTTAAGAAGCATTTCGATTTCATTCTTTCCACCTTTTCTTTTTCGTTTGGTTTGTGTGGAGAAGATTTTGAAGTGTTGATTAGTTGTGTTAGGAAAACTGTGAAAATTGTGCTGTGTGTATTAATTTCTCGCGTGTTGCAGAGGAAGTGTTTGCTGTTTGCCGGTGGTTTCTCGTTTTCTTCTTCTTGTTCCTATTCCTCTTATTTTATGTATTAAAAGATAAGTTGAATGATTTATGAGATCAATTAAGAACTTGGAACTTTTCTACATGCGAAATTGAAAGAAAATGTGGTGCGAAATAAAAAACGAAATATTTATAGTGAGAGTGTTCGGTTTATACTTTATTTATATGCTGCTGGTATTTTATTCTCGCTCAATATAACCAGAAATTTAGCTAGACCTTAGCCGCTTTAACAGAGTTGTGATAGGCTCAATGCGCTGAGTCGATTTGTATGGGCATAATGATATTTTATACAAGAGTTTTAGGTAACAGATCGGCATCCTGAGATGTCTAAATTACATCCCCGTTAGGATCCAACTCATGACTACCTATGCTAGAATTGATTGACCTTAAACTCGCTTAATAGATTTTTTTGGATATTTTCCTTGCACGTAATGAATCGAACGCACAATTGGTATAAATTATATAGACTAGCATAGTCGAATAGAGAGTGGATACCAGTTGGATATAGTATAAATTTTGCTCTTGCATTGCATTTTCTTTTATATATTTTCTTTTCACGAAACCTTAGTCAGTAGCGAATTGCGCAAACAACTGGTATAAAGTAGATAGACTGGCATAGTTAAATAGAGAGCGCATACCAATTGTATAGAGTGTTCTCATTTATTGCATTATCTTGCATATTTTTCTTCACGATGTCTTAGGCTGTGGCAAATCGAATACACAACTGGTATAATGCCGTGCGAATCAAATAGAGAGTGGATAACAGTTGGATACAGTATAATAGCATTCATATAGTGTATTATTTTTTATATTTTCTAAACAAGATTCTTTGGCGAGTGGCGAATCGAACACAAAACTGGTATAATGCCGTATGGTCAAATGGAGAGTGGACTCCAGTTGTATACGGTATAAAAACCCTCATGTATTGTGTTATTTTGCAAATTTTCTTAACAAGATTCTTTGGCGAGTGGCGAATCGAACACACAACTGGTATAATATCATATAGTCAAATGGAGAGTTGAATAGAGTATAAAATATTTTCATTTGTTGCATTATATTGCATATTTTCTTTTCACTATAACTTAGCGAGTAGCAAATCGAGCTCACTACTGGTATAATATATAAAAAAGGCATAATAAAATATGTATAGAGTTTTAAGTGTTATACCACTTGGAAAAAGTATAAAATCATGCAATACATTAAACTGGATAGCTTTGCTACTGTTTTCATATGTCATTCCAAAAAAAGAGAAAGCTGAGCAGTTATATAAGGAATAGAGAAATGTCAAATACGACCATAAATAGCTCGTGATATAAGAAACATTTAAATAAAAATTCAAGACTTTGAATTTATGCAAGCGTGTTGCACTTCTTGTAGAACTATGCCATCCCAATATTCTAGGCTAATGAATAATTTTGAGTACTTCAAAAAGTATACTCAAATATTTCAAGAATCCAACGCTGAAATCTGCAGACATATAAGTAAAAATATGTTAATCCATATGAAGTTAATGTAAACTTGCTAAAATTTGTCTGACTAGTTCATGGCGCCGGTACACAGTCTGAAGTAGACACATATCATATCCAATGAATTCCACAATACATTTTTAATTCACTCTCTCATTCAGATCACATTTTTGTTCTACATTATAAAAACTCAAACCATTGAGAGGAACCTGTCATTGGCAATAACTGTATTTAACTTGATAGAAGCAGCTGCTTCGGTATGAGATCTCTTTAAGTTCCATAGTACGGTATAGTTATAATTTTACTTTTACATAAATTTCAATCATTGTTTTTTTTTTAATATAAATCCAGGTGATCTTCTTTTGAAATGTATACTTAAGATAACTGGAAAAAGTTTTGGAGAGCACCAGTTTGTGAAGATATTCGCAGTGTTCCTCGTTTAGTATCAAAAGGTTTACATAAATGATCTTTTCACTTAAGATTCATTAATTTCTCGTATAATGATATAAGAGCAACGCATTATTGGCAGGCATTCAATATATTTTTCACAGAGTTTTGAGTATCTGGACAACTGTATGTAGTCGCTCTAAGCTTAAAACCAAATATAAGATCTAGGAGGTCAGTAGGTTGTAGAAGTATTGCCTCGAAAAATTAGGTACGCTTTGGTAATCTCTTGCAAGTATTTGTGTCGGATTACTTAGATTCAGTCTAAACTTTAAGGCATAGTATAAGTGTTAGTCATCTGTTGCTGAAAAATTTTCGCTTGCTCTTCCTTCTTCAGCAGGGTTTTCAAGCTTTTCCCATACATGTTTTCTAACCACTCGGTCGAAAATATATTTTACTGCGGTGGCCGGAAAGTAAAAAATGTGGACCAATATTCACTTGCACTCGTGAAAAATGACAGCTCCGAGTTTAACATCATTAATCTCAGATATCACGTGAGTAATTTAATGAAAATTCCAGCTTTTTGTTGTCACATCAAGGTGTCTAAGATTGCTCTCAGATGGCGTGAGTCGAAGCTTGAAACTTACATATATCGAGTTTCCGTTTATTGCTCTCAGAGAGTGCGAAAGTGTGACGGGAATTGCAACAGAATGACATCTCCTTATTGTTATTCCCGGTATTAGAAGTGAAGACAGTGCATCCTGGTTGATAATTTATAGAACAAGATTTTAGAGTTTTTTTTTTATTCAAATAAAGTTGTAAAGTAAAATTCTTAACCAGTTCAACGTCTGATATTTATTAGTCGAGCCGAGACTACATTCTGAGAATGAGTTAATTTAAATAATTTTGGGTAAATTCTGAGTTTTTCATCCAACCAATGTAGTAAAGCAAAATTCTCAACCACTTCAACGGCTAATAATTATTAGTCGAGCCGATACTAAACGAAGTTGATTCCAGTAAAATCTGTAAATTTTTACAATAACAATATTTTGGGCTTACATTTATACATTTTTTTCGATTCATTAATCACTATTTGAATTTTGGGCTACATTTAACCTTTTTGCTCGTTTAATTAAATATTAATAGTGTCAGTATTATGATTTTCGTGGTTAGTGTATATGTATTAACCTTTCTAGTTTTTAAACATTTCAATTTAAAATTAATTTTTGTTTTATTTTCTTTTATCTTTTTTTGTATTAATATGTTTGTTTTACATTGGTGTTGCATAAAAATATAATTAATAGCAGCGAGCGCAACGCGTGGTTGGTGGCGCGACGTTTTTAATTATTCATGAGCATATGGCTGCATATATGTTTTTGTATTTATGTGTGTATGCATATAATTATTTAAAACTGCAAAAGCATCTCCAGCAACTGCGCCGACTTTTACACACACACACATGCATTTCAATTGCTGCGTGGGCGACGATTTCATAAGCGGCCGCGGCAAGCCAAGTAGTCAGTCGCGAGCCGCCAGGCACTAGCAGTCTTGAGACTTGGTCAACTGCCACATAAACATACACACATGTGTATGTATATCTATACATATAAATATAATTACAATATACATATGTTTATGCATACACTCTACAAAAAATACCAAAGCTGCTGCGCGCTTGCGCTGTTATCTGTTGCTGTGTTGTGTGTGTCTCCGCTCGCTGCTATCTCCAGCCGCTGCTTGCGCCGCTTGTTATTTATTATTATTGTTGTTTAAGTTTCTGTTTCTGTTTGGGAGTTATGCATTTAGCTTTCGCATGCAGCTGAAAGTGAAATGTTGGCGCTCTCCCTACTGCACACCGCTTGGCTCCACGCATTCAAGTACCTTCATTCACTCCGACAACGCGCTCATTCGCTCAGAAATTATCGCTTTATCACGATTTATATTTTTGTGTAAAACTTTTTCATATGTTTTTTGTTTTTGTTGCCTTCACCGCTATTTGTAGCCACAATATTATGACCATTGCTACACTTTATGACCAGTGCGGTTTACTCTACACTCGAGTTTCCATCTTCGCCGCGCTCAGCAGCTCGCCCACCGTGTCTTGAGCTGAGGAAATGCCTGAGCGCTCTTGTAGATTCTTCTTAAAAATTTCCAGCTCTTTAATTATGCAATTTTTAGCCTGAAATTGGTTGCTTTTTAGCTGGTTTTTTTTTTTTTGTTTCATTTTCTTTCTACGCTCCGTTGTCCGTCCACGCTCTAATGCTTATTTGTTTATTTGCCTTTGGAATAATGCCAGAGTTGCTCTTTGTCCGACTGCAACTGCAATTGATACATTGTAATCCGATTTGTAAGTAGTTTCATCATATTTCTTCTATGAGTGGCTATAAAAGAGCGTGTGTTTGTTGTTGTTGTAAGTACTCGAAAATTGTGTAGATTTTTATCAAAACAAGTTGTTATTATTTGTGTGTAGGTTTTTGGAAAATTCCACAATTTTTTGTATTTTTTTTTAATTTTTAATTTTTAATTTTTTTTATTTTATTATTTTATTTCATTTTTTTTAATTTTTTATATCTTTCTTTTTAGTTTTTTATATTTTTTTTTAGTTTTTTATATATTTTTCTGTTTCCTTTAATTATATGCTCATGAAGTCAGTAGAAATGAAAAGTAATGGAAATTATGGCATAGATTCTTCGTGCTGATTATTGTGTATTAGCTTACTCATTGCCAAGGGCCAATGTCTGCAGGCTAATGAAATGAAATGAAATGGAAAGCTGTGCTAGGGAAATTGTTGAGATGGAAAAGTAAGATGAAAGGGATTTAAGCAAAGCTAGATGTCAGTGTATATGATTGATTGCATGTTATTATGAGCTGGGAAAATATACAAAAATAATACATAATAAACGTATGTATGTATATGCAAATCACTATAAAATTGATGGAGCTGTTAAAAATTATAAAAATTAAATTAAACACATTTTCATAGTATAATTAAATAACAATTATCGCACAAGAATAATTAAGTATTTAACATTATTTTTGAAAAAATTAAACCAAAAATGTTTAACAATGAATTTCCTACAGAAAGTTCTTTAATTGAGTCAATTACTAACTTTAATAAAAATATAACAAAAAATGAACTGAGTTTTGTTAAAAATAAGTTTAGATTGCTCTCTAATTGAGTCACTTAGCATTTTTAAACAGATTTCAATGCAAATAAATTTCAATTTTTATACTCTGGCAGCTACCTAATTGAGTCAATTAACATTTTTCAGCCGAAAAAGCTTAAAAAACGTAAACAATTTTTTCACAAAACAGTAATTGGAAAACTTTCTATACAGATAGCTATTTAATTGAGTCAATTAAAAATTTTAAATATTTAATTGAGTCAATTAACAAAAAAACTAACAGAAAAATTTCTATTTAGACAGCTACTTAATTGAGCAAATTAGAAAATTTTAAATACTTAATTGAGTCAATTAGCAAGTTTTAGATAGAATAATACCAGCAAAACTTACAACATTTGCGTTAATAATAACTTCACTCCGCTCCGTAATTGGTTGAACTAGAGTTATCAGAAGCAAATTATGACAAAATAATCTTACTGATATCATCAGAAAGCTACTTAATTGAGTCAATTCGAATTTTTCTACAAATAAAAAATTCCGTACTAATAATAGTAAATAAATACCAATAACCACTTCGAACAAATCTTGCCAATTGAGCCATTTCGTGCTTTTTTATCCGACCAATGCCTTTAAGCAATTGCTAAATTGATTATATTAGGAGGCTGCCTGAAAATCCTATTACCTTTAATAGTTTATAAAATAAAAGCGTTAAATAATATTATAAATTAATGACGCACAATTTTCTCACATCGCTTAAATTAAGTACAGCTCCTTTATTGAATCAATTAGGGAAACCGGGAAAGCCTACAAAATTTTTAAAATAAATGTTGAAGGTCTCTAATTGAGTCTATTATCTTGAGTCTATTATTAACAATCTGCAAATTGACTACATTCGAATGATGCCTAAAAATCCTATTACCTTTCAATAATTGGAATATAAATTTCTGTTATCGTTCAAGTTGTATAATATATATAATTTTTCAAACACAGATCCGTAAATGAGTCAATTAAATTAAATGGGTATCGATCAAATAATTGAAAGAATGGTTATTAATAGTCTCTTTGGTCTCAGTATGTACAAATTTTCATGGACAAATCCTTAATTGAGTCAATTAGAGTTTGTAATAGGTAAAGATCAAATAATTGAAAAATGATTATTAACAGTCTCTTCGGATTGCTCTAGTTGAGTCATAAGCAATTTCAGAATCGACTCCATTTAAATTGTCTCTGAAGATACCAGAGAATGGTTTATATAGGTTTAAATAACAGTTTAAGTAATTAAAATATAAAACTATCTTCTCAAGTTTGATATTCTTAATATTTCAAACACGGCTTCTTAATTGAGTCAATTAGTAAAATTTCTTTGAGTACATTAGTCTTACAATTCATAAATTGACTAAATAACCTTCATTTATATGTCTAGGAGATGAATATGGTTAATAAATTTATATATACGTTAACTCTAAATAGACTATTTTTCAAATTATTATTTTGAAACTTTAAATTATCATATATAGTGCGTTTAATATATCGTTTTGTTTTGAATCGATTATTGGAGCCACGAAGTCGATTCGATCGATCGCTGAAGAATTGTCGAATTTTGTCGATAACTCTAGAAATACAAAAAATGTTACCTACTCTTATCTAACTCAACCAAGCTGTTAACCTTTATTTCGCATCATTTTTAATTATTTTCTCTGTACCCACAACAACTTCTCAAAACCACTTACAACTAAATAAAAACATCAAATGTTGTCAATCGCAACTAAATTAACTCATTTGCCTGACCAACAAGAAAAAAAAATCAAAAAATATAGATTGTAAGAAAAACCCACACAACAAAGCACCGAAAATGTCATCTTAATGACAACTTAACTAGCAATTTCAACAATTTTCATTGCCATCAAATATTTCAAAATTTGATTAACATTCACACATAAATCTGCCTAAATGAGGTCTTCATTTACTCATTAAAAATGCATGTCAAATTGAAACCAGTTGTTATGAGTGGGCGTTCTGGCCACACCCACACGCAAACGCATTAAAGGAGACCTCAAAAATAAAAGAGATGAGTACATAAATATGTAATAATATGCAAAATCCAACTAATGCACGCGCATTATTTTATAGCCGGCCATTCAGCTGATAGCCCTAAAAGGCGTTCCTTAATGTGGGTGTTTTCTTCGGCATTTATTTATTTTGTATTTATATTACGTTTTATGGTTTGTTTTGGTAATTCATATGACAACTTAAGCGAGAAACGGCAGCTTATTATTTGACATTCATTAGTGTGTTATCAAGTTAAAAACAAAAACCAAGTTGTTTGATTAGGAAAAATTTTTTACGGCGCCAATTTTTGTTATGTAATTTTCGTTGGTTACTAGGGAGCGCAAATTTGTTATTCTGAAGTTTTATTTATGAAATTATAATTGCATTAATTTCTCAATGGGTGTTGAAGAAATTATATCCAATGAAAGTATAGAGGTAATTATGTTAGTAGCCGCTTAATTAAGTCAATTAGTGAAGTTAACTAAGCTTATTAGAGCAAAAGCTTACTATCAATTCAAATATCTCAACGTAATGAAGTGGAAATGTTCAAATAAGACTATAGTGGTCAACATAATACGGACTCATTATACCTTTATAACTAGTGTGTACTAATTTTTTGCTAATTGACAAAATTAGGGTTGTGACTGATTAGAAATTTGAACACTTCATTCCAAATTTCGATGTTATGACTTAATTTAATATTTCATATTATACTTTTGTACCGTTAGTAGAGTATATTAAATTTGATACCTCGGCGATCGCATGCGTGACAAATTGAGTCAATTTAGCTTGATCCGTCTAGTTGTATATATGCGACTTTTCGCTCAGTTTTTGAGATATTGATCTGAAATTTTGTACACGTTCTTCCCATTCAAAGAAGCT
This sequence comes from Bactrocera neohumeralis, assembly GCF_024586455.1. Classification (NCBI taxonomy): domain Eukaryota; kingdom Metazoa; phylum Arthropoda; class Insecta; order Diptera; family Tephritidae; genus Bactrocera; species Bactrocera neohumeralis. Next base: position 68,840,491 of record NC_065923.1, on the reverse strand, counting down.
ACTCATCTGTTGGAACCGCTTATATCGGACCACAATAGCATATAGCTGTCATACAAACTGATGGACCAAAATCAAGTCCTTATATGTTAAACTATTTTATTTGACGAGATATTTGCACGAAATTCGGTACGGTGTATTACATAAGTCATGGCTATAATATCCAAAGAAATTGTTCAGATCTAAACACTATAGCGTATAGCTGCCATACAAAGTGACCGTTAAAAATCAAATTTTTGTATGGGAAACTTTTCTATTAGACGAGATATCTTCCTGAAATTTGGTATAGATAATTTTCCAAGACGAAACTACAATCTGTTAACAAATAAATAAGATCGGCTTAGAATAGCATGTAGCTGCCATACAAACTGAACGATTGTAATCAAGCTCTTGTATGGAAAACTTTTCTATTTGACGAGATATCTTAACGAAATTTGGCACAAATTATTATATAAGACATGGCTATTACATCCAAAGAAATTGTTAAGGTCGACCCACTATAGCTTATAGCTGCCATACAAACTGACCGTTGAATATCAAATTTTTGTAGGGAAACTTCCTTATTTGTGAAGCGAATTCTAGCTTATTCAACGGTTTTCTTGTTTCCATATGAAAAATGTAATTTTCAAAAACAAATAATGTACAAAAACAAAAAAAAACAAAAATAAATAAATTGAAATGTCATTACACCACCATTTACGAATTTCCAAAATAAATTTCCTTATTCCTCACTTATTAGATTTTCTCCATTAAGCTGCACTGCGGTGGCGCCACCAAAATACCCATAATAATTGCAATTTCCACGAAACAACCGTTAGAGAGAAATGTAGAAAGGGAATTTCATTTCGTTGCAGATAAAATTTTTGCCAAAAACCGTTGTAAATTTATTTGTATAACATTATTTACAGGCATATGTACTTATGTGTGCGCTCGCGTGTGTGTGTATGTTGGTATTATCTTTTTATGTCGTCATTGCGGCGACTACAAGTTAATATTGTCATTTGCATTGCATTGATAAAGCAGTTGGCAATTGCGGCAGGCAAATGCGTAAAGCGCGCTGCTCAGCAGCTAACGGTATTTCTTATTGTTGCTTGATGAAGACATTTTTATTTTTAAAACAATTTCCATTTTTGGCTTTCTTAGGCTTTTGCTAATACAACTAAATATTTGCCTTGGCGCAATTTTCAGTTTTCCTTGTCGTTTTCTGTTGTTGTTGTAGCTAGTTTATCTCAAAATGAGATACACGTTTGCATAATTTCAACATAAAAAGTGTAATTACATGCAGCTTTTTCCATATTTTTTTTCGTCTTTTTTCCAACAAATCCAACATCTCTGTTTCGGCGATCAGTATGTGTGGGTGTGTGTGTGTGTGTGGCGGATGGATTTTTGCATTTGGCATGCGCTAACTAATAACTAGACTTAGCTTAGCTAAGCTACTTGCAGTACTTTCAGCGTTTTTCACCAGCCCAGCTTGTGGCTCGTTGGCATGATTAATAACGACTTGTGGGTGGAGTATTGAGCCAAGAGAAAAGTATACACATGTACTGGGCGAGTGCTGAGTTAATTGCGCGGGTGAAAGGAATCGCAATTAAATAAGCGGTTATGTGGCATGTACTATGTGGCAATTTGAGATGAGGTAATGTAATGGGCGTAATTGTGGCTGCAAGTTGCGAGAGCTGGCTAAAGCATTATGCTACTTTAGGTACTTCAGCAGAATAAATAAATGAAAATTTGTGGAAAATTCGAAATTTTGATACGGTTTGAAGCTCGCAAGACTTGAGCCGATTATATAGATGAAAATTTGTAGAAATTTTGATACTGTTAGAAGATCGAAATTCCGCAGTTTCAAAGTTATACATATTTTAGCAAACGAATTAACCAATTCTTTGAATTTTTTGGACTTTATTGTACATTAAAGCCTTATATACTACATCCCACCTTATTAAAAATGGCTTTGTTGCCTTCTCCAACCAATTCTATAAACTCCTCCCTCAAAAAAAAAAACATTCTCCAAACTTCTGCATATAACAAAATTTGCTTAGATATACTTTAGACCCGCGAAACCCTCCAAAAAATATCTCCAAACTTCGTCATGAAATGAAATTTGCTTAAATATATTTAAAAGATATCATAAAAGTGGACAATCAAACAAGCATATTGCCGGTCTTCGACTCGCTAAACCGTGTAGAGTAAAAAGAAACACCAACTGCTTTATAGAGAATCTTATAGATTGTCATAATCAAACAGAGCGAATACTGGCTTCCCTCGAATTTAGCTGAAGAAGGTTTTTGTCATTTTTTAATATAATTTCTTGAACACTTAGTTAAACGTGCTAGTTTTCGTGATTTAAAAAAAATTAAAGTGTTCATCACTTAACATAATTCATGAGTCCAAGGCTTTTTCAAGAGTAATGTTTAATGTGTAAGTTTTAATGTAATTTATAGGATGCCAAATTGACTTCAATTCTTTGTAATTAATCAATTAAGACCTTAAATAAGCTATGAACTCAAAAAGAGAAATACTGCAATCCTATTGGTGAAAAGAAAATACATACATTTTTCTCTCAGAGCACAAACTAACTAGTGAGCAAACGAAAGAGCGAATACAAGACGGCGAGAGGCAATATACCATATCGTATCCAGTTTAAAAATATGTCTTAATTCTTTAGATGGGTTACAGAAAGTTGCACTTAAACGATAACTTATGGTTTATAAGTGTTGCTTTATTTTATAGAATAATTCTGGTTTTGTGAAATGAAAAATAAAATGGATTTCAGCTCTTTCTAAATTGTCAAAACTTATCAAAACTAAGCAAAAAATAAGCCTTGGTCAAAAAATAATGCCTATAACCTGAATACAAAAAGTTTCTGCAATCCTTATTGGTCATATAAAATAATGTCTTCTTCTCTCTGAGCACAAACTAACTAGTAAGCAGCTGAAAGAGCGAGTACGAGTCAATGAGCGGCAATATAGCAATCACGTTCGTAATTATTCCTTAGTCTTTATTGATAGGTCAAAATAATTTGCATTTCAAAACCATATAAACCTTAATATTAGTTTTATTTTGTAGAAAAACTCAGGTTTTTGAAGTAAAAATTTAAAAAGTAAGGTGTCAATATGGATGTCAGTCCTTTCTAAATTTTCAATTATTCGAATTTAGCACAAATTATACCGCAAAATATGAAATAAAATATAAATTCCGCAATAATATTGGTCATAAGCAAATGCATACGTTTTTCTCTGTGAGAACGTTCTAGAGTTAGCCACACAAATAGCGAGTACGAGTCAATGAGAGGCAATATATCAATCGAATTAGATATTTTTTCAGGTTTCTAATGATCATTAAAAATGTTTAAACATTCTTTTGGAGGACTTTGAGAACCTTGACGTTCTTAAACCTACTTTCTGAACTAATATGTCAAATAACTCAGAATTATATTTTTAATAGAGCACTTAATTAATATTTTTGGCATATTTTTTCGCAAGAAGTGCATGTGTATATTTAATTATTTTGGAAGTTATGTATAAAAACTAGGTTTTCAAGTACCGTATAGATCCCAAATTCTTCAGAAAATAATGTATATTTAAATTATATAATACTTTCAATCGGCTAATCCAGCTTAACGGCGCTCTTCAACTTATAAATTGGTGAGTTTAGCACACAGGGGAGAAAGAAGTTGATTTAGACCTCAAACTTAGTCATTGTAGACTAGCTGGATTTGTTTTCAAATTTCCAAAATTATCGGTTGATAATATTTTTGAGGTTAAAATTGCTTTTGGTAACCTTACTCTATTATTTTAGAGTTCCTCAGGTCTCATCGATAAACGCTCATTCTTTATAAGTTATTGGCTGAGATAATTCTTATGAGGTTGAGAGAAAGAGAATGAAAGATAAAGGAAGAAACATTTCAATATTTAAAAGAAATCGGAGGTTTTTAGGCAAATAAGCAAATAGGGAAGAGAGGAGAGAGAGAGCTTTTTCTGAAAGGCCGAGAGGCAAGGGAATGAGAGATATAATTTTTTAGAATAATATATTACTATATTTTGCGAAAATGTGTCCAATTTTTTCGAAACAGTAAAAGCATAGATAGAGGAGGAGAGGTGAGAGTGGTTTTTCTGAAAGGCCAAGAGTAAGAGCCGCTAAGAGAGCGCAAGATAATAAGATATACATTTTTTTGCAGAGAATATTACCATATTTTGCGGAAATGTGTCCAACTTTTTCAAAAAATTAAAGAAATAGAAAGAAAAAATGTATGAAATATTGTTCTCCTTCAGCGCATATCTACTTCTTACGGAAATAAATATGGATTTCTTAGAAAAAGTGAAACTACCTTGCACACACTCCCAGTGTCCATGAAATCTCAAGATAAAATTTCAATTGTTTGGAGGAAATTGACAAATGGCTACTGCATTTTTCGCCGCTTAAGTAATTACTACGCCGAAGGTGAACTAGCTTGTATCGCACCATATATAAAAGCTGTATATTTATAAATCTTATATGGGAATAAAACAGCAGGAGAGTTGAGATATTGATTAACCGATATTTTTTCAAACTTTTTAACCTCACAACGCTTTGTTGTTGCTACTAATTTTTTCATATTGTGCTGTGACTTTTGTTGCTGTGCGGGCGGTTTTACCTTACCGTTAGAATGGCGTTAAATAAGAAGACACACCTTTGAAATACTTGGCAGATAATACATGTAGAAAAAAATCACAACAATAAGCCACATAACAGTACTTAAATTAGATGAAGTGTTAAAGCAAATTACAGCAACAAAACAACAAAAAGAAAAACCATGAAAACAACTCATTTGTGTAAGCGTAACTAAGTAACTGGCTGTAAGGTTAGAGTTTTAATTTATTTTAAAATCCATCTATACCATATAGACAGACGATATATGACCTCACATATTTACATATAGTATACGAAAAGTAGCAGCTAGCAGGCATATGCGTTCGAAGTTTGACATGCAGCTGACATGTCGACCGAACGGCCGACCAACCCTCCGCAATCAGCGCGGCTCATTATGCGCATGCGCGGCCTGCCTCCCTACCACACTTAGGTTGCTTTAGCTGAGCGCTGTTAAATGGCGCGCAGGCGTGTCTGCTATCCACTGGCAAATTGCAACTTTGTTGCACATATACATATATATATATGTATACAGCTAGTATAGATATATCGCCTTTTCGACATGATATTTATTTGCCGTTAATTTGTTGTTTATTGTCGGTTTCAGGTTCACCTTTGCAATATGCGCGCATAAAATGTTAAGATTACTTTGTTGTTGTTGCTTTTGTTGCGTGCTGAGATTTTTTCTGCGCCCACAAAGCAGATAACAAGTGCAGTGGAGCGCGCTAGTTAATATTTATTGTTCACTTGAAAGGCGATTTTTGCTGTTGTTGCTACTGTTGTTGTTGTTGCTGCTGTTATAGTTACTGTTGCCGTTGTTGTAGTTATTGTTGTGCCTCTTGTAGATCTGTTTACTTTTAATTAGCGTAACGAATTACCTTTGTTGGCGGCGGCAGCCAATTCTCAGTCAAGTCAACAGCTAGCCATAAGCAGCTAACCCAAGCCCAACTAACTAACTAATTAAGAATTTTTGACATAAGAAATGTCAAAAGTCTCGCAGACATAGTCGTATAGTTTAGCAAGACTCGCATTGCTTATGCATTCCTCAGTTAATTACAGTTCTGTACTTAAAATGATTTATTGAGTCACAGGCGGACTAACTTGAAAAAAAGGAAACAAAAACAAGTCAAATCATTAACTTCAGCTGCACCAAATCGATAATACCGTTTACAGAATAGTTTCTCTTAATTCTAATCCCTCACTTTGTATGTCAGCTATAAGCTATAGTGGTACGATCTGAACCATTTCTTGGAAGCTTGCAGCGTTGCTTGAGGTTATAATCCACGCCAACTCTCGTGAAGCTATAGTGTCAAATAAAAAAGTTATCCATACGGCGACTTGAGTTTGGGCGTTCAGTTTTTATTACAGCTAATCCCACTGTAATCCGATATCGATGAACGAGCAACTTCTTGTAGAGAAAATTTCAGATCCATATCCCAAAAACCAAGCAAGCAGCTGATCATTGATACACATACATGCATATTTTACAGGACGACGTTTCCTTCTGAAATCTTCTTCAAATCTATAATAAGGAATTCTATCTCTTACTACGAAAACAAAGAGAGTCATAGTATGAGGTCGAAACCCCAACGTATCAAAAGAAAAGTAAGCTTCGGTAGATTGATAGGCATGAGCTTACCAATGTAATTCCGAACGACTAAAGCTCTAAAAATCTCAAAATTAATGGCAAAGACGTAAAAAACATCAACTTCTTGACTATCGCTCTGAACACTTCCGATTCTCTTTCCTTATACTTCTGGTATATGAATTTCATCTACAACCTGTGATTTCCAGTACAGCAAGTGAGATTGCTGTCCTTCCTTTAATCCATTTAGGAAATGGGAGGAACGTTTTTTGCCAAAGTCATTTTGTAGATGTTCTGCGAAAGATTTTGTAGTATTTTCGATTTTTTTCATTCTTTTCTACTTATGCTTCTGGTATGAATTTCAGTTTAGTCAAACTCGATTTTGGTGTATTTCTCATTCTTTACCCTTTTGCTTATGGCATGCCCTTCAGCTTAGTCAAGTTCTTAAGTTTAGTTCTTGTATAAAATAAAAAAAATCGTTTTCTGGTTAAGTTTTCTGACGTTTTTTAGTTTTTTTTTTGTTCTTTGAGGTTAGCTAAGATACAAGAAAGGAGAGCTTGACTATTCCGCAGTTAGTACTTTGATTAATAGTGAATCACTTGTTAGATTTGTATTGATCTTTTGTCTTATCCTTTACCGACGATTTGGAAGAACTTTTATTCAGAACTTAACTGGTTGTAAAAAAGGAATGACTCCAAAACTGAATTTTTACATATCAAATGATCTCGAGAGCATGCGTCAAAACTCGTTACAGGATTAAATCGACTCTCGGTTTGCCAGCCTTTCAAATACAATACACACTTACTTACTATTGTGCTTAAAAACTATATTACACAATCCTATAACTACTAGTTAAATTCGGCTATAACCGCGTAGGCGTCGTGTATGCCGATAAAGAAGTTATTACCAGCCAAAATAGCCAATTCTTGTCTTATTACTCGAACTAATTTGAGTATCCAAAGATTTTTGAAACAAAGCCTTCACTTCCGACAGATTATAAATGTGTCTCTGGTATTTGAAACACGGATCTTGTTGCGCTTTAAATCGCAAGTTTTTTCGTAAAAAATATTCTGCTAGTGAACCCTCCGGGTTTTCGAAAAAATTTTAGAGCTTTATTGGGTTCAAAGGGTTCCAATGTCCGGCAATCTTTTAAACATCTTCGAAGCCAGCGTTGTCGAGTAACTTTGTTAAGGAACTCCAGCTGCAGCCAAAGAGGAATTGGGTTCCTTCTATACAGCGCCAAGCCAGACATATTGATAAGGACTCACCAAGAGCTCCAACAACGTGGTTAGCAGATTCGTATATATATGTATATCTTATAGTTTTGAACTGGCAGTAAAAACTGCGCCTGCCTATGGTAGATGATTTTTCTGCTAAAATGTTATAAAAAGCAAAGCTTGAGAAAGTTTTTTTCTTTTGCCAATAGAGGCAAGGGTTTCTACGAGGCTGACGCTATTAAATCATCTTCAAAATGCCCACAAGTTATGGAACAAAACAGTGCATAGTTATTTGAATGTGGTAATTCTAACTATGCCAGAAAAACATTCAATTTAATACAAAATAATGAATTTATTCTAGCAAGCCTTTTGTATAGGGTGCGCTTCAGCAACGCTCCTTAATTATCGAAGCTAATATATTTTCAATTATCTATCAGCGCGTAGAATAAACAATAGCTACATAAATAAAAATCTCTAAAAGCAGCAATAAATATCAAAAAATTATTGCTAATAAGTCTAATCAAAACAATGAAACGCATAATAACTTTAGAAAAAAAATCCAAAATTTTTTCAATTAACAATAATACACAATGCACGCTTAAAACGTACTCTTTACGGTCAAATATATTATGTGACCTTAGAATAAAATCGAAATGAATGCAAAATCGAATGCCGTCAAAAATATTTACGGCCAAGCGGCGCCCAGCTATGGGTTAAAAGACGGCGAGGCCTAAAGGTTAAGCCTGAAGCGCGCACAAAGAAGCAAAGCAGAATATATAAATATACATATGTATGTATATTGGTTATAAATGTCAAAACAAATGCGTAGAATTGCACAAAGTACAAATGTAATTCACTAGAACGAAAAAAAAATTACGAAAAATGTACTGCGATCAAAGCAAGTAATAAAGTTGTTAAAGAAACCATAAATTGGCAACGATACGCGCATTGTCCATGAGTTTACAAGCCAAACAGAACAGTGGAGTGATAAAGTTAACAAAACAATATATAAAATTAACACAAAAAATTAATTTATTATTTGAAAAAAAAAAATAATTTTTTATAAAATTTAAAAATTAAAAAACATGTATAAATAAATGTTGAAAAATTATTTATATACTTTTTTTAATTTATTTTTATTTGTTAAGTGTAGGAAAATTATTTATTTACTTTTTTTAATTATTTTTATAATTTTTTAATTTTTAAATTTTTTAATTTAAAACGAGTTAAAAATTTAATTAATAAAATTAAAAAAAAATGAAATTTAATAAATATAAAAAACACAAAAAAAATAATTTATTATTTGAAAAAAAACGAATTTTTTTTAATTTTAAAAATTTAAAAACAAAAAATAATTCAAAATTAAAAAAAAATGTAAAAATTAAAAAATAAACAAAAAAAGAGTATATAAATAAATTTAGAAAAATTATTTATATATTTTTAAATTAATTTTTTTCCAATTGTTATGTGTAGGAGAATTATTTATTTACTTTCCTTAATTATTTTTATAATTATTTTAATTTTTAAATTTTTTTAATTTAAAACAAGTTAAAAATTTAATTAATAAAATTAAAAAAAATTTAAAATTAATAAAAGTATATAAATAATTTTTTTAACATGTAATGTTTTTATATTAATTTATATACTTTTTTTTATTTTTTTTTTAATTGTTAAACTTTATAATTTAAAAAACATACTATTTTTTCTGAAATTGAATTAAACTTTTTTACTTAACATTTTTTTAAAATAAGTAGCAGTATCCAAAATTTTAAAATCAATATTTTTTTTTGATGAAAGAAAACTAAATTAAAAAGAAAAAATTAAAAAAAAATAAATAAAAAACATTTGAAAAATTGCAAATATTAAGTGAAAAATAATTTAGAAAAAACTGCAAAATTAATCACGATAGGTAAAATTTAAAAATAAAAAAATTAAAATATTAAACAAATAAAATTAAAAAGAAAAAATTAAAAAATCCTAAAAAAATAAAATAAAGATATTAAAAAAAAATTATTTAATAATTTAAAAAAATATTATGTATATATATTTAAAAATAAAAAAATTTGAAAAATTGTAAATATTAAGTAAAAAAAATTTAGAAAAAGCTACAAAATTAACCATGATTTATAAAGTTTAAAAATAAAAAAGTCTAAAAAAATTAAAATATTAAAAAAATCAAAACTAAAAGGAAAAAATTAAAAAATCCTAAACAAATAAAATAAAAATATAAAAAATTTTTTTTTTTTAATTTTAAATAATTTAAAAAAATATTATGTACATATATAATTAACACAAAAGTACACAAAAAATTCAAAAGCCAAATTAAATAGCAGTATCTGAACTTAAAAATTCAATAAACAATCCAAAAAATATTAAAAAAGCAATATCTAAAATTAAAAAAACAAAAAAAAATTAGAAATAACAGAATTTAAAAATTCTTTAAATAAAAATTAAAACAATTCCTTTGTCGGTTTGCCAAACAAAGCTTTAGCCGCCTTACTCATGCCCAACCTACTTTGCTAATAAACTTCAAAAATTCAATTTTCATCATACCATATGCTCGCGAATAATGAGCTGATTATAAATTAAAGCCAGTGCACACATACATACATAAGTACATACTTGCAAAAGAACGAATGAATTTTGTGGCAACAAGTATTTAAGGAAAAAAATCAAAAATTTGAGAACGCAATTGTTTTGATGCAATTATATTTGTAGTTTTTTGTTGTTGTTGTAATTTATAATATGTACTTTATTGTCTTTTGTTGTGGACTGACTAAAGTATCGTATCGCATATGATGAATCAAATTATTGGGAATTGTTTTACAGTTAACGGCGATGAACGTGACCTTTTTGTAATGAGAAGAGTTAAAAAAAAATAATAATAACAGAACAGTAAGCAATTGCTCGAACTGACCATTGTTAAATATAATGGAAAATAGTTGAATTCATGGTTCTCGGTATTCAATAATATGACTAAAAAATTAAAAATTATAATAATAACAATAAACTTTATAACTGATTACTACTATTATAAATTTTATAATATAATTAATAATTTAGTGTTTTTATAAAAACAATTATGAATATGGAATGTGTGTTTAAAAAAATATGTTTAAAATACAAAACCACATTTTTTAATTATTTTTTTTTATTAGACTATACGACAAAATCGAATTTTTTCTGGCTATTGGGCCAAACCAAATTTTTTCGAAAGTTTGAATCATTTCTAAAAACGTAATTTCAACTTTTTCGAAAAAGTTTTATAAGTAAAAACGTTATTTCCCGTTTTTCGAAGTTAACCTCTTTACTCGAAATATTGGCCTTCGAAATTCAAATTTGAGCAAAAAAAAAACATTAACCAAATTTTTGCTTTCCCTTATAGGACCTCAAAAATTTCCAGTGCCCTGAAAAATTTTATACAGCTATGAAAACTGACGTATTATGCTCTCTAAATCCTGTTTGAAGTTAAAGCTTCATAAAAGCTTAATAAAGTCATCTAAAGCTTTCAACTTTTTTATTACAAAATCGAAAAGTCTACTGAATGTATGTCTTTAAAGTCATTTAAAACTGTGTAAAGCTTTTGAAAGCTTGATAATAAGAGAATTACTGACCAACTAAATACTAGATTAAAAATTATAAAAATATAATAAAAATCTTTAATAATTTCCGGTGTCTAAAAAATTTCAGTCAACTTTTGAAGACTAGCATTTTTTACATTCTATACACTCTATTTTAAGTAAAAGCTGCATAAAAGCTCACTAAAGCTTGTGAATGCTGTCAAGTTTTGTAGAAAAAATCCAAAGAGTTTATGTTCTATAGCACAATTTTAACTTTTATGAAAGCTCACTAAGGCTTTCGAAAGCTTCAAATAAAACAAAAACTCTAGTAAAGTAAAAATATAATATATTTTTGTTTTTAATTAGTTAAATCAAAAATTGCCGGTATGATTAAAAATTTTAACCAATTTTAAAGACTGGCATTTCTATGTATTTGGAGTGAAAGCTTCATGAAAGCTCATTAAAGTTTGTGAATGACTTCAAGTATTTTTCAATAAATGTGAAAAGTCCAGGGAATTTATGTGCTATAGAACTATTTTAACTTTTATGAAAGCTCACTAAGGCTTTCGAAAGCTTAAAACCAAAAAACTAGTAGCCAAGTAAAAATTAAATTAAATTTTTTTTAATAAATTCAAGAATCTCAAAAACTGCCAGTGTGATTCAAAATTTTAATTAATTTGTAAGAACTGGCATATCTATATATTTTAAGTGAATGCTACATGAAGGCAGAATTGAGCTTGGTAATTAACTTTTAACTACTTTTGTAATAAATACGAAAAATCCTGTGAATTTAAGTTTCTTAAGACAATTGAACTGTTTGATCATTAAAGCTCATGAAAGCTCATTAAAGCTATCGAAAGCTCATTTAAGCTTGCGAAGGCTCTCAACTCTTTTTTATAATAAACTCAACACTACTATAGATATTTTATATTTTCAATCAGTTTGAAACTGCATGAAAAAGGCTTTAGCTCAAAAAAGCTTTTGAAAACTTTTCGTTTTTTATATACATAATTAACTACAGTTATGCTTGTTGGTACAAAAGAGATACTGATTTCAAAAATGTACTTCTTGAATGAATTTTCTATTACTATTTTAATGAAAGCTTGGCTATAATGTTGCACCAAGTGTACTTCAAAGTTTTCATAGTAAAATAAATTAATGAACCTATTTTTTATTGAATCCATACCCTTCACACAATTTCCACAATGTCATTGCAGTCTGTAGAAATTCTATAACTGCACCCTTACCTTTCTATCAGCCGCAATCAGCGTTAATTTATTTGCCCAGCCAGACATATTGGCGTCACAAATGGCGCAGTTTACTATTTCATAAGCGAGTGCAAAGCAAATGTGGAAAATAAATCAATTTATTAAAACAATTGCATAGTTTTACACTGAAACCGTACCTACGTATTTATATATGAACAGTTCTTTGTACGGTTGCATGGCAACAATGGCACGTGTAAAAAAAAATATAAATATTTGTTTGTGTATATATGTTTTCAAGTCTGCGTTGCAAAATATTTATTTAAAATTTCTAAGTCGCTTAATGTGTTGTTGCGCTATGCATACAAATCTAATGGCAAATACTTATTTGTAAAATCAGTTGAAAAACTTAATTGAAATGTAGAGAATCTCTAAGCTGATTAAAGTTCATTTACGTAAAACCAGACTGAAGCGGATTACGCGTAATTGTGTAAGAACTTAGCGCTAGCCAATTTTCTAGAGTAGAAAATGTTGTTCCGGCGAAAATTTTAGATTATGCAAGTATATATGATTTATAACAGCTGCTTGTTCGTTTCGGCACACGCTAAATTTTTTTCAATCGAAAACAGAATTTTTACATGATTAAAATTTCAATATTCTCAGCTTATAAAAAGTGGATCTTGCATCATTATATATCTCCGGTTGGGTAAGTTCACTTACCATTATTACCACTAAGCCTACTATAAACCTACTACAAAAGAAAATCTTTGCACAAAAATATTAAAAGTATACTTTTTTTCTTAAAAATGTGTTTGAAACTTTAATTTCTCATTCACGCAGACTAACAAGTCCTCGAAGGTGCTAACGAATTTTCTCTAAAATCATCGCTGCCGGCCTGTAAGACACTCTAACATTGTTACTTCAAGTTCGTGGGTTAAAATTTTTTTCGTTTCTATTTTTGGTTACTTCATAGCTGGCAACGCTGCGTTACAAGATTTTATATTTTTCGAAAGATCTGGCAACTATATTATTTTTATACACTTCGTTGCTGGCAATACTAATATACAAATTTTCATTTTTTGGAATATCTGGCAACTCTGTTGTTTTTTTTCTATATTTATACATATAACTTACAAAATTTTAATTTAATTTCTTTCGAAACATCTGACGACTCTAAAATTTCAAAACTTGTTCAGCGAAAGATTTCTTAAATATTTACGGTTTTATATATGTAGTTATTATAGTTTTATTGTGAAATTGTTAAATTATTGCTAGATTTTTTAATTTGTCAAGAAGCTGGCAACTCTGTTTGTAATATTTTTAACCAAAAGTTCGTAAAATTTGTTTTGTATTCCAATTTTAGTTGCTAAATTTGTATTGCTTTTATTGCTAGACTTTTTTTAATTTTTAGGAAGTTGACAACCCTGCTTGTAATATTTACAAAAAAAGTTTATTTAATTTGTTTTTTTTTATTCCAATTTTAGTTTTTTATCTATTATTTATTTTTATATTAAAATAAATTATTTTTTTTCAGTTAAGTGGCAACATGGCAGATGTAACATTTAACTATTACTTTAATTTTTTAGGGTTATATCACTTAATAAAATTCTATCATTTATTTTTATATTACAATAAATTACATTCTGCGGTTAGTTGCAAATTTTTAATTTTTTAAGCAGCTGGCAGCACGTTTTACAATTTTTGCAACTAAACATTTCTAATTTTTTTTTTAATATTGTTTACTTTAGTCTATTATTTTTTAAGTATATACATAATATAAATTATAGTTTTCAGTTAGATGGCAACCTCTGAAATGTAAAATTTAAACTGTTATTTTTTAGTATTTATTGTTTACATAAAATCTTTTATTTACTTTTATGCTAAAAAATTTAAAAAATAGGTTAGGCAGCTAACTTTAAGTTTTTAAAAAGACTGGCAACTCTGTTTAAAATATTTTTAACTAAAAGTTTCTAAAATTTGTTTCCGTTTGTTCTAAATTTAGTTTACTTATATTTTAAAATCTTTTTTTACTTGTATATTAAAATAAATTAACTTTTTCAGTTAGTTGGCAACCTGAAAAATGTAAAATAATAAATTAATTTTTTTTTTTAATTTTTTTTTGCCTTTTTGAAAACTTTTATTTATTTTAGAATTAAAAAATTTGAATTTTCGTTTAGGTGACAAACTTTAAATTTAAAAAAGGTGGCAACTCTGTTTACAATATTTTATAAAAGTTTCTAAAATTAGTTTTGTTTTCGAAATTTAGTTTTTACTTCTATTTCAAAATCTATTATTTGTTTGTATATTAAAATAATTTTTTTTCAGTTAGGTGGCAATCTGAAAATTTTAAAAATTAAACTTTTTATTTTGTAAATATGCATAACTTTTATTATTAATATGCAATTATCTATTTTTATTATAAAATAGTTTACTTTTTTCAGTTACGTGGCAACATGTGAAATGTAAAAAAGTAATCTGTTAATTATTTTTTTATATAGGTATTTTATTTAAAGTCAATTATTTATTTTTATAATAAAATAATTTAAAATTTTCAGTTAGGTGGCAACCATGATATACATACATACATATAAAAATCTTTTAAAATCTGCCACAAATTGCTGAAAATGATAAATATTGCAACGCAATTATTAAAAAGTCTCACCGATTATTTGCAAATCAATTATTTAAAAGAAAAAATCAAAAACATGAATATCAAAAGAAATCCATCACTTTTACCGCAGGCGAGGAATTTGCAAATATCTCTCTTTGACTAACTGAACACATCATTTGTCTACACATTTGACAGCTGTGTTTGTGTAAAATGTCAATTTAGTACGCAGACACATTTATATATATGTACATACACACACATACATATATGTATGTATGTATATATATATGCTACAAATATTTGAATAGCTTAGCAACTTTATGGCTAACGTTAATCGTCGCCTCCAGCTATTGGCAGCAGACTTCAATGGCAAACACTTTCGGTTACCCAGTTACGAGCTTCTAGCGCTTATGGCTACAGATTGTTTTTGTTATAGTTGTTTACTTTTTTTCAGTCTCAAGTAGACAATTTTTCAACTTACTTTACCTGACCACTTTTTGGCTGCTTAATTATTTCAATGCTTAATTACTTAATTTAAAAGCGTAACATGGTCGAAGCTTGAGAATATCGGCGTTGAAATCGAAGGCAACACAAAATAAAAAAAAAACCAAAAAATATTTTTTAATTGAAAAATTTACGTCCGCATAGCTTTAAGCACACAAATACCTATTAGCCGCTACCCCCCTTAGCTAGCAAGCATTTTTAATTAATTTAGTGTAGTTTTTGTAATTTTTAATTTTTTTTAATATTTGCTACAAGATGCTCTCATCGGCAAATCCTAGTTCCCACAGCTTTACCGTAAATCATATTTTATTTTCATACTTATTCGTGTTGTTGTTGTAGCGAAAATGTGGTAGCACTGCATGCTTTCAACTCAACAAAATACCCAATTTTCAACGCTCAATCTGAAATTTCATAGCCGTGGCTGTAGATTTGAAACATTTCTGTTGTTGTTGTTTTTGTTGCATTGCAAATGCTTGGTGGCTGCTAATAAATTATGTGCACGGTCAGAAAACTCACAGGCATGTACATATGTATGTATGTGCCACAAACTGGAGTAATATGCATGCTGTATGGCAGCAATAACAAAAACAATGAAATGAACAACAACTATAACCGCCAGTACTCAACGAGCGCTCAATCACAGTCACAGCCAACAAGTGAGCAGCGCAACTACACCAGCTTGTTGTTGTTATTTTTGTGTCTTCATTGTTGTAATGAGGCTTCACGCTACTTATAAATGCATACCTACCTATACATTATACATGACTATGTCTTATAATTTGACGTTATAGCAGACATGTTTTTTCTCATTAAATATAATATATGTGGCAACGCTTAAAATTATTTTATATTCAAAATTAGTAGAAAATAAAAATAAATCACTTACTTATTCAGATAACTTTAGAAAACCTTGTCTAATATAGAAAAAAGTAAAATCAGTAAAATTTTAAATTTTGGCAGAGTTGCCACTTTTTCGGAAAATAAAATTTTCTTTAATATATAAATAAAGTATACATAACGAGAGGCGAAATATTTAAGAAAATTATTAGTTGTTTGAAGAAAAAAATTTTTGCCAGAGTTGCCAGCTAGTTAAAAATAGTATCCAAAGTATAATAAAGTAACCATTTCACAAAAAATACTACAGTATGCATACCAAATAGATATTTTCTAAGAAAGTGTTTGACTTAAAAGATTTTAGTACGGGGTTGCCACATATTTGTATAAAATTTCATATTTTTAAAGCAAACTTTATTTAATTATGTAAAGTAAGAATAAATACCATGAAGCTAAGTTTTTAAAAAACTTCAAACCAACGAAATTTTTTAGCAGAGTTACCAGCTGCTTAAAAAAATATGTAATAAATTAACAAAAATTTTACAGTGTAGACATCAAACAGCGGGTATTTAAGATAGTCAAAAAAATATTTTAATATACATAGCTGCCACATGTTTTAAAAATTTATAAGATAGTTAAAAAAATAAAATTATTTCAATTAACAATATGGACATCAAAAAGAGGTATTTTAGGAAGTTCTTGGTAAAATCTGAAATAGAGTTACCACATATTCTAAATAGTAAAAAAAAATTTCAGAATTTATTCAATATCCAAATGAAAAGAATTTACCAAAAACATATATTTCAAAATCAAACATTTGTTTAAGCAGTGTTGCCAGCTTTCAAAAAATAGGTATAAAGGCGAATAAAAAATCTGGAATAGAGTTACCACATATTTTAAAGAGTTATAAAATGTTTCAAAAATTATTTTTATTTGGATATGCAAATAAAAAATATAAACCACTCATTTGTTTAAGCAGTGTTGCCAGCTTTTCAAAACTACATATGTATAAAGGCGATTAAAATAAAAATTTCACAATAATTAATCTAATATGCCAGTATACATTCTTCACGACAAGTTTGGTTGGCAACGATTTAAAACAGAGTTGCCACATATTTAAAAAAATTACTTCATGAAAAAAATTAAATTTATTTTAATGAAAAATGCATTTTAAAAGGAAAGCTCTTTGAAAATTAAAAAAATAACCAGTGTTGCCAGCTTTCGAAAAAATGGGAACTTTAACGTTTAAAATTTCAAAGTGTTTATAGCTGAAAATGTTTCATCTTATATAAATCAAAAATTGTACTAAATACATAAAATATTTTTTTTTATAAACTTCTGGCAACTGTAGTTTCGGCATTTTTGCATAGTTGTGGCTTTGAAGTGTTTTTTCTGTAATTTCCTTTATTTTTCATTTTCGTATTTAATTATTTTTTTAATTTCACACAGTGTTTATTGCCTCCTTTTACTTTATATTCACATTACATTTTTCTTCCCCTTCTATTTTTTTGCTACTAAAATATTCGTCACAACTTCTTATCTCCCGCTTTTACGCAAATCACTTTACTTTTCATCACTACCAATTATTTCGCATATTTGTTGGCATTTCACAGCTTTTTGTCGTTCCTTAACTACTCAATTTGAATTCTTAAAATGTATTGTTTTCTCTTGCTATCAGCAAACTGTTACTGTCCTCAGTACTTGACATACATTCTGACACCAATTGTTTGCATTTACTTTATTTTTATTACCGTTATTTTTCATAGCACTTATTTTTTTTTGCTTCAGACTTTTTGTCACCGAAATGATGTATGAAATTAGAATGTTACCACTCACCGGCGGCATAAAATCGCTCGCGGCATGCTTTTGCCGATAGAATTGAAAGCCATAAAGGTGGAGAATAGAGAAGAGTTGGACAATTATTATTGCTCTATATCTTATGCTTGATTGTTTTAAAGAGATAAAAGATCAATGTGTACCACTTGAGCTACTGTTTCCACGAATTTTGTTGGATTAGGAAAGACTGGTAGTCATCGGCGTATTAATTATAAAGAGTATTAAGCCCGTGAAAATATATTTTGGTTGGAATAATTCCTTTATTAATGTTCAAATTAAACTCTCATTTCAAATTTTTTTTTAGTTTTTAAGAAAAAAGCTCCTGAAAGCTTACAAGGAAATTTATAAAAATCATAAAAATATAATTTGGTTGGTATAATTCCTATATTAATAATCAAATTAAACTCTCATTTCAATTTTTTTTTAATTTTTGAGAAAAAAGATGCCGAGTGCTTACAAATACCCTTAAACCGCGGTACAAAAAATTTACCATGCTTTCGAAACTGTCACACAATACATTTCAATTTCCTTTCCGCTATTTACGCTTCTTCTAATCGATTTCTTGTCTTTTTCAAGTTTTTTTCACTTCATTTTATTTTCAATCGGCAATCTCTCACCTGATTGTTGAATTGTTATTTTTATTATAGTCTGGCATTTTTAATGCTTCATTAACCTAAAATCTGCCGCTTGACTTGAAAAAATTGCGAAAAAGTATTTATGCACTGAATTATAATACTTGCAGCTGTGTGTTGTTGCTTTATTTCAATTTTACTTTTAACATTTCATTTGAAAGTATTAGAAATGGTAATTTCTTTTGTCAATTGCTTTGGTGATTGCTCTAAGCCGAGTTGCCAAGGCTATATACATACTTTTGAGTGTGACACACTGTCACTGTGGTGTGTTGATGGATGAGGTGAGAGTGATGTTGTGGAATGCGTATAAAAAGTGTCAATGAGTACACCAAAATAGAGTAAAATTTGGAAATGAAAACAAAAAAATGTTTAAAAAACTGGAGCAAAAAATTAAGTAAATATATAACAAAATTAAAAAAATAAATTTTAGAAAAAATTTTTGATTTAAAAATTGAATTGAACGGAAAAATTATTTTATTTTTCTTTGATATGTATATACAAATGTTAAAATTAATGAAAAAAACCAGAATTATAGGTAAAAAAAATAAAGCGTTGAAGTACCAAAACCCTAAATTACAGTTAAAAAATAAAAAAATATAGTCCCAAAAACTCGAATTTAATATACTAATATTTCAGCATTGAATTCGAAACTGCAAAATTCAACAATAATACTTTTAAACCCGTAAATGTGAACAGAAAATTCTTAACTCGAAAATGAGATTTCTTTTCAGTATTCAAAATAAAAATTTTCAACTTCAAAATCACGCATCAATTTTAATTCCTTAATTGTGATCGAAAAAATTAAAAAATTCCAATATTATCAAATTTCTCAATTTTAAACTATAATACCAAAGCATTTAAAATTCAAAACTCTATTTTTTGAAATTACAATTTCGTAGTATTATTTGAATTTTAAAAATCAAACTCTAATTAATAATGTCAAAATAAAATTTAAAATTCAAAATTCAAACGCCTATTAATAATGTAATTTTAAAACCGGATATGTTAACAGAAAATTAAAAAAAAAAAATCTCATAAAAAAAACTCAAAATTATAAATTTTGAAATCGAATAATAATCTCTCTAGTAATAATGAATGATCTATAATCACATATATTTCGAATTTAGTGTTCGAAAATTCAAAACATTCAAACGATCAATTCAAAATTATAAAATTAGAATTCAAAACTCAAATATTCCATTACTCGAAACTCAAAACGAATGTTCGGAATTCCAATTTTTCCAGCAAGAAATTTTAAACAGAAAATTCCAAATTCGAAAATCGGAATTTTTTTCGATATTCGAAATTTCGACTTTTAAAACCCAATATTCAAAATTCTATATTCAGAACAATATTTTAAATGAGTAGTAATTGGGATGCCTTAAATTCTCCCTTCAAAATAAAATGATGTCAAATTTAAAATAGAAAAATCATGAATTTCGAATTCGAATTTTAAAAACTTTGATGTTCGAAATTCCAGTTTCTCCAACCTTAAATTTTAGACAGAAAATTCCAAATTCTAAAATCGAAATTTCTTTTCAATATTCGAAATTTATTCGAAATAAAATTTCAAAACACAAAATTCGAATTTTAACTTTAAAGTCGAAAAAAGAATAACGAAAAACTCAACAATGAAAGTTGCTTTACAATATTCGAAATTTATGATCAAATCTATAAATTCGAAAGCTGTTGTAGTGTTTCAACATCTTTTGTTTTGCAAATTAAAAGTTCAATATTTTTCTTGAAAATCAAACTCTTCAAAGTAAAATTAGTCAGGTATATTTCTTAGTAAAATTAAAAACAAAATCAACCACACCACTTGCTACCAACTCACCGTAAAGGAAATTCAGACTCCTTACTCCACTCATAGTTCATATCACTCGCATTGCGTGTAACGGTGACTAGCAGCTGTTCACAGTTCCCGCCCTCAACTCTTGTCAAATTATCTGCCAACTCGTGTTTGCTGATAAAATTCCAGTTGTATTACTGTGTCTTTTTTGTTGGCATGCAGCAAATTAATTTCTGCTGCCATTTCTGTTTTGTCTTTTTAATGTTTTGCTGTAAAGTGTTTCTTTTTTTTTTGTAAATAATTTGTTGACGCGCTCGTCAAACGCCGTTTAAAGCACTCATTCATATGACCTTGTCATTGCTTCGCTCGTTGAGTTATTATTGTTTATTTACTCCACAAATATTGTGTTTCTGTTCGTTTTCAGCGATAGTTGTGTTGTTTTTGTATTTTGTACATTTTCAGAAATGATTAAATCACTCGTCTATTTATTTTCTACAATTACCACAAGTGTAAAGAATTTTTTAATTTTGTTAATTGAAAAAATGTTCAACACAAAGAGACATCCATAAGTATTTTGATAAAAAAAACAACTTGTTAAATTATATTTTTTATGCTTCAAGGGAAGTAATATAATTCTTAAACAATTTTTTAATCAAATAAATAATTTTTATTGTCTGTAAATTTTGCCAAATTGTTTAACTGCTTTTATTTATGGTTTTATTGCTTTGGTTCATCATATGATGAATATTTATGGTATTTGAAGAGCTTTTTTCTAGCTTTTCCTTGAAAGTATTCAGTATTTTTATGGGTTCGTTGTCGTGAAGTAGGCTAGGTAGTTAGTTTGTTAACTTATCTCTTCAAACTTATTATTATATTCTTTAAATTTTTGCAGCTTCCGTAATATAAGTGAATTTCAGTTATGTTATTATACAAAAGCTTTTTTAAAAGCTTCCGCATGAGCTTTTCTGAGTGTTTTTGCTTACTTTGACCAATTTGAGAAGCTTTTCTAGAATCTTAAGGTTTTATTTTTTATGTTTTTTTTAAAACGCCACCTATAATCAAAAGCTCTTTTATAGTTCGAAAGCTTTTTTATGAGCTTCCAAGCAATATCAGTTCTATAGTCAAGATGAAGCTTTTATAAGAGCTTTCCTGATTGTTTTGCTTACATTGATCATTTTGAAAAGCTTTTCTAGAATCTTACGATTTTACTTTTTACTTACAGTGCTTAGTTTTTATTCAAAAACAATTAAAAAGCTGTCTCAAATTAGATTTTTTCCACTAAAATTAATTTATATGACAAAAGCTTTCTTAAAGTTTTCAAAACGTCACCTTTTTGAAGTGCGAAAGCTTTTTTATGTGCTTCCAAGCAATATTAGTTCTCCAGACAGTAAGAAGCTTTCACATGAGCTTTCCTGAGTGTTTTTCATTATTTTGACCAGTTTGAGAAGCTGTTCTAGAACCTTATGGTTTTATTTTTTAATCAATGTACATATTTTGATATACATAAATTTTCTTCAAATTTTTTCAAAAACAATTGGATAGCTGTTTCAAATTGGATTTTTTCCACTAAAATTAATTTACATTGCATCAAAGCCAGCTTAAAGCTTTCAAAACGCCACACATATGCAAAAGCTCTCTTAAAGTACGAAAGCTTTTTTATAAGCATTCAAGCAATAGTAGTTATTTAGTCAATATGAAGCTTTCACCTGTGTTTTCCTGCTTGTTTTGAATATTTTGAACAATTGGAGAAGCTTTTCGAGAATTCCAAGTTTGTATATTTTATTTGGAGTATTTTAATGTATGCATATTTTCTTTCAATTTATTGGAAAATAGTTGAATAGCTGTGTCAAAAGAAATTGTTCCAATAAAATTAATTTATATAACATAAAAGCTCGCTTAAAGCTTTCAAAACGCCATCCACATTCAAAAGCTCTTTCTTAGTATGTCAAAATAGTAAAAGTCAAGGTTAACTAAAATTAATTTATATAACAGAAAAGCTCACTTAAAGCTTTCAAAACGCCACCTACATTCAAAAGCTCTTTTCAAGTATGACAAAATAGTAAAAGTTAAGTTATGCTTACAAGCTTACAACGTTCTATGTTAAGTTACAAATTAACCGAAAGCTCTTTAAAAGCTACCTGAGACTTTCACTTTAATAAACACATAAAAACACTAAGCAGCGTATATGTGACCTGGTCTACGGAAAGGGGGCTTAGGTGTCAAAAAAAAGGAGAACAATTAATGAGATAACGAGAAACTGACGACTATTTTTAACAGCTTTTCCCAGAAAACTAGTTTTCGCACGTTAGCTCCCTTTTCGTAGACCAGGTCACATATAAAAAATCGCAAATATATATATATGTAATATTGAACACCATTATCTTCAGTAATCTAATCCACAATTAACTGAAAAATACTATGTGCAGCATTGTTGACCATTAAACTAACAAAGGTGTCTATTGTAATATTTTCCTGTTATCTGATTATTGTGTATGGAACACCTAGTAGGTTGGGTGGCACAGGCGTGCACACTTGTAAATTTGTCCGAATGGGTGTCAGAACTGAGTCATTGAGTTCTTACACCGTTACGATTGTACTGACATATCCATATGTACAGTTAATAGAAAAACATGCGCCTTGCTTTCTCATATAAGGAAATCTAATCTGCTGCAGCTTATGACGCACGTCAGCTGATTGGAATATCATTCATGTTCTAAGCTGATATTTACGACAAAAATATATGTCTATATATATATTTATATGTATGTGTAAGTAGGTGATTTAAGGCGCATGTAAGCCGTTCCATATGGTTTCTATGGTCATTAACAGTTACTCATGTTACTAAAAATGCGAGTTGCTTTAAGACAAGGCTCATTAATTCCATGGTCGTTACTTTTTAATAATATGTATTCAATTATTTCGAAAATTCTGGTTCCATAATTTACATTGGTTAGTTTAATTAATTTTGGTTTTAATATTAAATTTAATTTTCATTTTAATTTCGATTTTAATTTTAATTTAAAATTTAAGTTTAATTTAAAATTGAATTTGAATTTTAAATTTAATTTCAATTTTAATTTTATTTTAAAATTTAATTTTAATTTTATTTTTAATTTCAGTTTAATTTGAATTTGAATTTTAAATTTAATTTTAATTTCAATTTTATTAATTTTATTTTAAATATTCATTTGAAATATAATTTTAATTTAAATATTGATTTTAATTATAAATTTAATTTTAAATTTTATTTTTAACTTTCATTTTAATTTTAATTTTAAAATTTTTTAATTTTAATTTTATTTTCTACTTTAATTTTAATTTTTTTATTAATTTCAGTTTAATTTGAATTTGAATTTTAAATTTAATTTCAATTTTAATTTTAATTTAAAATTTAAAATTTAATTTTAATTTTTTTATTAATTTTAGTTTAATTTGAATTTGAATTTGAAATTTTATTTCAATTTTAATTTTATTTTAAATTTTCATTTGAAATATAATTTTAATTTAAATATTGATTTTAATTATAAATTTTTTTTCAAATTTTATTTTTAACTTTCATTTTAATTTTAATTTTAAATTTATTTTCTACTTTAATTTTAAATTTAATTTTAACTTTAATATTAATTTAAATTTCAATATTAGTTTTTGTATTAAATTTTGTTTTAAATTTCGTTTTAATACTAATTTTACATATTTTAATTTAAGTTCCAATTCTAATATTAATTTTAATTATAATTATAACATTTAATATTAACACATTTCACTTTTTACTTAACCAACCGTAACGCAAAAATTCCAAACAAATCCAAAAAAAAGTCTCACAACAACACAATTTATGCAAATAGCTTAATTTGCCACCATTAACTCCAAAGTAAAAACGCAATAATGCTCCACTCTGAATATAATTAAGCACGATTACCGCTAATTTGTAAGCGCTACAGTTTTTAGCGTTTATTTATTTTAGTTTATTAAACGCTGTGGGAAACTACGAACTTTTCATTTTTAAATTGAAATTTTTTTGATTTATTTTCCAACAACTTTTTGCCGTCTTGCTGCCATAATTATTAACCAATAAAGCTTAAATTAATGAATTAGTTGGCAGCGACTTTCGAAAACGGGCGAAAACTAAATTTGACATCAATTACAACTAATAACAGTTTTGAGTGCACATTAAAGCAAAAACAATGTAAACAAATAGCAGTAAATAGCAAAAAAAATACAAAAAAAGTAAAACAAGCAACAAACTGCACCAATAAATAAACACAACCTACTGAGCGGAACGGGTCCATTCAATTATAGTTGGTGGCAAAGCATTGAAAAATGGGTGGCGTCTGACAAAATTATAATTTATTAAAATGCAAATTGTTAAATATTAATATTTGTGGGGTTTGTGGAGGACAGTGCGGGACGTTGCTTTGGAAAATAATTTCTGAGATTTTTTTAGAGTTTGAGCGGATAACTATTGGCTGCTGCTTTGGAAAAATAATTTTCAATATTTCTAAATATTATTTTAAGCTTTTATAAACACTTATTATAAAATTATTATTTTTAAACATTTATAGTTTAAGATGAATATTTTTTCTCTTTTCAGGTATGTATTGAAATTTGAAGAAAAATATTTGTGAACCAATTCATATTGTCAAAGAAAATTATGTAAGTAGAGAAACACTTAATAGAATTTTTTTTATTTCGCATTCATTGTAAAAGGAAACAAAAAATAACATAAATTCATTGTATAAAGCTACAATAACTTCTTGCCTTAGGATTAACTATTAGCTTCATTAGGGTCTTACTGTGGCGTAGAAAAATTATCAAGAATAATTATTTTAACCTCGAGTAGGCAATAGACGCTCATCTGTAATAAGACACTTTTCTACATAACCTTTCGACCCCTGGAAGCTTTCATCAAATTGTTTCATGATTGTAGTAAAACAGCAAGATTACATTGAAAGCAGTCCAAGTTGCTTATTTGATTTGCGAAAGCTCTCAAAATAATTTCTTAGTCGTCTGAAGATCTCTAAACTTTTAATAAAAGTCTCTAAAGCACAAAAATGCTATGTATTGATTTATTTCGCTCAAATAGACCAATTTTGCACACATAGCTTCAGAATTTATAAGTATACATAATTATTACTCATCATGGAAAATAACATATGTCTTTAGCTTCAAAAAAGCTTCAAGTTTTAAGCAATTTTTTTTACAGGAGATCCATTTCGAGGTATCGCTTATCATGACGCGATGACGGTTGCAATTTGCGGTTATGTTCTCACCGGCATCATTTTTGATGAAATATGGACCGATGTTTCCACCGATCCACAAACCACACCAACCTCTTTTCCTTTCTGAATGAAATGGCAGTTCTTGAATTTCTTCAGATTGCTCTTCGTCCCAAATGCGGGGATTTTGCTTGTTTACATACCCATTGAACCAGAAATGGGCCTCATCGTTGAACAAAATTTTAATCGAAAATGTTGGATCTTCTTGGAACTTCTCATGAGCCCATAGAGCGAAGCGATGTCGGTTGGGAAGGTCGAGCGGATTCTGCTCTTGCACAATATTGTACGCTTTTAATTTAAGATCTCGACGTAAAATGCGCCAAGTCCTTCCATACGTCAGAGCGAGTTGCTGTGAACGGCGCCGAATCGACTCTCCACGGTCTTCATGTTCACTCGCTATATTTTCTTCAATGTGTGCTGAACGTGTTCTATTCGGTCGAATATTATCCAATAATGAATGCTGAGTCTCAAGATGAGTGATAGAGTTGCGAATAGTACGCTCAGTAGACCAATTATATTGACCATAAGTTGAACTAAGCAGACGAAATACATTCTTTACAGAACGTGAGTTTTCGAAATAAAGTTCAACGATTTGTAAATGTTTTTCAGACGTAAGTTTTTCCGTGATGAAATGCCAAGCAATACTGAGCAAAAATAATATGATAGCTTGACACGACCCACCCGCGATCTCTTAAAAAAAACAGGCTATTGAAAAAGATACCTCTATTTGGATAACCCGATTAAGGACTTTATCCCTTTCGGTTCGAAAAATGGCTGGCAAAAAAATATTAAACAAGTTTAAACTATACTAGTGAGTATAATACGAAATAATATGTAGTACATATATAGGGAGACAGAGAGTGACAAACAATTAGAGATGACGAGAGTTTCTAAACCTGTCTACCTATGAGAACGTCTTAACCGTTTGGAAATCGATTTTGGGTTATAGTATTCGCTTTTTTTCTACCGCTTTATTTATTTTGAATATAATGGATGGAAAGGGAGACAGAAAATACCAGCAAACAGACTGATAGAGTCTCTAAACCTAACTACCTATAAGATCTTCAGAACCCTTTGAAAATCAATTATAGCTTATAGTTATGGATTCTTTTCAACCTCTTCCGAAGTTTTGGTTAGAAATAAACTAATCAAAGATACATAATTACAATTGTGGGGTACTAAATTACTTAAAGTAGAACTAAAGGTGTATATCTATTGTGTCTAGAACAATAAATTCACCCACTAACAAGTAGCTTGTTAACGCCAAATATTTTTTTTCGATTTCGTGCGCGTTGAAGTCTTGCGATTATAATTTGCTGAACACTTGTTGCGCCACAGGTATGATTATGGATGAACACATAGTATGTACAAATCTTACATAATGCTTACAGAATTAGAGTAGTTTTGAATTATTTTCTATACATACATAGGGAAGTATATATATATATATTTTTTTTTTATTTTTTGAGATTGTAATTCGTTTTCTATTTTTTCCCCACTTTTTTTACACAATTGTATACAAACATATATCTTTATTGTTTTCCGCTTCATGAGCATTGTTCCAGCATCGCTTCTAACAAATAACCGCTTCTCCTGCCTACCAAATGATTTATTTCTTCTTTGCCATAACTAATTTTTTCCATAATTTTTACGTATTGCTTCTTTCAATTTAATTTTGCTTTTGTGCTTTGTTCGTTTAATAAGCCACCTTGAAATTCTAGTTATTGTTTAAATTGGCCGCTAACAAACCAATCAGTGTGGAAAATATATATGCACGAGTGGACTGGAGACTGAGCAAAAAGCGGATTGCTTTAGGAGGTTTTATTTTTTGTTTTCATTTTATTTTTATTTCTTATTTTAATTTTTTTTTAATCTTTTTCTTCAAAACTTTTCGTTTTTCATTTTCATTTCTGCGCGCTTACATGTAAATCACGAGCAACGTTTTGGGAATTGCGGTCAGAACAAAGTGCCAAGTTTAGACATTCCAATCAGCAACTGTTACGGGTAATCGCGCAGGCAAACAGAGACACATAAACATACATATGTATGTGTATATATTGTAGAAAAAGCATACACGACTTGAAGCGGCGTGCGCAGGGTGTGCGATTTACGTTGGTCTGGTCAGCTCAGCTTACGCTTTGGCAATTTTTAATTTGCTGATTAATCGCTTTAGATTGCAACGTGTGTGTGTTGGGATTTTTAAGCAAAATATATATATATACATATACATACATACATGCACATATATTGTGTATTTGCTAAAGCTTTCTTCGGTTTCTGCTGCGTAGATCAATTGCCATTTTGTGGTCACTTTCTTTTGCGGTTAAATTTGCGATTAGTTGTAGAATTTATGCGCTTCGTTTTCTCTTGCTTTAGTCCATTCTTTCATTTTGCAATTTTTCGCCAGCTAAAAACTACCTTTTTTTGCTATTTGGTTTTAAGTTTTATAATCATGATTTTTTAATTTTTTTTTTTTTTTTGAAGTTTAAATTTTTGTTTAGATTTGTTATTACTTATGCTTTTATTATTACTTGGGCAACTTGAACAAGGTTTATTAAATTTGCCACGAAGTTAGTACCCACATGTTCTATTGGCTCTAGGTAAGTGTCAATCATCTTATACTAATACAATATATGATCCAGTGGTGTATGGCTTTATCGAAAAAGTGCCGTGTTAAACTCCTGGAATAGGTGCAACGGCGCCTGTTTACTGAGAATTACGTCTGCAATAAAAATGCCTCAACAATAAAGGTTCTGGGGTTATCCTCAACATCCGGCCAATACACACACAAGTTAAGCATGAAGCTTAATGCCAGTCGGCTTATGATATAAGGCCAAACTCGGCTTCACTGTGGGCACGGTATCATATTCGACCTTGCTAATAAACTTAAGCTAAATTGGCAAGAAATCGAGCAACTAAACACTTCCTTTTCAGGGACCAGTAGTTTTGAGCTCAGCACTTACTAATTTACATATTCACTGTCGGATCAAAGGTGAAATAGGAAAATAAGTGACCTTCCTTCTGTAGTAATCCATGAAGAGAAGACAGCTTCAAACTAAATGTCTAAAACTCAGACTTTGGAAACCGAAATCGCTTTAACCAGCAACTCCTAAAACCCGTTATTGGACAGCCAACCGACAATTAAGACTATCCGTAGGTCCAATACTAAGCCTCATTGCCTTAGGTTATGCAAGCAGGCAATAGCTAGACTCTCAGCAGACAACTCGATTAATAATGTATGGATATCAAATCATATAGGAATAGAAAGGGATGAAAAGGCAGCTGGCACGCTTGGTGTTAAAGCTTGATTTTTTCTAGATAAGACTCAAAAGATAAGGCTTAAAACAAAATTAATAGATTTTGAAATAAAAATAAAGGAAATGTTTACTAATAATATATCTTCATGCTTATTTTTGGATTCTCTATATTTAAAAAAAAATTTCATAAAAATAAACAAAATAAATACATATATCTTCAAATAAAAATATAAAAAATTACGAGTAATTTATTTTCAATATTTTTTTTTCTATAATTTAGATCAAATTTCCATAAACTAAAAAAAAAATTATTTTTAAATAAAAAAGAATTTACGAGCAACTTAATTTTCAATTTTTATTTATATTTTAAATCAAATATTCGTAAAATAAAAAAAAGAGTAATATATTTTCGAATAAAAATAAAAAACAATGTTTACAAGTCTTGTTTTGATTGTTTTATATTTTTAATCAAATTTTCATAAAACAAACAGAAATAAACAAACATATTTTCGAAAAAAAAAATTTTAAAAAAATGTTATGAGCAATTTTTAAATTTATTTTTACTTTTTCTATATATTAAATAAAATTTTCATAAAATAAAAAATATAAAATTTATTTTAAATTTTTTTTATATTTTAAATCAAACTTTCAAAATTTTGTTAAAAACAAAATATTTTTCAACAGACAATTATGCCAAAAATTCGATAAATTATTTATAATTTTTTTAGTTTTTTAACTATCAACAAAAAATATGTTAAAAAGAAAATAGAAATAAAAAATATGTAAAACATAATTAGTATTTTAATTTAATTATATAATTTTTATTTTGTTTAATTTTGTATTTTTTTTTTAATTTTTTAATTTTTTTTTTAATTTTCCAAAACTAACGTTTTATGACTTACGCGCTTTATTAATATAATATATATTTATATATAATAATCAAAAAACTGATACTCATTAGCTGCTTTATGACCCTGTGGTGCCTCTTCCCTTCATTTTTGTTGTTTTTTTTTTGTTATACAAAATTTCGCCAGTCATTTCCTTATCAAGCGCTGTGCATTTGAAAAATCAGCCGGCCTCCATTGCACTTTGGACACAACTCAAAAACGACCGCCCAATGATAATCCAATTGAACTCTTTCCGCTCAACAAACAACAACAACGTGGCAGCACAACAATAAATCACACATGTGCGCAGCAAGGCTGGCAATAACAGCGTCTAAACTAGCAGCTTTTGTTTTTGTTGCAGCAACGAGAGCAGCAGCAGCAGTAGCTGTGTGGCTGTGGTTGGTGGTAGCAACAGCAGCAATTTTTCTCAATTTTTCTAACTAAATCAATCAAAACAAATTGCAATCAAAATCAATTGACAGCATTAATGTTGCTGCATGCGTATGTGTGTGTGTGTGTTTGTGTATGCACGCACATACAAAAAATGTTGATGATGCCGCTGAGTTATAGATCACAACAATAAATATCCAGCTAATGTTTATGGTGCGTTTAGACGTTGATGGGGTTGTTGGTGGCGCATATTAATGAAATATTTGTGTATGTGTGTGGATATTTTTCTAGTATTTTTATGAAGCATATTGTAGGGAGTATAAACCCTGTAGGAAATGTTGGACATGATATGATATAAAAACGTAAAATATAAATAAATAAATGCGTGACAATTAGCCGGTGATCTACTAAGTGACGTTAAACTTGATAATGATGCCAAATTTTGAGATTGCTTTGTTTTATCTGTCTACATTTTCCTACATGGTGGTTAATTTTTGGCATCGGTTTCGGTAGTAAAATAGGCTACTTTTATATGAGCTAATAAAGTGCTACTTCGACAGACCTAAGACCCCATAATATTCCCGAGAATTATTTTAACTCGCGAAATCTCGTACAATTAAAAATCGCAAATATCTCAAATCTCCTTTATAAAAACTATTTACAATAAATTATTTGCATATTTTATAAAAAAATAAAGAATCCTTTAAACCCTCACTCATAGCATAAAAATCGTGTTCGTTGTTTTAGAATCAATTTTTCAGCTTATCTTCGCGTTCTATAAACTGTTGATTCTAAATCACTCATAGCATATGTTCGTTGTTCAGAATCAATTTGAGCGTGTTTCATTCCTGAATAAAATTGCTTGAAAAAAATCCTAATAATTTCTAACGATTTTTCGCTTAACGACTTCTCTGATATTATTTGATTGTTTCAGAACTCTGGAAGACTAGAGACAACTACTTCTAAACTTTAAAAACTGCTGTTGTAGAGCTCCTCGGCTTTTAGAGACTCGTTGAGATGAACCAGGTGTTTGAGAATACTGATCAAAGTTAGGTTATACTTTGCTTATTATTAAAAATGTTTTTTGCAACACAATAATAATAAATAAAGATCATTCAACTAGACATTACTTTTTATATAAAAAATATACCAAATGAAGAATTTAATAATATTTCCAAGTAATTCATTACGATTTGTGGTATGCTAAATTTGTTGAGGTGACCTAGAGATCTACTTTCACCGTAGAGTTTCAAAATCTATTTCTGAAATGCTGGAAATAAAGGTATTGGGTTAAGAAGTAAATGTGAAGAGCTCTCAGCAAATCTTTAATATGAAAATTAATTATGCTTAAATGACAAAAATAGTAATTTGAAATCGTTTTCGATGATGTTTGTTTGGACTACCTCTTAGCGATAACTTAGAGAGAGAGTAACCTTAAAAAATAACAGTAAATTACTTGTTGGCTGTTGAAAGTCATGGAAAGTCAAATGAGGACTCAAAAAATAATGTATATATTTTTCAATTTGATATAAGTTTTATGTATATCAATATTACATATTTTCAAAAATCAAACCTAACTTATTCGTAAAACCAAAAAATACCACTGATACATATAGCTTCGATATGAAACCATTTTGAAAGGTATGGCCTTAATCTTTGCTGCATTTTATCGACAAAACAGGCTAGAAATAATATTTGTAGGTGAAATATGAATATTGCTATCATAGTATGTTCGAAAATTATGTGACCTAAGGTAGAAGAAAGCTCTACTTCTTCCGTGAAGTTTTTACCTAGACTTAAAGAGTCTAATTTTTCTAAGCTAATCGTTCACTGATATTGCGCTAATAGCAAGTGAAAAGTAAAAAAAAGTATTCAAAATTCTTTAAGGCCTGTCGTTTTACGTGTATTTTTTTTTCTAATTTCAAAACCATAAATGGAACCAATAATTTTTCCTACCAAATTTTCCAGTTGGGTCATTGTCGACAATTACAAATATTCATAGAGCAGTGCGTTGTAAAAGCTTGACACTCAAGCTACCCAAAAGGCTTCAAAGCACTCTCTCTTCCGTCAAATAATTTCCTAAGCTCAAACCATAATAAAAACACTAATATCTTGTCCAACTCTTTTCAATCGGATTCTTTACCAACAAACGCATAGTATATGACTCGAGGTACCCAAAAAGGCTTTAAAGTTCTACTTCTTCCGTAGAATTTTTTCCTAACCTCAAATCCTAAAAAGTTCGCTCATTTTTCAGCCAAACTTTTTCCAATTGGGTTCTTTACCGACAATCGCATTAATGTCAAACGAAAAGTATATGACTCGAGGTACCCAAAATGCTTTAAGGCCTTACTTCCGCCTTCGATTTTTTTTTTTTTTCTAACCTGAAACCCTAAAAAAATAATTTATTTTTCTACCAAACTTTTTCCATTTGGGTGCTTTCCCAACAATCACGTCAAAGATCGCACTAATGGCATGCGACAATCGCAACTTACGAATGCGCCTTACGCCAGCAATCTGCCACAGAATCAACAAATATATAGCGGCGGCAAAGAACAAAGCCAACGCGCATGTCAATAGTGAGAAAATTGCAAATAAAAAAGCTGAAATTTCTATAGAAAAGTATGAGGAATACAAATGGTTGTGATACTTTGGAAAAGTAGCTGTCATTTGTGCAGTAAAATACATACGTCAATTGCGACAAAAGCAACAATTTATTTGCGTGCTCACACACGCACACACAAACGCATTCGTAGACTCGCAATAAAAGTTACAAAAACAAATGCAACAGCGAAGTCAGAGCAATCAGTGCGCGTCATTAGAGTGACCAGCGACCAAGTAGCCAACTGACAAATGCGATCGACACCGAACAAACGCGGAAAATATGAAGATAAATGCGTGCAAAGTTGGCTGACAATACGTGTGCGTGTTTGTGTGTTTGTGTGGCTGCATTTTAACTAATAGAGGCGGACAAATTGCTTTGTATGGCAGTGGTAAGGAGGGTGTGGCACGCTCATTCAATGCGTTGCACAGTAGCAACTGCGGATGGCAGACACACGCACACTGGCGCGAATGTATATTGGCGATTTCTTAATTGAACTTGGGAAGTCAGCGTGCGGAATATATGTATGTATATAAACAACAACAACAATGGCAATGCGCTCAAGTAAACGAGGCGAGCGCGCTTTGGCTTTGTGCTCCATTGAACTGCGCGTTATTAAAGTGTAATTAATAAAAATTATTTTATTAAAGCTGGGCAACACTAGAGTGAGCCACACTACACAGCTACAGCTAAGCGGCAGTGGCATGCAACAAAGCTGTGCGCTTTTAAACTGGTTAGTTAGAAAATATTATGCAATTTGCTTTGTTCGATGAATTAGCGTGAAAACAACAACAAACACAAAACAACAAATTAATTTTCATTGACTTTCTTCAAGGCGACGCGCAAAGTCTTTAAGCTGCCACAAGGCATACAAACATATACATACATTTTTCTATATACATATATTATTTGTTCTTTGTTTCCTTCTGTGGCTGCCAGCGGCGCACAGTAGTCACCAGCGAGGCAATAAAGACAACAAATATACTTGAATGGCTTGTATACCCTGCACAAATAACAAAATTTTCCTTATAAAGGGTGGATTTTGTGCCATCAGTTTGTATGGCAGCTATATGCTATAGTTGTTCGATCTGAAAAATTTTTCGCGAGATTGTAGCGTTGCTTTGTAGATTAAGCTATGCCAAATTTTGTGAAGATATCTTCTCAATTCAAAAAAGTTTCCATACAAGATCTGAATTCTAATTGTTCAGTTTGTATGGCAGCTATATGCTATGGTGCTCCGATCTCAATGATTTCTCTGCTGATTATAGTGTCACTTTGGGTAATATGCTCTGCCAAATTTCGTGAAAATATTTCGTAAAAGAAAAAGTTTTCCTTACAAGGAGAGGATTTTGTTCCATCAGTTTGTATGGCAGCTATATGTTATAGTGGATCGATCTGAAAGATTTCTTCAAGAATTTTGCCGCTATTTTAGACAGTAATCCATGCAAAATTTGTGGAAGATATCTTATCAAATACAAAAGTTTTCCTAACAAGGACTCTATTTTGATCAGTCAGTTTGTTTGGCAGCTATGTGCTATAGCGGTTCGATCGGAACAATTTGCTTCGAGATTGCAGTGCTGCTTGTGGAAATAACTTGTGGCGAATTTTGTGAAAATATCTCGTCAAATAAAAAAGCTTTCCATACCATTAGTGGGTTTTGTTGCATCAGTTTGTATAACAGCTATATGCTATAGTGGTTCGATCTGAACAATTTCTACGGAGAATGTAGCATTGTTTCAGCTTATATACTGTGTGAAGTTTTGTGATAATATCTTTTCATACAAAAAAGTTTTCCTTACAAGAACTTGATTTTTATCGTTGAGTTTGTATGGCGGCTATATGCTATAGTTGTTCGATATCAACGATTTCGGTAAATGAAAAGCTGCTTGCGGAAAGGCGGATGTGTGCAAAATTTCAGATCGATATCTCAAAAACTAGTTCGAGTTTAGAGACTATTAGAGATACAGGCATGGCTTAATTGACTTAGCTCGTCATTTTACATATATTACATATAAATATATTTTATACACTGTCCGACATTTCCTTCTGGGTGTCACAAACTACTTTGCCAACATAATATACCCTGTTCAGGGTATAACAAAAACAGTTGTTGGCGAATTAATACAATCACTTGGCTGTACAACCGCCCGTGTGGCAGTTGTGGGCAAATGAGCAACAACATCTAACTCGTTGTTGACTTTTTTAAGTAGCTAGCGACTGCCAGCACTATAAAAGCACAAACTAAAACTTTTTTTGTGATTTACTTTTTCAACTCATTTATTGCGCTTTTTGTTTACATATCTGCTTTGTTTTGCTCTTTTGGCGGAGAGAAAGTCAATTTTTGGTTTTTGAATATATTAATTTACTTTCGGTTTTCTATTCTAAGATCGGCTTAAAGTTTCTTTGAGTGCAAGATATGAGAATAGTTTTTATTTTTTTTACGAAGACAACCAATTCAAAAATTATGAAAGTGAAAAGTGTTGGCATGAAATGTAAGAAGAAGGGAATAATGAAGCAAAATATTATAAAGTAAGCAGAGAGCGCGAAAGAAACTTTTGTGATAAGTACGTGAAGGCGTTGGAACTATTACTTATTATTGTTGTTGGAGTTAAACATAATCCAAAAAATATAAAATAAAAAAAAAATTAAACCCAAAAAAAAATGTTCACAAAAGCAGTGCAAACCACTTTTTTATATTTTGAAATCATAATCTGTAAAGTCTTATTATTTGCTTCTTCTACGTTTGCTTCTTTTTGCCGCACAACTTTCCTTTGCTTTATAAGAAGAAAGACTTCTGGACTCAGTCTTCGTCGAATATTTATTAACTTCAAACTATGAAAGTATCATTCATTGTTGTTTCCATTTTTTCCTAACTGGGTTTTTTCACAAAAATCGCACTAAGCGCATGTGAAATGTACGTGACTCAAGGTACCTCAAATGCTTTGAAGCTCTATTTCTGCCGTCGAGTTTTTTTCTAGCTCTATACCCTAAAAGTAGCGCGCTTCTTTCAAACCATAAAAGCATAACTATTTGTTTTTTTTTTTTATTTTTTAGTATACATCTATTTAGAGCTTAAATTCAAGCCGGAATCCATATTTTCCGAAAGTGGCCGGCAAGTTTTATTGATTGAAAAAAAACGGCTTTTCGGCAACTATTTCAATAAAATTATACGGAAGGACACTAGCACTCACCAAGCTCACTGCTTCACAACATCAAAGCACAGCGGTTGGAAGTGCCACAAGTCAGTTTGGCTTGAGTAAAGTATAGCCCATTTGAACTTGAAGATTAGATCGCGCTCTTTAGGACCAAATAAAACAAACCCTAAGACAAATGTTTCCCTGATGTCGATATTTTTGTGATTTTGACGCATGAAAGCATATTTTCTGACTCAAAAGTACATTTCGGAATTTTTAAACGTTATGTCTTTAAATTACTTAATTTGAATGAAAAATATTTCTATATGACTTTCTCAACAAATTC
The DNA here is from genome assembly GCF_024586455.1 of Bactrocera neohumeralis. Taxonomy (NCBI): domain Eukaryota; kingdom Metazoa; phylum Arthropoda; class Insecta; order Diptera; family Tephritidae; genus Bactrocera; species Bactrocera neohumeralis. The sequence continues at coordinate 68,804,203 of NC_065923.1, read as the reverse complement.
ACCACTCCATTATTACTTAAAATGTCAGCAAAACAAGCTTTTACATACCAACAATTATGCACATAAACACATAATATCACTTTTACATTTCTGCAATACTTTAAAGTTTATTTCAATTTTATCACCAGCGCAAATAAAGAAGCCGAGCGTGTCTTCGTGCATAAAATTGTGCAGAAAATTTAATCATTTTTGATTAAGAAAAGCATAAAATCATTTAAATTATGGCAAAATGCGAACGAAAACTGGAAGCAAGCGTAGATAAATTTTAATTTATTGCAAAATTAGCGAGCACATAAAATTTTTTTGCAAACACACATACGGGTAAATGTGTGTGTGGCTGTGTTTTAAGTATAAATATTTGCATTTCTTGCAAGCGTGAAATTATAAATTCAAATAACAAGTGAGTATATTAGTAGGTCAAATGTGATGGGATGACAAACAAGCGAAAGGTGAAAGAGATTTTCGCTTTCAATGAGAGCAAAGAAATGCGCATACATACATACATGCATACATGCATATTTATTGTAGTAAATTTCACAAATAATTAAATTTATATAAATTTTATATGATATGGCAGCATTAAATATTTATTTACGGTTAATTAAGTTAGACTTTTTCCTGTAGTGATATTTAAAGTCTAAAGTCTATGCGGACAATCCCGCTTGAATTCAGGCCTTGGAGCAACACATTACGCGTTTCATTCGCCAGTTACCAGTCGAAATGCTCGAATAAGTCATCGAAAATTTTACTCAACGGATGAACTATCTGAGGCGTAGCCGCAGCAACAGTTGAAACAAATAATCTTCAAACAATAAATGTCAAAGAAGGTTTTTCTGTGTTTCTTCGTTTAAAAAGTAGAGAACATGGAAATGGATCAACTTTTAGACACAGTCGTTTCCCCTTAAGTCAGAACAGATTAGATACCAGATACTTCAGAAAACCACTTAGAAAATAGTTTCTCGGCAGAATGAAAATGGTTATAGTATTGCTTTGATAAAGCTTACTAAAAGATATGTATATGGCATACTCGTATGGTATTCCTATTATAAAAAAAGTAAATATAATAAAATAATATTATTGGAAAATCTTAGCTGTCGTTGCCTCCTTATTACGAACACATATTTTTTTCTGTTTTGGGCCGTGAGGCCAGTTTAAAATGTCCTCGCACTATATATATTTAGGAATCATCATTCTATATGTGTGCTGCACCCACTAAAACACACTCTCCAACTATAATGTGTATTTCCCTTACCCTGAGAGCGCTTTCGCTTTACTTCAGTTCAAAGTTTTCAAGAGGAACCCTTTACAGGTCAGTTTTTACTCTTCTTACGATTTTGTAGCCAGCATTGAGCTATTGACGTACTATAGCTTAGGTACCTAGAAGCACGATTAAACTTTCGTTAAAGTAAAAATCCAACAATTAGTATTTTTTCAGCGACTGTTATTATGTAAGTTGTAATAGTCCATGTGTTGGAATTTTTTGTTCACTATTAGTCAGTTTTCTCAAGACAGTCGGGTCTAAGGGAACCATCCGCATTTTTCTCCTCGACCGAATGGCTGCTTAGGTAGATTTTTTTAATCGAGATTTACATAAAACAGTGATGTACCTAGACTTTATAGGATATTATCAAGAGTTGGAAATGGATGCATACATTTTGGCTGCATCAACATTCATTTGAATGTGAGACCTAAGAAAAGAGAGAAAAAGGTTACTAGAAAAAATAATGGTAGAGAGCAACTTCTGTATCTGTAGATTGTTTTTAGATATTTTACTCACTAATTTTCGATCACCAAATATTGTCAAAATTTAAATCTCATTTCCAGATGCAATTCATAGCACATTTCTTAAAACTGACTATTAAGCAGGATAGCCTTTAATTGAGTAAATTGTCTAATTGCCTACTCATTTGTACAGAAAAACTTAACAGATTAATTAAATTGAAAAGCTGGCTGAAGCTTTTGTAAAAAACCGTTTCTTCTTCGACGTACAGTTTGTGGTACTATATGTTATCACAATTCAGAGCTTCCTTTTTCTTGATATTGTTTGTAGTGGCATTACTGTGAGAAGAAACGCCACTTAATCTTTCTATAAAAATGTTACTGAAGATTTTGGAACATTGCCCACTCAGTTCGTTCGTTTTACGACTTCTGTTGTAATTCTCATCAAGTTTAAGATAACATAGTTCCATATTTTTTTGCCAGGTAACCGATTGTACGGAACAATTGCTAGATAAAAAAGCTTGTATACTCCGGTCATGTGTCTTGAAGACAAAACTAAGTGAATGATAGTCATATTTCTGAGTTCTATGTTATAAGATAGCATAGGAATAGAGTTATGTTTGAAAACAGATTAGAATGGCATCCATGTAACATACCTTTAAGAGTCGCCATAATTTGCCTTATATTTTTAGGGTACTTAAAAATTGAAAAAAGTGATTATTTTATGGTTTGAGGTTATGATGCTCGATGAAAGAAGAAGAGCTTTCCAGCATTTTGGGCTTCGCTAGCTGTCTGGTAAGCACCTAATGTGGGTGAATGCTTTTTAATGTTAAATACTACCATTTACAATTTAAATAATCTTTAAGTTAAATATTCATTAGAGAAGCGTAACAGATTCAAACTCATTTAAAAGAGGGCTGTTGAAGTAACTAAAATGAATATTTGTCAGCATTTGATAATGCTGCTTTAATTTTACAACATTTTTAAAAAATATTAGAGTAATTAGTATAACTTTACTATAAAAGGAATAGAATACCAAGAACACAAAAAGCGTGTAAATTTTCGCTAATAAAACTGGCAACTAAAAACTTCCAAGAGCGGAAATACACACGTAATGAAATTACTTAAAATACAAAAAAAAAATAAATTAAGCATAAACGTGTAAAAAAGGCAGCCAAAACTTCGCGCAGAAATTAAAGCCAAACTTATGAAAGGAAAGAAGGTATTAATTTCACGGCGCGCCTGTGAAATCTGGCTGAAGGCATGCAGAAAAAACCAAAGCAAAGTGAGGCTAAGCCAACAAAGCTACAGCATGAACTTGAAGTGACGACGCGCTGACGGACTGATGGATTGACTGACTAGCGGACTGGCTGGCGAAGCGACCGGCGGTTATGGCGAGTACCAGTGAGTGTGTTTCAAATTGTTGATGTAAGCGCTTTTTGTTCTGGCAGTTCGACGGCCGTTTAGTTAATGTATTTACAAATTACATATATATGAGCGCCTAAGTACAGGCGTATGTTACGGCATTATGCCAGAGGGGGGTACCAAAACACCAGCGGTAATTGCTTAATTTCTAGTTGTGCGTACGCAAATGGTAGCAAGACTTAAGTTGATGAGAACCATAAGCGGTAGGGGCAAAAAGCGCGGTAGAGGAAGAACGCGCGGTAGTGCAAACAGCAAGAGAGATTGTGGAGCAGAATGAGCGCGGCGGCAAACTTTTTACAATGTTAAGAACCGAGTGGAGAGCGCGCGCGAGCGACGCTTTAACAAGCCTTGAGCGAAAAGTGCAGATTAATTTTATGGAGTAATTGCGCTCACCTAGCAAGGTGTATTGGAGACTTGGAGCAGCGCGCGTCAGAGCAGCGCTACACAGCAGCAATTCTAAACAGCAGTAGTGCAAGCTGAAGTGCTTAAACCGGCGCTTAAAGTTGCAAGCCACAATTGCAGCTGTTGCCTAAAACGTAACTACAACGCGCTGCGCCAATGACTTTCAGCTGTGGGAGAGCGGTATGAGCTGAGCGCAGTTGAGAGTTGCGAAAAATCATTTTTTTTTTGATATTTTTGCCTTCAAATGAGTTGTGCATTGAGCGCGCGTTTGACTTTAAGCTGATCTAATAAGCGTATTCTCTAGCCGTTTGCGAACTGCCACATGCAACTGACTTGCTGCTCGCGCGCAACGCGCCGCTCTACGATCGCTTGTGCAGTTGCTTGCTTGCATTATCGCACACTCTGTCTCTTGTTACCACTCACTCTCGCTCTCCATGTCTCCACTTGCCGCAGTCGCGCGCTCAGCACATTACCGGCACTCCACTCGAAACACACACGCTCAGCTCGCCCGCTTACGTTGGCGCCCGCCAGCGGCCTTCACAAGCTGCCAGCAAGCAATTGGTCTTCGGCGCTATGTGTGGGGACTCACAGCTTGTTGCTTAACATTCTTCGCGGCCAGTCAACCAAGTTCAGTTCAGTTCGTCTTTGTTGGTCGCGTCGTGTGGTTGTGTTTCGCACAACAATCGCTTACCGCCGTTGCGGATTTGCCAAGCGCATTCGTTACACATTCCGCTTGTTGCTTTAAGTTTTGTTTCTGTTAACGTTGCTTCTTCACGTTTTGTTGTATTTACGTATGTACTTTTGTTGTTTTTTTGTGTTCCGTTGTGTCGGTTGTGTCTATTTTTTCTCACCCGCTTGCGGCCAGTGAACCTCGCAAACGCAATAGCGCAACAGTTGTATTGAAATTTTTCTTGCGTGCAAATTCTACAATTACAATAAAAACAAAGCGAAAAAGTACAACAAATACACATGTACATAAAACAGCAAATAAATTGAGTGTGTGTGTGTGTGTGTTTTCAAATTCAAGTCAAAGCAAATCAAGCAAACCGACCAAAAAGAATCTACAACGCCCCTGCCGCTGCAAGTGTTGTTGTTGTGGCAATAACTAGCAGCAGCAGCAGCAACTGCAACAACAATAGCAATACGAAAATAAAATAAAGTGCGGAAAAAATTCGCAAAAACCGGCTGTGGCAATTTTACCTTCTTTGTCTTAAAGCGTAACAACAACAACTACAACGACAGCAATAAATAAGTAAAAGCCAACTGCAAAAATATTTAAAGTAAGCAAGAAATTGTACGTATTTTTTTTAAATTAAATTGAAATGTGAATATATACATATAATTAAGTGTAAGCGTTTAAAGCATGTACAACAACAAGTAAGCGTGGTAAGCAAAAAACAATCGCTAAAGACGGCTAATTTCGCAAAGCAGGGAAACAATCGCAAAATTTATTTGACTGCCAAAAAAAGGAACATTGTGTACGCGTTCATTCACTCGCTCAAAACTGTTATATAAATAAACGTTCAAATAAAATATGTAAAAAAAATGAAATTGCAAAATATTTTTTTTTATAAATGAAGAAATGCAAAAAATATGTTTTAGTTATAAAATGAAAAATAATTGCAAAAATTTGCATACACACGCTCAAAACTGTTACTTAAATAAACGTTCGAATAAGAATTTTGCAAAAGAATATTATTATAAAATTAAAAAAAACACATTTAATAATTTTAAAATGAAAAAAAAATTATATTGCAAAATTTTTGTTATTATAATTTTTTTTTTATATTTTTTTTTTATATTAAATTAAAAAATTAAATTCATTTTTTTATATTTTTTTATTTTAAATTAAAAAAAATTATATATTTTATCTTTTTAAAATGAAAAAAATTGCAATTTTTTATTTTAAAATGAAAAGAAAAAAATATTACAAAATTTATAATTTACTAATATAAAAAGAAAAAAATATATTCAAATTTTTTTATAAAATGTGAAAATAATTGGAAGAATTAAATATTCTATAAAAAAAGAGGCTTGCCAATATATGCTGCAATTTGTTTGTGTTTATTTTAATTTTGCAGTAAATTTGACTGAACTTATAGTACTGTTAAATAAATAAATAAACGTTAAAATAATAATTTGCAAAAAATGAATAAATTTGCAAAAAAATGTTAATCGTAAAATAAAAAAAAATGTGAAATTTTTTTTATAATATGAAACAATTTTTAAATGGAAAGTAAATGCCAAAACTATTTCCTGAATAAGGTTAAAAAAAATACAAAAATTTCTTACACAAAAAACGACTTATAATTCCTTATGCTGGCATTTAATGAGCTTTGCAATAAATTTGTTTGTTCAATAATTTATTGCAAGAGAATTTTTGATTTGTGGCATTATGGCAGAGCGCCCAACCGCTTGTCATGCTTCATTTGCACCTGCATATGGACTTTATGAATAAATATGTCTACATTTAGTACAGTTTTTTAGTGGGTAACAATTCTGAGTGTAGATTTTGGAGTGTTGAACAATGATTTTCATTATACATTTTACGGATTTAAGAAAACAAAGATTATATTGAGTAGAACTGCAATACTTGGAATATAAACTTTTCGAAACTATTAGGTGGAAAAAAAATACCTTTTCATTACAAGATATTAAAAATGACGAAAAGTTATTTGAAATTTTAAATTGTTAGGATTTTGTTTGTGATTAATTCGAAATTAATATTTTATATAATATAAAAACATTTTTTTTTTGTATTTTTTTTATTATCGTCTGGCGGCTTTCTTTATTGACCATTTGAAAATTTTCTGCAACAGGCAAAATAAGAATAAATAAGCAAAATTGTTTTCCGAAGTAAAAAATATATAAGAGGAAAAAAAGTATATTCAAAATTAGAATTGAAATTATTAAAAATAAAAAACAAAAACTAAAATAATGTTATTTTTAATATTTTTAACCATTATTTACCATTATGTGATTTATATTCTTTGTACACAGTAAACATTTTTTGGATACAAATTTCTTTAAACAAAATTCATAATATTTGTTTTTGTACCATTTTCTAAATTTTTATTTAAAATAAATAATTTTAATTTTTTTTTATATAAGGTAAAAGAAAAATAACTTCTTAATAAATTAAACTAAATTACTATTTTTTTTTTTAATTTTTTTTTTTTGTGAAAAACTAATAATTACCTTGTAATTTAAAATGTTATTTTTCTGATTAATACGATAATAACTTTTTCGAAAATTGAACAAAAGCCTTTTTATTAAAAGAAAGTCAAAACAACTTTAATTATAAGGAAACTTTAAAATTAATTTTTCTTATTAATTTTTTTGAAAATTTTTGTTATAAAAAAATTTAAAATTTTATTTTTGTGATTAGTTCCATAGTGTCTTTGTTTTTTTTTTTTGTTTTGAAAATAAACTCTTTTATTTAAAAGAAGAAGAGAGATCACGATTTTATTTTGTGAAAATTTTAATCATAAAGAACAAAAATTTATTTTTGTTCATGAATTCGATAATAATCTTTTCGAAAATTTAAAGAAAGAAACGTCTTTATTAAAATTAATTGAAATTGAGAAAAAGTTCACTGAAAATTTTTGCTGATTAGATCGATAGTAATTTTGGAAATTATAATAAACAACGCTTTTTTAATAAAAGGATTTCAAAAACGGTTTTTTTTGAAAACTTAAATTACAAGGAAAATTAAAACAAAAGCTTTTTTATTAAAAGGAATTAAAATTATTTTTTTTTTTTAATTAAATTTCAAATTTTTTTTGGTGATTCAACAAATATCTTTTTGAAAATTAGGAACAAACGTCTTTGCTGTTAAAATAATAAAAATTAAAAATTTTTTTTGAAAATTTAAATTATCAAAAAATTTAAAAATATTTGTTTTTTGCTATTAGTTCGAATGTAATATTTTCGAGAATTAAATTTCACCAAATATTTTTTTCAAAATTAAATTATAAGGCATTTTGTCAAACATTTTGTTTTTTTTTCTTGAGATTAATTTTTTTTCGAAAAATTTAAAAATATTTTTTTTTAAATTAAAATTTGAATTTATTCTAAAAATTAAAAAAATTCAATTAAGAAGTAAACTAAAATTTTACTTGTTTTTAATTATCTGATATGTGTAATAATTTTTTCTAAAACACAAAAAAACGCTTTTATTAAAAGGAATTCTAGCATTTAAGGAACAGGAAAAAATATAGATTCTAAAATAATGTATGTTTTAAAAAAATTAACAGTTATTTATATTACAGTTACTATTTTTTAAAATGCCAAATAATACAGTCTTTATAAAAAAATGCCGGTTGAAGAAATTTTTAAAAGGCGTTTCCTTTTTTATACCGTGCGCTACAGATTTTCTTTCAAAAGTTTCGATATTTTTTCTTTATTTTCCTTAAATTTTTTCTTTATACATTTTTTTTATTTTTTTTTTAATATTATTTTTTCTTTTTAATTAATTTTTTTCAATTATTTATTATTTAATTGTATTAACCTTTTTAATATTTTTCTATTCTTTGCGATAATTTATTATTTTCCATTTTATGCAGCTATTACAATTGAAAAATCAAGTAAGCAATCAGTGACTTATTAGAAACTTCTTAATTGGACTGATAGCTTGTATTAGTTGCTATTTTATTTCTACTTTTTTAAACTTTTTTTATAGATAAGTTTTGATTTTTTTAAATTTTATAATATATTTTTTTAACTTATTTTTAACAAGTGTTACATTTTTAACTTTTTTTTAAATTTTATTTATAAGTTTTAATATTTTTTCTTTATTTTCCTTAAATTTTTTCTTTATACATTTTTTGTATTTCTTTTTTTTTAATTTTACATTTAGATTTTTTTCAATTATTTATAATTTTTTTACTTCTTAAGGGAACTGAAAGCTTATATTAGTTGCTATTTTATTTCTACTTTTTTAAACTTTTTTATAAGTTTTGATTTTTTTTTTAATTTTACTATATTTTTTTTAACTTATTTCTAACAACTATTACATTTTTAACTTTTTTTTTAGTTTTATTTATAAGTTTTAATATTTTTCCTTTATTTTCCTTATATTTTTCCTATGTAAATTTTATTATTATTTTTTTTCAATATTACATTTTTTTTTAATTTATTTTTTTTCAATTATTTATAATTTTTTTGTATTAACCTTTAAATATTCTTCTATTCTTTACGATGTTTTATTATTTTCCAATTTTCATTTAACAAAAAACTCACCGCGCCACCTTAAATCAGTAAATTCAGTCCACGCGCTTGCGCAGTGAAGTGTAACACTAATTGCCTTATATGCCAGCCACCGAAAAGCAAATGCAATAAATAAACAAAATTTTGCAAAATTAATTAACTTAAACAAGCGACGGGTTAGTAGTCGTATGAGCAATATAAAAAACAAAACAAAAAAACAAAACAAAAACGCAAATAAAATATACTATGAGCAAAAACAACAACTTCTCATCGAACGTTCGCCAGACATTTGCATTTCTATTATTTATTGTTTTAACACACATACAAATACATACATACATACTAACATACATGCGACTTTTTATACCTGTTTCTATTTATGGGCTCTTCTTGTAAGAAAACAGAAACAACAACAAATGCTTTGGTGAAAATTTGCAATATTTTTGGCAAAAAAATTGTGTATTGAAAAGTGAAATTTTTTACTTTCAACAAAACTAATATTGTAGTAAGCAATAAATAACGCCACACTCGCGTTGTTGCGGCATTTTCACTACAAAAACACACAGACACACATACAAAGATGAGCAAGCGCCCGTATAAAAACGCATAAATAAATATAAATCATTGTCGTCGTCGACTTGTGTGCTCTCCCGCTAAGCTGAGTGGCAAATTAAAATCGTTATTGTGCCTTTGTTGGTTTGTTTGTGACTGCAGGCGTTTGTGTGTGAGCGTGTGCGATGGGCTTTTGTAATGCACGTGCCGTTCTTTTTGTTGCCCGACACACACATACAAATACATGTGAACGCACCAGTGTACAGCCGCTTTTAATGCAAAATAATTTTTATAATATTTATGCGCTTGCGCACTAATGTGGCGAAATTTTGAAAATAAACTCGATAAGAATAACAATAAAAACAAACACATTGAACAATTGAAGCGCACATTGTTGTTTTAACGCGTTTTGTGCAACTGCGTGGAGCGCAACAAGTGAGTGAGGGTTACAAGAGGTGGTGGGTGGATTATTGAAATCAAATAATATTGTTTGTCAGAAAAGAATTGGGAAGCTAAGAAATAAGAAAATTATTATTTTATGCAAATTATAGTAGAATTTCGAAACTATTAATTTTCTAACAAAAAATTAAAAAAAAAAACATTTTTTTATTTAATTTTTTTTTTTTTTTGAGTGAGCGAGTGTGTAAAATTTTACAACTTTAAAATTAAAAAAAAAACAGAGAAATATAAATAATAATAATAATATAAAAATAAATAAAAAAAATTTAAATTTCGAACAAATAAATATCTAGAAACAAAATAATTTTTAAATAAAAATATTTTTTTTTTAATTATTTGTTTGAAATTACATTTTTTAAATTATTTCTTAAATGTTTTTTTTTTATTTAAAAGTTGTAAAATTTTATACACTCAAAATTTTTTTTTGTGCATTTTAAATAAAAATATTTTATTTTTATTTTTATATTTTTAAAATTGTTTAGTGTTTTATTTTATCAGCTATAATGCACAAAAAGGTAAAAAAAAAATCAAAAGCATTAAAAAGTTTATTTATTTTTTTTTTTTTTTTAAACAAATTTCGAGTGTCTTTTATTTAAAAAAAAATATCTTAAAAAAATTTTTAAAAAATGTTCAAAACAACAAATACTTATTTATTTAATATAAGAAATTTTATGTTTTACATTTTACTAATATAATCAGATCAAGATGGCTTATATTTTTAAATAAAAATATTTTCCTTAAGTATGAAATTTTTAAAATGAAAATTTAAATACCGAATTAAATTTTAATTTAAAATAATAAAAATTTAAATACGGAAAAATGTTAGATTAGCATTTATAATTATAATTAATTAATAAAATTAAAAAAAAAATTATATCATAATAAATTATATTTTAATTAAATAATATTAAAATTTTGAAATTAATTCTTATAAAAACTATTAATTTTTGGGTATTCAAATCAACTGAGTTCCTTTAATTAAATTAAATTAATTTATAAATAAATATAAAATTGGTTAAAAAAAAATTTAAAAAAGATTTAAATATAAATTTTAAATAAAAAATATAATTTTTATAAAACAAATTTAATAAATTAATTATTATTTTATATATTAATTTTTTGGTAATTAAATTAATTGAATTAAGTGAATTTAATTAAAATTAATAAATTTATTAAAATTAAAAAATATTAATACAATTTTTAAATTTCTAACTATTTTTTTAATGAAAAAGTAAAAATTATTAACTTATTTGCAATTTTCTGTAAAAGATCTGAATAAAATATTGTAAAAATAATATTTCTAAAATAAAAATATTTTTTTTTTTTTAACAAACCTTTTTTAAAATTATAAAAAATGAAGTAAATACATTTTTGGCTTTATATGTGTTCGGTTTATTTTTGTAAAATGTATAAACATATATGTATGTATATAAATAATATACAAATTTTTCAAAAATAAGAAGAAAGAAAATAAAATTTTTTATGTCTTCCAAAGTTATAGTTAGTTAAAATTCAAATTAAATTTTCAATAAAGAATTTTTAATTTTTTTTTATTTATTTAGAGCTTTTATTCAAAAATGGTTTTAAAATCCTTGTTTGTTAATTTTATTATTTTTTATTTTTTTTATTACTGTTTCATTTAACTTTTTTATTTATTTATTTATTTTGTTTTTTTAAATACCAAATTTAATCAATTTTTTAATACTGAATTCCTCACTCATTTATTCACTTTTAAAAACATCTCATTATTCTATCTTCTATCCTCAATCTGCATTTTCAACGCCTCTTTACGCTACACTCTGACATGCAGTATGCGAAACTTTCAAATTCTCTTAGCAAATTAACATATTAGCAGAAAATTCCCACACACACGTATTGAGACAGCAATCGGCTGGCTTTGTATGCCTGTCACAGCGCTGGGCGTACACACTATTAGCCGCATTTCTTCAAAGCTTCGATCATTTCACACATTTCACCATTGCCAGCAATATGACCATAAGCAATTTCGTCAACGTGTTAACAACCTCATTACATGCCCTCGATACCCGGGCGCACACAGCCAATTGGTCGGCTGCCTTGCCGACAAGCTAGCTGACTGTGTGACGGATGGCCACGCTAGCTGTTAAAATTATGGCACAAAGTCGTGGCTTGAATTTTGCAAACTTCATTCAGAATATATTTTTTGACTTTATATGCGCTGTTTTTGTTGTTGCTGTAATTTTTAGTTTTTGTTTTTAGCACTAAATATCAATTTACAAGCAATCACACAAGCAGAAATAAAGCAAATCAGCATTTTTTGAAGCTATATTTCCTTTTTAACATTAAATATTATATGTGTATGTATGCGTGTTTGTGTTTGAGTGTGTCTGTAAGCGTTACACTTTCCAGCACATTCGCTTAGAATGCTTGCGTTGCATTTTAATTTGTCACAACGCCGCAGTGGCCCTCACTTACTTACCCACATATACATATATATAAACACATATACATAAATATACACATACATTCACGCTCATATAACTGCGCTCACATTTGACTAATATCAGCATTATTTTATGCATTCACTGGCTATAAACGTCTCATTTTGCTCCTCGCACCCTTCTTCGTGCCTCACCTGTCAGCTGAATTTTGTTGCTTGCTTCTTCTTTGCCGTGTCTTTTGCTCTCCTTCTTGTGGTTTTGTAATGCGATTTGGGCGTGTACTCAAAACACATAATTGAATTCGAAAACAACAACAATATAATGCAGGTAGATAGTAGCAAAAGTAGGAAATTGTCGAATTCGCAGTAATTGCCATTGTCAAAAATGCAATAAAAGTAATCGCCAACAGATATTCTCACATTTACACCATGTACTTATATATATATATGTATGTATATGCATATATAGCTGTCTTTTACTGCATACTAATGAAGTGCTTAAAAGTGCAAGCACATCTTTTTTGAACGTGTTGTTATATATAAGTGTCTTTCACTCGTTTTTTCAACAACTTGTGAAATTAGAATCATTTAAAACTTTAATTTACATAAATTTCAGAAGAAAAATATTTCATAGCAGAGTCTCCAAAATTAGTTGATTTATCTCAAAAAAATATTTCCTAGAAAGATCTTCGAAAATTTTGAAATATTTTGCGTGAGTGTTTTGATACATTCTCTGAAATATTTTTATGTGAATACCATTATTTAGTGGAATACTAAACACTGGTCTCACTTTTTGCCTTTCTGGAAGAAAGATATAAACTCGTAAACCCCACAATTTTATGCCCCTCACATATGACATATAAGTAAATTTAAGGCAGTTAGTAAGCTATATCCTTCTACAATTCGAGCTTTTCAAATGAGAAAGGGCGTATTTTTCTATCACTAGGCGGCCACCATCTCCAAAAACTTTGAATAGAGAGGTTCAACTTATTACCATTTTAGTCGTGTTTCAATATTTTAATATACCGAACTACAGTTCTAATTCTTTGACAAAACGTTTGGCAGAAGCTTTAGAGAAATTTTCTAGAAACTTACAATTTACTCCTAGTTAAATCCTGCTCCAATATTTCAATATTCAAGTATTCAACCAAAGTTCAAACATCAGTCGATTTTTGCTTAATTTTTGACAAAAAGTTCCGCAGAAGTTTTAGCGAAACTTGCTATGAAAGGTCTAGTAAGTTACTGATACAATAATTTAACACTTTGAAGACATCTCTTGGGCATTTGAAGTAAGGGTCCATACGACTGTTATTGTTTACTCATAGTTCGATTTCGATATTCCAATATGTTGTATCAAGAATCAACTACAAGTCCATTTTCCCTTAAGCCTTAGATCTTATCTTTCAGCAGAATTACTAAAGGTACTATCTAAAATTGGCATCAGTCTTTAGTAGTAAATAGTAAGGAAAAAAGCATTTTCTCCTTGGAAATACGTACTATGTACCGAATTATTACTGAAAATTATAAAAAAATTACATAACAACTGCCATCCGATGTCAGATCTCAAGTTCGGTATATTTGTAGGTTGGGTTGTTCTTGAAGTAACCTGAAGAATATATTTCTAATATCATACTGTGATGAAGACTAAAAGTAAAAATTTTCGCTGTATTAAAAAGGCAACAATAAGGCTCTGTGATAGTTACCTCTAATACGGAGTTCTAAAAAAACATGTCGAGGGAATATTGTAAAGAAGGCAAAATTTAAAAAAAAACACCGCAATCCCCTTAAGATCGAAGTAAAAGTCTCAAAGATGAGCGTAATCGCTACACTTTCCTAAGCAAAATATTGACGTTGTACTTTGCAAAAATTATAAAGTGCCGTTTCTAGTTTATTCGAGATTGAAAACAACTTGTTTCGGGATATAAAGTACCGTTATAAGAAATTTTCAGGTTATTTAGCATTGAAAAATACGGTTATATGAAAGTTATGTACATGATATTTCCAGATTATTCGGGTGTGAAAAGTACGTTTTCTGCTTAAAAAGTACCATTGTATGAAATTTTCAGATTTCAGTTTAAAAAACATCGTTATATGAAAGTTATATGTAATGTCGATATTTTTCGGTATTGAAGAGAATAGCTGGATTCAAAAGTACCTTTATATATGAAATTTGTAGCTTATTCGGAATTTAAGGCAGACCTTCAAAGCATAATCAACCAATATATATGTTCCATTAAATTATCTAAGTTCTTACTGAAGACATCTTTTACTCATACAGATTTGGAAAGAACATAAAGGACATTTTTTACAAATCTGTAAACGAATATTAAGTCTGCGGTAAGAACTCAGATAACTTAACTGATTGATCTATTGCGCTTTATGTCTATATAAGCTCCATAAAAATTAGAAAATTATTACCCGGAATATCTGTACGTAGTTGGAAATTATGGTCGCTTAAGTCAACCGGCCTGTGCTTCTTTCACCATTTACGTACGAGTACTACCCTCTGTAGCAGCCATCAACTGAGACTTCTTAGCACTTCTAAGCTTTAATAAAATGATGAAAAATATATTTAAAACTTCTTACTTCATTCTGCTTACGTTCAATGCACTCATAACCGTAGCTGCTATAAAAAATGTAAAGAAAAACATCAAAAATTATGCAAAACAAAACGCTTAAACGCAAGCTCGTAAAAAATCGCATATCTTGACGAGTAATCGTGAACATCTTCGACGGCATTTCGCTACTCGTATTTCGTAATTTCGCTGTAACTGTTTTCGTATTAATTTTTTTTGAAGGGAAATGGCTAATTACAAGTTATATTATATATATACATATATATGTACATACACACTATAATATGTATGTATGTAATAAACCGGCAAAAATATTGTTTATAAAAGACTGTTTTCATTCTTGGATTCTTCACCATATTCTTCTTCTATACGATTTAATTAAGCAGCTTTGGCAGTCGGGCAGAAAAATTTGCAACCAACAAAAAGAACATTAACGCTGCCATAAACTGCGTGGAATGTCAGTGAAATGACGGAAGAATCCAACGCTGATGAGCGTCCAAAAACATTCCATACTTATGTACGCATTAGTTATGTATATACACACATACATATGTATGTATGTATGTGCGCCTTACAAATAAACAGGTGCAAATTGCTTATGTCCCTCTTTGAAGTGTTTACGAATGCCTCTCGAAAATATGTATGTGCACCCTTGTGTGAACAACAGCTGTTCCGAAGTCTGGTAATCAACCAGTGTGGGGAACTCGCATATGTCAGTTGGCAAGTAAAGGTGAAAATAAATGAATATTTATGAGTTATCATAAACAATTTGACATTCAGAGTAACAAATAAAAAGTTTTATAAAGAAAAAAGAGTTTGTATTTTGATTATTTTACTTATTCCTGCAAATGATAATTGCTGTTTTCGTTCGTATTGCCTGCATTTAAGCCGAAGAGCATTTGCATTGAAGCTGAAGCGTATTTTTCAAACGCGACACTTCCCGTTCAGTAGTACCTTATCAAGGTTATGTAGTTTTCAAATCATGCTATGAGTTGGTTTGATCTTCATGAACAAAAAAATCAATTAATTTTTAAATTTTTAACAATTTATTTTTAAACTTTATTTATTTGTTAAAAATTTTATTTTTTATATTTTTCCGTCTTTTTTTAATTTTTTGTTTGTAAAATTCTCCAAAAGTCTATAAATGAAAAACATGTTTCAACCGCTAGCTTTACAGAAATTTGTTTCTTGAGAGCTCCTTTGAAAATGGCTCAAAACGACCTGTGCGTACATAAGAGTTAATAGTTTTCAATATAGGTACATAAGCATGCATTATATCTTTATTTTGTTTTATATGCGCTTTTCATCATTTTTTATTATGTTAATCAAAAGAAAAACTCAAATTTCATGGCAAGATAATTACCATATTTTTATTATTTTTTATTTCAATTAAATTTATAAAGGTATACTTAATTTTCTTTTTATTAATGCTATTTTTACACTTTTTCCCTACTTTTTATTCTGTTTGTTTTTATTATATTTTATTTTTTTAGTGTAATTAATTTAAAAGTTTTATTTTATTCTATTATATTTTTGAATTTACTTTTTTTCTGTTTTTATTAAGTTTACTTTATTTAAATTTTATTAAACTTTTTCATATTCATTTATCTTAATTAATTTTACATTAAAAAAATTTTATTTTTTTTAATTTCTTTTTGTTTCATTTTTTTAATTTAATTTAACTTAATTTTATTTTATTTTATTTTTTTATATTTATTTTAATTTAATTTTATTTTATTCTGTTATATTTTTTAATTTAATTTAATTTATTTTAATTTAACTTAATTTGATTTAATTTTATTATACTTTTTTATAATTTGTTATCTTAATTAATTTTAGATCAACAAAATTTTATTTTTTTTTTTAATTTTTTATTATATTCAGTTTAATTTTATTTTTATAATTTAATTTATATTAATTTAGCTTAATTTTATTTTATTTATTTTTAATTTAATTTTGTTTTATTTTATTTTATTTTGCTTTTTTTATTTTTATTTTATTCTTTTATATGTTTTAGTAAATTTTTAATGTTAATTAATTTAATAAAATTATAATTTTTTTATTATATATATATATTTTTAAATTCTTTTTTTTATTTTTTTATTTAATGTAATATATTTTAATTTTAATTTTATTGTATTTTATTTTATTAAATTTTTTCGTATTTTTATCTTAATTAATTTCACATTAATAAAATTTTAATTGTTTTGATTATTTATATTTTTTTACATTTTTTTATTATATTTAATTTTGTTTTATTTTACTTTATTTTACTTTATTTTTAATTATTTTATTTTTTTACTTTATTATATTTTATTTTACTTCATCTCATTTTATCGAATTTCATTTATTTTTTATTTTTTTCTTTAATTTATTTAAATACAAAAATTATTCGTCTTAAGTGTTTTTGTGAAATTTAATTTTTTTTAAATCATATTAAGAAAAACAACAACAAATATTCAACGCTTTTTGAAAACTATACACAATTCACATTGTCTTCAACCATTTCTTACCAATTTCTATTCTTAATTTTTTTTGTTGTTTTTACTTTTTATAATTATTTATTGCCTCCCTACTCTACTTGCAACACTAGCGCAGCGATTGTCTTCCCGTTGTTAGCCAAAATGCGAGTGCAGTTAGGGCTACATACATAAGTATAGCGAAAATAGCTGCTATAGCTTTGCCTTCCTCGCACTGCAGGCGTTGGATTTTTTCCTAAACTCGATTTATATAGTGAACGAATTAAAATTTTATTTACATTTACTAGCATTCGTCTTTCTCATATACATCATACATATATACGTACATCTATTGTACATATATGTATAAACGATACATTTGTTCATATAATTCTTGTTAGTGTAAGGCTCAACAATCAGTTCGACTTCAAGTAATTTTACTGTTTTAGTACAATTTTTATTGCTGCAACACTTGTTTATATTTACACACAAATATATCAACTCACACATACATAAATCGATTTACATATATACATTTATGTACAAATGCTTGCATTGAAATGTGTGTTTGTTGTTGTGTTGCAAATTCGCCATGCATTCATTCATTCATTCACTCGTTCAGCTGTTCAAGTGTTGCTTGACTCAGACGCGAGTCACTGTTGCATGACACTGCCAAAGCAGGCAGCTGTTGTCCACAGCAACAACAACAATACATACATATAACTAGCAACAACAAACAAAAACAAATAACTAGCTGGATAAAAAACTGGGGTGTAAAAATTTTCAGCTATTTTTTTATTTTCATTTATTTTTCTGTCCAAAGTGCAAATAAGTTCAAGACTTTTCTTCGCAGAACTTCATCAAGTAACAATTAAATAATGAGAAATGCAATAACGGTGCTTTTATGTCTAATTTCGCGGAATTCTTAGGTACACTGAAGGCTTACGAATGGAAAGAATGCAAATATGTTGAAAAAAAAATATTTAAAAAGATGTAATCATGGTTAAAGAGAGCAATTTTTCTCACTGGAGTTCTAGTCGACTGTAAGGAATTTTATTGTTTAAAGCGTGTAATAAATTAGTTGAGCAAAGAATGCATGTGAATACGAAAAAAAAGGTTATATTCGCCTCAAAAAGTTAAATAATTTTAAACTAAACATGAATTTTAAAAATTTCTTGAGCCATGAATAGTATTTCATACCCATATTTTCAACCTAAAAACTAAGCTTTGAAAAACGCGTTCTTACTTATGCTAAAAGCTCCGGCTAATTTTTTTTGCAAATAATTCGAGAAATGTAAAGAAACACTTTAAAAGCTTGATATACATATAATCCTGCCCGACTCTCGAAGGCTTTGAATTGGTATTCGACTTTACTGCACTATATGTATTTACATATTTATTCTTTTTACCATTATGTCACATATGATTAACGAAATTATTGCGTTATTTTTGAAAGCTCCGGACAATATAACAAAAAAGCTCAGCTTGAAAGTGCTTATTAAAACTATAAATAATTCCAAATTAACTTAATAGCAAAAAAGCTTCCAAAAGCTTAAAAGCTCAAAAATTCGCGTTGTAATAGAAAATGTAAAAACTTAGTGCTGACTATATTTGTCTAATAATAATATAAATTTTTGAATGAACAAATTTTTGAAAAGCTTTCAAGAGTTGAAAGCTCACAATTAATTGCATCGTATAAATTCTTGATTTTTGTTAGCAAAGTTTCTTTATTAAAGCTTTCAAAAGCTTAAAAGGTTACAATGTAATATAAAGCGAATTAACCAGCACTCGTGCTGTCTTTATCTCTCTAATATTTATTAAGATAAACGGATGGCTTAACCGCTAGTGCTATATATATAAATTGTAATTGTAATTAATTACCTTTTCAATTAAAAAAAAAAAAATAAATAAATAAACTGATTCAAAAAACGGTGTCTACCCCAATAGAGAAGAAGAACATTCAAAAAACAAATTCAAAAGCTTGAAAGCTCACAATAAGTAATACATATGCAATTTTCTTGTTTTTTTATTGGTGAAGTGTTCACTTCTTTAATAAATGACTATTAAATAAATACTTGAAAGCTTAAGCCAGCAACAAGAACTTTAATAAAGCTTTCAAGCGAAAAAGGACTGCAAAGCAGTTAAAAATAAATTCACCATTATTCGATCTTTATCTTTCTAACATCCAATGGGATAAATTTTTGTAACTTTTGTAAAGCTTTCAAAAGCTTTAAAGCTCACATTTAGAAATCCATATGCAACTTTTTTTTTTATTGATAAAGTTTTCACTTTTTAATAAATAACTATTGAATAAAAAATTTAAAGCTTAAAGCAACAGCAAAAACATTAATAAAGCTTTCAAAAGCTTAAATTACTACAATATAAGAAAAACGAAATTCACCATTATTCGAACTGCCTTCATCTTTCTAATAAATAATAATTTGCTTTTTTTATAAAAAAAAGGTAAGGCTTAAAGCTTAAAGGCTCACATTTAGTAAAACCAGATACAATTTTGTTTTTATTATTAAAGTGTTCACTTTTTTAATAAATTACTAATAACTTTAACTAAATAAGTAGACATTTGCAAGCTTAAGGCAGCAACAACAACTTTAGTAACGCTTTCAAGCGCCTAAAAGTAATCAAAAATTTCAAAAACTTGAGCTGTCTTTTGCTTTCTAATATTTAATTAGGTATTTTTTTAATTTTGTAAAGCTTTAAAGCTTCCAATTTTTGTTTTTTTATTAGTAAGTGGTTCGCATGTTTTCATAATATACTATTCAGCATATACTTAGAAGCTTAAAGCTCAAAAGCTTGAAAGCTCACAATTAGTTAAATAATATAAACTGTCGTTTTTTATTGTTAAAAGGTTGGAATTTTTCATAAATTACTATTAAGCAAATATTTAAAAGCTTAAAGCTCAATTAAGCTTATGTAAACTGTTTCGATTTTTAATGTATTCTTTTCTAAGGATTTTGGTTAGATGGCAGTAATATATTTTTTAACATTTTCGAGGTACAATGCTATGCTAATATGCTTAGATTTTGAGGGCTCTACTTTGGGAGTATAGGTGTAGGTATAGGTATGTATATGTGTAGTTAGTTTATCACAGCTATCATTAAAACTGTAAACTCACGATAATGTAATTTCTAATTTTAACTGCTCGATATGCCATTAAGGTGTCATTGTTCAAATCACTGATATACATATACACAAATGTATACTATAAATTTTAGGTGTCTCATGTTAGACTTTGGCAACGACTTTTTTATTCGCTGAGCTCATCGCCTTTTGCTGATTGCAAATTCAATTAAAGCGCATTGTTGTTTGTTTACACACATTATTGCTTTTTGTTCTTTTTGTTTTAATGATACTGATAAGCATACTGCTATTCTTACCGCCTCACTCCGCTCATGACTGCTGAAACTCCCTCCGCTAAAAGGCACACTTTGAACAGCTTTTGTCAACTGTCGCTAAATGAGAATGGCAAAAACAATAACAAAAGCGATGCGTTAATAACTCTTCACTTCGATTGCTTTGACAATGTGTGTACTTAAGTAAAGTGCTGACAAAATATATAAATACACAATCAATCAATAATAAACACAATAATTTTGTGACTTGAAGCAGTTAAGGTCAGCTGTGTCCTTGAGAAAAATGCACTGTCAAGTTTAAATACGATTTTCGCTTTAATTAAATTTGAAATGCTTTATTGTTTTTGTAATGCTACACTTTACCCATACACGCTTTTTTTAACATTTTTCGCGACAAATGCAATATTTGCCTCATTTATTTGTTAGTAAATCTAATTTTTTGCCTGCCAGCCTTAACATTTATGACAAAGATTATTTATGTGCTTCATATTTTGCATATTTTTTGTTGTTTTTTATTTACGCCGAATCACAAAAGTCTATTAACTTTATCTCGTTTATTGAGTTTGAGTGCCGCAGGCTCTGGGTTAAATGGCTTAAAAGGCAGGTGGGCGTCATATTGATGGCTACGCAAACATTATTAATAAAATATTGTGCAATCTGTAGACACTATCAGATAAAATTATTTATTGACCAAAATAATGTTAATGAAATATTATGCAGCGTTTCCAGGAAATAAATATTTGTGAAGTGCCAATATTTTTATGGATCACTGGTACATATAAATTTATTAAATTTCTTCTTCAGAAAACTGTGTGCTTATCATGAATTTAATTGCTTTTTATGTCAATGAGTAAACGTTTATTAAATATATACATATATAAATTTCATATAAATACGCAGTAAGAGCTTGTGATTTAGCCAGGTCTATCTTTTGGGCCGTGTGTCTATATATAGGCTATAGGTACCTTAGCTTTCGAGATATCGATCTGAAAATTTGCATGTGTCCTTTTCTTGCTTAAAGTCTTCACGTCTGTCGGAACCACCAATATCTGATCACTATAGCATATAGCTGCCATACAAACTGAACGATCAAAATCAAAACCTATATGGAAAACTTTTTTATTTGTAAAGATATCGACACGAAATTGAACACGGATTATTACCTAAATTATTTGGTTAATTTTCGTAGAAATTATTCAGATCGAATTACTATAACATATAGCTGCCATACAAATTGATCGATCAAAATCAGGTTCTTGTATGAAAAACCTTTTTATTTGACGAGATATTTTTAAGAAATTTGCCATGAATAACTGCTCAAGATTGGGGTATATTCTTCAAAGAATTTATGCAGATCGGATCACTATAGCATATAGCTACCATACAAACTGAAGGATCAAATCCCAGTTCTTGTATAGAAAACTTTTTTGTTTGTCAAGATATCTTTTCAATACTTGACACAAATTAATATCTAAGACAGCGGTATAAGCTCTGAAGAAACTGTTGAGATCAGATCACTCTAGCATATAGCTGCCATACAAGCATTGCGAAAAAATCGTTAAAGACCTTTTGTAGAGCATTCAAATTCGTATTCTATTCTATGAAAGTGATATGTTTTTAATAACTGAAAGCGAGATTTTTTGTCTTGATAATAATAAAAAAATAAAAACAGTACGGCGGAGCATATTTCCGTTACAAATAAGAGCTCATAACAACCTATTTTTCAAAATATCAAGCGAAAAAAAATTTAAAAAATTTGCTTGACTCACTCTAATAAATATAGTTGTGTAGACTTTCTGAGGGGTGTTTAAGAACATATTTTTCAAATTACCAAGTCAAAAAAATTTTCATAATTTCAAAACAAATTCCATAATTTTTTTTGACCCACCCTAATAAACATAGATATCTCTGTGTTGGAGAGACTTTCATAAAGGTGTCTAAGTAACCTATTTTTCAAAGCACCAAGCAAAAAAAAGTTCATTATTTTATTTTGGCCCACCCTAATAAGCATAGATATCTCTGCCAGCGTTTGCGCCACATATTCAACACTCTCTACAAAACATATTTCACTCACAAATTTAATTTACCCCAAATAAATTTCAGTACTTCTAAATTTGTCGCACTTTGCACCCGCAATTAGACCATGAACTTGCGCCACACTTCCTCAAAGTCAGTCAACAAAAACGGGAGCACACAAATTAAGAGACACTTCATAAGAACTTAGCGTCTTAGACGTGGAACATAATCAAATTTATGGAGTTTCTATACACAAGCGGAAAGTTACCGTAATTTCATATAATGACACCGAAAGACGCCTCAACCGAAAATCTAAGGGGGATGTTGGCGGCAATTAGGGTTGCTAAGGTTACGGTCGGAGAGGAAAAAGTAGTTAAACTTGGTCACTAGGCGCAATTAGGTTTGCCACTTTCGAACTTTACGCGCGTTGATGCGCTGTGGCCTGTTTGTGAATATGAATGTGTGTGTGTGTATTAGTTTGCGTGCTGCTATGCCTGGAATTGCGCAAGCGTGTATTAATGAAAATAACAACAGCAATTTAGTTACCACAACAATTGCTTGGTATTTTTGCGGTTTCACAAGGCAACAAAGGCGTGTAAAAATGAAAGAATTGAAAAGAAAATACTCGTATGATTACAAAAAATTCTTGGCAGTTGCGCGCATCGGTGCGCGTTGGATTTTTTTCTTAATTTTTTTATATATTTAAAATTTTTTTTTTAATTTTTTTATTTTCTTTTTCATTTTTTTTCAGTTTTTTTTATTTAATTTTTCAAGTTTTTACCAATTTTTATTATTTTTTTTTAACTTTTTCCTTTATATTTTGAATTTCTACTGAATTTTTGCTTTTCTTACAATTCACTGCATTTCGTTTACGCCGTCTGCTTTCCGGCCATGCACCGCCACATACCGTCAGTTATTGATGCCGGCAACGCAGCGTAACTTCTCGCCTTTACACTCGCCTGTCTGCTGTTTGCTTAAGAATTAAACTTTTGCCATCGCCACTAACCGGCAAGCTGATTCACAAACAGCCTTATGTGTGCCTGTGTGTGTGCTGGCTGCCCAGCAATCGGTAGTTGTTAGTGTGGTCAACGATGGCCATCACCTTTGCACTGCCATTGCACTGGCCACTGACCGCTGACGACTTGCTGGAGGGCTACGGCGCTCACTGGCCGCCTGTCATGGCTGGTCAGCGCAAAGCCAAGTGGCAGCGGCAGTTGGCTATTATTGGAATCAGCGAAGCGTGTGGTTTGTTGGCGCGACCGCAGAAATGAGAACCCTTTTATTGCAATAAAGCAAAAAGGAATTAAATAAAAATTAAAAAAAAATTTAAAAAAATTTAAATAAGAAATGGTAAGGAACTTTTAAAGCGGTACAAAGGGGCAAGATTTTATGAAAATATAAAACTTGGTAAATAACATTTACAAGTACGAAAACGGTGGTTGCTAGTAGAATTAAAAAGGAAAATAACTGAAAACAAAATAAAATTAAAAGAAGGCTCGATGATAAAATATATTTAAAAAATAAAATAAATATAAAGAACACAATTTAAAAAAAAGTGTAGAAAAAAATGAAGATACTTTAAAAATTAACAAAAAATACTAAACTTTAAAAAAGAAGGGTATAAAATATATTTTATAAAAGTAATTATTATAAAATGAAAAAATGTTAGATTAAATTTAAAAAAATCTAAAAAATTTTAACGCAGAGTACAAAATGTATTTTATAAATAAAATTTTAAAAATTAAAAAAATAAAAATTAACCAGAAATTGAAAAAGAAGTCGTAGGAAGGATTTGTATATTTTAATTTTATTCGAAATAAAGAAAGTGATTCAAAAAACAAAATATTATTCGAAAATTAAAATGATTTTACTAGTTTTTGTTATTTAAAAAATTTAAAATTAAAAAAAAATATGTTACTCAAAAACAAAACAAAATCATTTAATTTTTAATTTAAAAAAATTAATTTAATTTTTAATAAAAAAAAATTAATTTAAATTTTAATTATAAAAATTATTTAAACTTTTATTTTTTTTTATTAATTTTTTTTAATAAAAATTAATTTTTTAATTTTTTTTAAATTAATTTAATTTTTTGCATAAAATTTTTTTATTTCAAATAAAATTTTTTTTTTTTTTTTGCATCAAATTTTTATTTCGAATAAACAAAAATAAAAATTTTTTTTTTTTATTTTTATTCTATTCTTGAATAATTTTTTAATTTCGAATAAACAAAAAAAAATAAATTAATTAATTTTTTCATTTTTTAAATAGCAATACCTATTTATTTCGAATAAAATCCTTTTTTTATTTTTTGAATAACATTTTTTTAATTTCGAGTAAAAAGAATTAAAAAAAAAAAAATTATTTGCTAAAAAATTAAAAAAAAAAAATTATTTGTTACGAATTTTATTTTTTATTGTTTCATTAAATTTTTTTATTTCGAATAAAATTAAAATTTTTAAATCCTTCCTATAACTTTTTTTTATTTTCTAGTTAATTTTTATTTATTTATTTTTAAAAAATATATTGTGAACTCTTCATTTTATTGAATAAAATTAAAATTAAAGAATCATTATTAAAAATTGTAAAGAAAAAATTTTCGAACTTCCGGGTGACTTTGTACCGCATATGTGAGTTATCTTAGTAAAATTGAGAAAGCGTGTTTTTCTTATAACAGTGCACATTTGTGCTTAAAATAAATAAAATCGGGTGAAAACTGTTCCCAGATCCCAAATAATGAACAAACCTTCTGAAGGTACTTCCCTGGCTTTAATTCTTGCAAGTAGCAAAAGTATAAAATGTTAGCTTAGCTCTTCCTTATTTGTTTTTTTTTGTTTTTTTTTTTTTTTTTTGCTAATTCACCCTGTCCTCCGCTTCCATACATCCTATTCAAGCAGCCTTTAATTGGTTTTTCATTTCTGCCAACACAAGCGCAACTCTACATACTTAATGCGCAAAAATTTCAATAGCAAGTGTACTTTCAGCAGTTAAGCGAGAGAAAACAAGCATTCAGCTGTCAACGCATTCATTCAGCCCAAGCATTCTGCCGGGCACTCGATCACCAGATACGCCAGCCGGCAAACGCACTTGTAGCACTTCAAAGCCGCCTTCTGCGTGGCATTTTAAATGCCACACTTTTATTGGCATGCGTGGCAATAACAACAAAAACAAGAAAAAACAATAATTATCGAAAAGAATACGCACAACAAAAATTCTCACAAGCGAAGCAACAAGCAACGAGCACAACAATGAAGGAAGCGAATAAAATTGCCGATGATTTTGAGAAGCTGTAGCCGCCGCCGCCGTCGCTGCGGCTTCATTGTGGCAAAGCGTAGAAAATTTCGAAAATGCTGTAAACGCTTTTGAGAAAACATTGACAACGCACAATCGACAAGTTGCTGTCATAGCGGTAACAGCAGCAATAGCAACAGCATACGCATACACACACCGGCTCATGTATGAAAGCAGCAACAATTACTAATCGTGTCCGCAAGAGTGCGAGCGAAGCGGCGTAGAGATCAAACGTACAAGTGCCGACTGCATTCGCATACTTGTGCTGTTGTTGTTAAGATTTTTAATGTGTTTGTTGTAATTTGTATTTGTTTTTGTTTAATTGTTAATGCTGCTGCTGCTGCCTGCGGCTGCCAAGAGTAGTTGATAGTTGAATGCCAGCCGGCTTTGAAGTGTGGTCACCTAGTGCTAAGCTCTAACTGTGCATTGATAACAATGAATGGCAGAAGCAAGCTTCTACAAGCCGTAATTAGGATTTTATACGAAATGCGTTACAATAAATGTTGCAAAGGCGCGAATGTGTTAAAGTGTGTTAGTGGGAAAAATCAAATAAAAAAATAGTTTGTTGAAATATATTTTTAATACTTGTATGAAAGCGTAAAAGTTTCATGGTTAGAAAAAATATATATTTGTTTGGATTATTTGTGTGATATATAGTATTACAAATACAAATTATTTGGAAAAAAAAATTATGAATAAAAAAATGTTAAATTTTAATTTTTGAATTAAAAATTTTAATTTTCTTTCGGAAAAAAAGAACGGAAAACCTTATACATTAAAAAATATGAAATTAATATAAATTAAAAAAAATATTTGAAAAGTAAAATCGTTAATAAAAAAATCGAGTAGAAATTTTCGTAAACAAATAAAGGTTTAAAATAATTTTTTGTTTTAATTTATGCAAAACAAAGCTAATAATTATCATTATACAAAATATTAAAACAACGTTAATATTTATTTTTCCGAATTATTTAACAATTGTATTTACCCAATATTTTTGTTTGATTTAAGCATTGTTGGACTACTTAAAAAAAAAATTATAAAATTTTAGTTAAATTCATAAAAAATTTAAGTTTATAAAAATTAAATAAAAAAAAAAAAATTTGGAAAAATTTCGTAGAAACTAATTATAAATTAATAAAAATTGTTTGGATAAGAGTAATAAATAATATAATTTTAATATTTTTTTTTAATGAAAGTTTAATAACATTTTTTTATGTTTATAATTTGTTTCTAATTATTAGTATACAGTAGTTTTATAAACGAGTGACAGTTCAGTTAAAATAAACACAAAACTAATTAATTAAAAAGCACTTTTTCTTTAATAAAAAAAAACGATTTTATAATTTTAGTATTTTTTTATAAAAGTTTTAATAACAATTTTTTTTGTTTTCAACTTTTTTATAAATATTAGTATTCACTATACACTTCAGTTCAAATAAAAAAAAATTAATAATATGAATTTAAAATTTTTGTCCACAATTTTTTTTCCGTGTTTAAAAATATAATTTTAATTATTATGCAATATTGTTTTAAAAGAGTGGCAGTTAAAATGCTTTTTGATTTGATTACAATTTTTAAGTAGATTACAATTATTTTTATTTTGCCGTATATAAAAAATATATAAATTTCTTTTATAAAAATATTTTGGTTCAGAAAAAAGTTGTGGTATTATAAACAAAAATTAAGCTCTTTAAAATTCAAGCGTATAGAAATACCACATAATAAAATGCAAAAGGTTTAAAATAGTTTCAACTATATATTTCTTCTAATAAATAATGCAAATCATATGAATAAACTGAAAAAATGCAATAATGCTAGTGTACAGAGTGCGCCTTATTATATATAGGCATGTAAACTGTTAAAAAAAACTATTATGTGATGATATATTTCAACTAACAGAAAATTTATTTTACATTTCCATTACTTCTCCATTACACTACCATTTTTTCATTAATTAAAAAAAAAAAAAATCATTACACTTCCATTACCTTTAAATTTTTTTTTATTACTTCTTTATTACATTTTCATTACTTTTGTCCTTACTTTTCAATTACCGTTCTATTACACCTCAATTGTATTTCAATTATTTTTCCAACAAACTTCCATTACCTTTACGAGTACTTTTTAATTATATTTGATGATTAGTTCGAAAAATTTCTTTTACATTTCCATTACTTTTTCATTACTTATCCATTACACTTCCATTACTTTTTGTAATACTCCTCCATTACTTGTTTCATTATTCTTCCATTACCCTTCTATTATTCCTATTTTACTTTTCAATTACCGTTCCATTACACCTCAACTGCATTTCAATAATTTTTCCAACACACTTCCATTACTTCTTTTAATACTCCTCCATTACTTTTTTCATTATTCTTCCATTACCTTTCTATTTTACTTTTCAATTACCATTCCATTACTTTTCCATTACACTTCAATTACATTTCCATTATTTTTCCAATACACTTCCATTATTTTTCGAGTACTTTTCAATTAATATTCCAGTACTTTTTCATTGTTTGCTACGAACTATTTAAAATTCTCTTACACATTTCAATACCATTTATTTGTTAACTGTGTTTTTCGTTGTGTGTGAAAAAATTAGCTTTTTCTAAAATTTATATTTCTTCAAAATATCGGATATCAAAAGTGCGTTTTGAAAAAAAAAAATTAAGTAAAATTGCAATAGTGGCAAACAAATTACTGAATAAAAAGAAATATTTTAGGATAAATTATTTTACCAACTATTTCTTATAGCAATTAATACTCATGATTATACATATGTTTTAAATCTACATTAAAAGTACTTCATATTTTTCATACAAAATGTTTTATAATTTATTCTTTAATTCTTCTCTTTTCAGGTATGTATTGAAGTTTTGCCACTAAAATTATAACAAAGTCTCTAAGATTATGAATTTTATATATAACTACATATATACGAAAGGTATGTAAGGTTATAAAAGTATACTTCAAATGATGTGGAAACAGTCCTACCTTCTGCGGCTTAATAATTGTATTTGTTATATTCTTCTAAAGTTTTTGTTTAAATTCTAAACTTCATTAATAACTGTCGCCTTCAAGCGCTGCTATTTCATTGTAGTTCTGGAAAGGCTTTTTACAATTTGATTTTCAAATTTCCAGTTCGAATTCTCAAATAGGCGCGCTACCGCGCAACCTTTGCACTGTTGTAAAGGTCAGAATATTACCCATTTCCCATAACTCATTTCTCATACGTATACATTCACACCCGGTAAACTTTTACCACTTACCTAACACTCGTAGCTCACCTGCTGCCAGCGGCAGTTGGCTTTGCCGCAGCGGCAGCAAAGGCCACTCAGTAGCCACACAGCCATTGGCATGTTTGTGTAGTTATGCAGCTTGGTCAGCTTGTTGAGTTGTCTCATAACAGTTCCTGGAAACTTTTTACGGCTCAAATGAGCGCTTGCCCAGATAAATTCAAAATTTGACCAACAACAATAACAAATAACAAATTTAGCTTTAATATTAAAGTGACGCTTACAATTGCCACAATTTCAAATGAAATTCGATTGTTATCATTCAATTGCTGAACCGTGTTTATACCGAGACACACACACATGCATACACATATTTTATAACGCGCGAAGAAAACCGAAAACTTATGAGAAGAAAGAGTAGAGTGGAAATTTGTGGGCCACAAAGCATTTAAAAAAGCATTATTGTATAGTTAAGCATACAAATACCAGACATTTTCAAGATAAAAGAGACATTTTAATTTTTATAATTATTATTACGTGTAATTCAATTGTTTGCCTTTGAAATAAAAAGTATTAAATTACCGTGAATTACAATAAATGACAGGAGTAGTGTAAAGATATTTGGGAAAAAAGTTGTTACATAATTTTTTATTACGAATTTCCTTAACAATTTTTTGTGCATTTTAAAGAAAAGTAAATTGTTGTATTGAAGTCACAAGTGGTTGCGAATGGTGTCTGCGCCAGGTATTTAGGTGGAAAGGCAACATAAAAAATTTCAAAAACCTCAATATGCATCGTACTAAATATTAATTTTTTATAGTATAAAAAGGATCTTTTTAAATACAATGTGTTCCTTCTTATATGTCGATTTGTAGACTGTGAGAAAAAAGCAACTGTCTTTCATAAATGAAAATTATTTTGACCCTGCAAATTCTACTATAGCTATTTCCCGGTATCAATTTTACATTTCATTACTTCGTCATTACAATTCTGTTACATTTAAATTACTCTTTACTTACACTTTCATTACTATCTCATTACTCATTCATTATTTTTCCGTAAAACCGCCATTACTTTCTTATTACCCTTTCATTATTTTTGCATAACAATGTCATTTCTTTTTCATTACCTTTTCATTAATTTTCGATTACTTTTCCATTATTTTCTCATTAATCTTTCATTATTAATCCATAAAACTGTCATTACTTTTCCATTACTATACCATTACACTTCCATGACCTTTTCATTACTTTTCGATTACTCTTCTATTACTTTTCCAATACAATAATTTCATTAGTTGTCCATTACAGTTCCATTAGTTTCTCATTACTCTTTCATTATTATTCCATAACACTGCCATTACTTTTCCATTATGCTTCCATTCCTTTCATTACTCTTCGATCCCTTTCATTGCACTTCCATTACTTTTCAAATACAACAATTTCACATTTACTATACCATTACACTTTCTCAATTATTTTTTCATTTATATTTCTTTTTTATCCATTTCCATTACTTTCCATTACACCTCAATTACATTTATATTTCTTTTCCATTAGACTTCCATTACAAATTCATTACAATTCCAATACTTTACCACAAAAAAGTCAAACGTAACATTACTTTTTGACAACAGACGCTTACGCAATTTTGCTTGAAGAAATTGGATAGTTTGATAGCATTGAACCATAACAACCATTATCTTTTTTATTAATTTTCGAGCAGCCATAATGAGCTACGATCCATTGATATCGATTTCCATTACTTATTTCGTTTATATGACTAATGGTTTAGTCGCGATCACTGGCCAAATCATTCACCTTTTTGTGTAATATAATATTACTTTAACTAACCATTTCTTTCACTTTTCGGTTTAACTTTTGGTTAAAAACTTCTCGTAGGCAAATATTAATAGTTATGGAATAAACTAAGGGAACGTAGTGCAAAAATAGGCACAGCAGCATTCTCGTTTAGATACCATATGTGTAGTTATAGTATTTGCATGTAGTTGTGTATGTAAACATAGCTTTTAATTAAATTATCAGCCATTATTTGAGTTTTATGCACTCCATTCCGGCATTTAGCTGCACAAATTTATCGAAAAACTGCATTTGTTGATATTTTAACGATGCCACGGCATTTCGCATGCATCGCATACCAGCAGCAACTTCTCCAGCAGCAGCAGCAGCCGTAAATGAATAAGTGAATCATCACTTAGCTTGTTGGCCGGCAGCAAAAGCACATGGCCATATTTGTGATTTCGCAATGCACTATATATTTATTTAGTTATATATATATATTAGGGTGAGCCAAAATGACTTTTTTCTTAGATATTTACTACTTCTTAAAAAGATTTAAACGTTTTTTTAGAATACAACGCATCAATCAAGTTTCTGGATTAATTTTGCATTCCATTACCTGTTCATTATACTTCCATTACATTTGCATTACTTTTTGACCACTTTTCCGTTACACTTCAGAATTAAAAGTTTCTTCGAATACAACGCATCAATCAAGTTTCTTGGATTAATTTGGCATACAATTACTTGTTCATTACACTTCCATTACTTTTTGATTACTTTTCCGTTACACTTTAGAATTAAAAGATTTTTCGAATACAACACATCAATCTAGTTTCTGGATTAATTTGGCATCCAATTACTTGTTCATTACACTTCCATTACATTTTTACTCTTTGATTACTTTTCTGTTACACTTCAGAAATAAAAGTTGTTTCGAATACAACACATCAATCAGATTACTGGATTAACTTAGTATTTCATTACTCGTTCATTACACTTCCATTACTCTTTGATTCCTTTTCCGTTACACTTTTGAATTAAAAGATTTTTCGAATACAACACATCAATCGAGTTTCTGGATTAATTTGGCATCCTATTACTTGTTCATTACACTTCCATTACATTTTCATTACTTTTCCATTACACTTCAGAAATAAAAATTGTTTCGAATACAACACATCAATCAAGTTTCTGGATTAATTTGACATTCCATTACTTGTTCATTACACTTCCATTACTGTTTGATTACTTTTCCATTACCTTTTAATTACTCTTATAATACATATATTCTTTAAGAAATAAAACGAAAAGTTGTTTGATCAACCTTAATCTGTGTATATATGTATATCGGTTGTTAAACTCTCTTAAAGCGCGTACCACATAGTGTATACATACACGCTGACAGACTCACCATCTTGCTGCTGAAATAAATTCATTACTTAATAGTCCGTCTTTAATGTGTTGGCAATAATAAAAATGCATATAAACATACATACCTGCATACGTATAAATAAGCAGAGCAATATATGGGCAAAAGTAGCGATATAAAAATACCTCACAACAAACATATGTACATGCAAAACATATGTATGTATATATGTAGAAGACTGTATATTTGTATACTTTGCTTGGCTATTAATAACCCACATGCTACTCAAACTGCAACAATAACAAAACAAACGTAGCGCTTTGTTTGGTTTAACTCTTCGACTTGTTGCCGTTGTTGCTTTAATGCTTCACTGCCTCCATGCCACCGCGAAGTCGTACGCTTAGCGCTTCCCCAGCGACTGCAACACCACATGCCGCACACACACACACAATTCGGCTTGGACTCCACCCATTTGTCATAACATTTTACTAGTTGGCCACATTCTTTCCCAGGCCTTGAGCTTCCGAGGAGCAGCAGCAGCCACAACAACGCCAGCAACAACTTCAACAACAACAGCTACGCAAATTTTTCACTTATGACGAACACTGCCGCTTGCCACATACAAAAATATACATTTGTACATACAAAAGTTTTCGCTTTTTCCCAGCGCGCGCATTCCTTTTGCCGCTCTGTTTCTCTCATTGTTTTTTACTCACAATTTCCGCGAAGGATTTCGAGCGCAAACCGGAAGTGTCGCCGGTGTCACTAAGCCACTTCTATATATATATGTGTGTGTGCTATGATAAATCATTTCGCTGGAAGCTGCTTTCGCTAATTTAGAACTTGTGCACTTGAGCACTTAAGCGCTTAAGCGCCTAAAAAGC
This sequence comes from Bactrocera neohumeralis, assembly GCF_024586455.1. Lineage (NCBI taxonomy): Eukaryota > Metazoa > Arthropoda > Insecta > Diptera > Tephritidae > Bactrocera > Bactrocera neohumeralis. The sequence continues at coordinate 68,771,006 of NC_065923.1, read as the reverse complement.
GATTATGTTGTGGCGCCGTGGGAAGTGTAAAGCTGCACTAAGCAAGTTAGCTGACACAACACACCTACTTGCCATTTATTTATTAATAATAATAATCTCCTTCTTGTTCTTGCTCATTTATTATTTATGTGTGTTTGTTTGTTGTTGCTTGGTGTGAGGCAGCGCAACTTCCTTTCAGCAGTCGCTTTTTACGCTTTTCGTTAAAGCCAGCATTTAATGTTGCCGCGCTCAGCACCACCAACAACAACAGCAACAACAACAATTATTGTGACAGATACCCTGTCTGCCTTCTAGCTGCAGCCAAGTACAAGTTTTAATCAGTCTGACTCAAATGCCTGGGAAAAATCTGCTTAAACATCTTAGGACAATGTAATTTATATTAAGAGCGGCTGCGTCTTGTCGTTGCTTGGTTTCCGCTGTCATTGCTTGCTGTTGTTTGTTGAACATTGTTGTATCTAGTTTTCTAGTTGTTGTATTATGAATGAGTTTATGCTCGTTTTTTCATTCATACTTGTTTCAAGATCATCTTGATCTGCGATTGTTTTTGTTTTTGCTTCTGGCTACCACCCAGTATTTTTTCTCCTATGAATATGATAAATTAACATGAATATTCATAAAAATATGGTAGAAAAAGATAGAACTTTCGAATTCGAAGATTTAAAATTTCGAACTTCTTAAATAAAGTCCGAGTTTTTATATTTTAATTACAATTACGTACAAAAGACTATATTTAAAAAAAATAAAAGTATTCGAATTACATTTCGAAAAATGTAAATTTCGAAATTTTTAAATTTAATTATATTACCGTTATTTGTGTTGGTGTGCATAAAACTATATTTAAAAAAAAATAATAAATATATATTCGAATTCGTATTCGAAAAATAAAATTTTCGAAGTTTATAAATTTAATCCGATTTTCAAACAATATTTGCATTAATGTACATAAAAAATATTTTGCAAAAAAAAAATAATAAATATTCGAAATTTATAAATGACACTACATGTTTTTTTTTTAATTTCATTTACATACCTACATATGTGTGTATGTACATATATATGTACATAAAAACCAAAATTTTCTAATTCGAAATACATAAATAAAAATAGATAAAAAAATGTAAAAAACAATATTTCAAGTATACTTAATACATACAAATAAAAAATATTATGCCAAAAAGACAGATGTATGCAGAAATTCGAACTCGAAAAATATTGATTCATTTTCGAAATTTTTAACTAATATAAAAAACAAAATTTCGTGTTAAGTATATTACTTAATACATTGTATATATTCTATTGTATGTATAAAATCTGCTTTTTAAATTTTAATTTCTTATAAAAGAGTTAAATATAAAATAGACACAAACAATTTTTTTTTTCAAATTCAAAAAATATAATATTCGAAATCTATAGAAACATAATAAAATTTATATACATATATATTTTTATTTAAAAAAATTTTATAAAAAAATAAAGCTAAAAAATTTCAAATTTGAAAAATATAGTTTTCGAAATTTTTTCAAATTAATAGCAACAACACTTGTATTTGACTATTATAAATATAATTATTTACGTACAAATATATATTTTTGCAGTTCGAAAAATCGAATTTTCGAATTCGAAAATTGTTAGCATAAAAGCAGTTTTTGAGTATCATAAATATAATTATTTACATATAAATATATGTATTTTTAATTTCAAAAATTCTATTTTTCGAATTCGAAAATTTTACATATTACCGTATGCATATATTATATTATAAAATATTATAATATTAAAACATAATACTAAAATTAGTTTTCATATCCAACTTTTTCTATATAAACATGTCTCAATGTCTTAATTAATTGAGTAACATACACACTTTCATCACTTTCATTGAATAAAAATACATTAAATGTAATTTAAAAAAATTAAAAAAAATATTATTTTTCCCCTTCATAAAACACCATTATAAAAAGAAAGAAATTTTGAATTCGAAAAATATTATTTTCGAAATTAATAAAAAAAAATATAAATGTTACATTTAACGCAATAACTATAAATAATTACCTTCATAAGAAACTAATCTAAAAAGAAAAAAATTTGAATTCGAAAAATATTATTTTCGAAACTTATAAAAAAACGAACACTTCACTTCAAAATGTTATATTTAACACAATAACTATTAATACTTTCGTTCATAATAAGATATTATGAAAAATAAATTTTTCGAATTCGAAAAATATTATTTTCGAAATTAATGAAAAAAGCAAATTTCAAAATGTTATATTGAAGCCAAAAACGATTAATACTTTCCTTCCTAAAAAGATATTATGAAGAGAAAATTTTTCGAATTCGATAAATATAAAATTTTAAACTTATTAACTACCTATGTACATTTTCAAAAAAAGTTTAAAAAAAATTATTAACACTTTCTCATAAAATATGTATCAAGAAAGTAAAAATGTTTGAATTCGAAAAATAAAATTTTCGAAATTTATAAAAAAAATTATTAAAATATAAAATTTTTAAACTTAAAAATTATGGTACAGTCTTCGAAACCTTTGTATGTACGCTGCATTTATATGCAAAACTAACAACAGCAACAAAAATATATCAAAATTCGACGCTCGTCATCAGTAAAAAATTGAATTAGTCATATTGAGAAGACGTGACAAAAGAGTCATTTCCAACAGCTTTGTCTTTTAATGCCAATAAATTCAAATAAAAAGATGCCAAACCGCATAATTAGCGCAGCGGTGTAAGAAAAAGTTAAGCGGCTTAAGCGGCACAAAAGACAAACAAAAAGAAAACAAATGATGAAACATGAAAAAAGCAAGCCACAAATAATAAAGTTCACACTCAAGGCACATAAGAGCTCCACATTAACACTTAGTTATGACTGCGCGATTCATGAATACCATAAATATAACTGCACATAAGTAGGTATGTATGTAAATAAGTAATAGTATGTACATTGTATATATTTTCATTCATACATATGTATATACAAATATGTGCGTATTTGCATAACTGCAAAACTCCACTTTACGGTTGATTCAGAATTTTTTCTTGGCCAAATGTAAAATGTCAATACCATAGAAACCGCCAACACACACACACTCGCACAAAGTCAATGCAAACACCAGCGAGTGGCAAAAGCAAAGCAAACAAGTAAATGAAAAAAAATTAAAAAAAGAAAAGACAACATTTCTGACAATCAGACCATAAGCGAGCGCAGTGACAGAACGTAGGCAACTGACAGGCCACTCAGTCAACAGTTAGTGAGTCATACATTGTCTACAAAAAGTCTGCGTACACATGGCAAGCAAAGTGCCAAGCAGCACAATTTGACAAGGGTGCCCGTTAAAAGTGGCCCTGTGGTAGAGTCATAGCGGCTTATTGCAATGTTTGGTCATTGTTTGGTAAATGATGACTTCATATTGATTCTATGACGCAAATGAAGCCTTTTTAATTTTTTTTTTTATTAAAAACCAATACTTAGTAAGCCCGTACAAGTGTGCGCAAAGTTCCAAAAACTTCTTTTGTATATATTTTTATATTTTTACAGCTGATTCATTGCTGTAGTGCAGTAATCAGTTGACTTAGTGATAAAAACCTATATATGAGTAATCTATTATACATATTTGATTATTGAAATTAAATGACGTAGGAGTAGTTCGAACTACCTTTAGACTCCTGTTACCTTTATCTATGCTAATCTAAATCTTATCGGCCTTATTACAGTATGTGATAAATACAGAAAATATTTCATATACATATTTATGCGTTTTAAATTGTTGTCGGTATTTTGTTTAACCACAAAATTTTTTGAGATCTCCCGAAGTCTTAGAAATTCTACTTATAACAAATAAAAGCATAAAGTTTTTATTAGAAATATTTGTAGAAATTGTCAAGCAATTCGCATAAACGCTTTCTTGAATATTTGTTTACCATAGTCATAAGAAGATCTAGTATTTGGAACATTACTTTTTACCATACTATATAATAGTAATAGTTACCATAGTCAGGAAGATCTAGTATTTGGAACATTACCGTTTACCATTCTATATAAGAGTTATAAAGATTACACTTGCCGGCTGTCACTCCATACGTAAACGTACTGGCCCTTAGAAATTTTTCTCTCTTTCTTTCTCTCTCTTTTTTCTCTCTCTCTCTCTCTCTTTCTCTCTCATTAGATCAGAGGCAAAACTCTGACTTTTTCACTCTTTCTTTCTCTTTCTCTCTGACTCTCTCTCCCAGTTATTAATTCAACGCGCTTTGCTTCTTCTTGTAAACTACCAGAATTCAAACAATATATTTTCAAAAACTCTTTCAAGTTTTCAAATAGTCGCTTGAGTTAGATTCTCAAACTAAATATCCGCTTCAAACTTACTGAAACCAAATTTTGTAACTTTTTTACGAAATTTTTGTGTATTGTTCTTTTTCAAATCAGAAAAAGCACTGACCTATGCTTGTGTTAGCTTTGGAACACATGACAAATCCTCTCTCTCCTTTCTTCTTTTTCCCTCCCTCTCTCTTTCTTTACCTCTCTCCCTCCTCCTCTCTCTCTTTCAGTGATTACTTCAACATGCTTGGCTTCTATTTATTTATAAACAATGAAACAAAAATCGAGTAATACATTTTTGAAAAAAGTCTTTCAAGCACCCGCTTGAGTAAGATTATCACTATAAAATGCCGCTTCAAATTCACTAAAACTGCATAATGAACCGTATTTACGAAATTTTTAAGTATTGTTCTTAACTTGCTAATGTTCGAAAATGCTTGAAGATTTGATTTCCTAAGTAATTTCCAGTAAGCTACTTAGAACAGCTTGAAATTTCGCTTCTCTGGAGCTTTTTATGGATTTTGGAGAAATGGTCAAGAACTGAGACAGGATATTCGGAAATATTTTTAAGCAATAGACTGCTGAATGGTCGACTGACTTCTCAACTTTTTATAAAACTAAAAAAAGTTTGAGTTAACCTATGCCGGGCTTTTTATTATTTCCCTAGCTGATTTTAATTAGAAAATTATTAAGAGGTTTGTATTTATCAAACAAAAAAGCCATTCTAAAAATAAAAGAGAATGTCGAAAACCTAAAATATTCCGAAGTTGTTGGAACGAAAGGTATGATGTATCAGTTCTTATAGAATCTACTTTCGATTAACGAAACACTTCGAAGCATAAAATAATAAGATGGCCTGCCTCTTTTCGATGCTCGAGTTTGAAAACATGAATCAGCGCGCCTATTCTTACGTTTCGAGTCTCTTCTTCCCCTGACTGCTAGTCACTTCATTTAAAATCACCAATAAATAATTCTCCAAACTATCCGAGTAATCAACTGTCTAATATAATTATTGAGAACATAAGCTTAGTCCCACCTACAGCAACTGCGCGTTGAAGTTGAGGCTCAGTAAAAGTTACACCCACTTTTCAAAACTAAAATTAACAATCACTTTGGTTAGTGTTAAATTTTGATTAACTTCATAACTAAATTTATTATCAGACAACATAAATTTCTATTATGTATAAATACACATGTGTCTTCATGCCTATGCTCATATGAAATGTTCATTCTTGTCAAAATCATGAATCGCTTGCGGCGTCATTTTGACTCGCCACGTGTGTTATGAATTAATTAATTTAGTGTTAACTCAAGAATAAATTAGCAAACTAATGTAGTATGTTGTATATTTTATGCTAGAGATTTATTGAATAAATTTATAAAAACATTTTCACTAGCGCCACTAGCAAATGCTGGCATACATATGTACATTATAGGAAGAATGTAATGTTACTAGTAGAAAATTAGAAACAAACGTGACATGACTTTTCATAAGTTTTCAGGAGGAGCAAGAGATGGTATAAAACAGACAGATTATTGAAAAAAATTAAAGTTTGGTTATAACTTGGTTAAATGTGTATGATGGCAATAAGTGATAAGTTTTCTGCTGAAAATTCTGATAAATTAATTGACATTTAATATTATTATGTAATTTAATATTTTTTTAATTTTTTTATTTTTTTTTTTTTGCGGCGAAGATTAATTGTTATTCAGACACCGCCAATCTTTGCAAAATTAATGATTTGTGTTTTATTTTGGTATTTAAAATATTAAATATACATATCTACATACAGTCATATTGGTGTATGAAATTATAGTATTTATAAATCCACACGCTTATCTTCGCTTCGAACATCACAATTCACTTAAAGCTATTTCGTACATACATTAGGGTGGGCAAAAACAACGAATTTTTTCGCTTGGTACTCTAAAAAATTGGTTAACAGAAATTTCTAAATTTGAGTTCTTCAAGTATAAGCTTTTAATTGTAATGAGAAGGTCCTCCCCTTAAGAGTTTTCCATTTATTGCTTATTATCAGTTAAAAAAATTTCAAAAATTTATAAGATATATTTATTAACAGATAGGAAAAATCATATCTGCTTTCATTTCAATTACTTGAAAAAATAACTCGTTTCACAGATTTTATAGAAAATTTAATGCTCTAGAAAAAGGTCTCCCAGGATTTATTTCATAAACCTAACAGTTATATAAACGGTTAAATAAACGGTTAAGTAAACGGTTAAATTAACGGTTAAAATTTTATTAGTTTATGACTAATTTTATTTTATAACTCAGTGAAAAAAAATCATTACAAATCGGAAATCTTATAGTTTTGTAAGAAATTTACTGCTCTACAATAAGGTTTCTTATTTTAATTTTTTTAGTATATATTTTATTATTTCTTTTTGCTCATTTTTGACTATTTCGTAAACGCTTAACTGAATCGAAAAATTATATAAGACCTTTTTGGAAAGCAGAAAATTTCAGTGCAAAAATAATTTTTTTGTTGCACAAAAAAGCATTTAGTAACTTTTCTGATTAAAATATACTTTTAAAACTTATACGCAGTTAAAGTAATGTATGAAATATATCAAAAAATCCTATGACCTACGGTAAAATCAAACACCCTGATATTCATACATACATATATGTATATGTCAATGATAACGTTATTGTTTTCGTTTTTCCAAAAGGTTTTTCTAGCTTAGTAAATAAGTATTTACATGTTTTACTTTTTAACATTTTTTGTTTTTAAATAATCCTTGAACTTTAACACTTTCTTGATTAATGAATGCTGTAAATGCACTTTAAGTTTTGCCTGTTCTTCTTATCTGTAACTACTTTGCAAATATTTATTATTTGCAATAAACTTTTTGATAGTTAATTCATTTGGTTTGTAGAACTGTCATAAGATTATTTTTGAAATTTTCCTAAACAGAAAGTATTAATATTAATCTTTAATATTATTTAAATTATTTTGAGTTATTTTTTACATTTGTTTGAATTTTATAATTAATAACAAATTAAGCTTTCATAAAGATGAGCAGAGCTTTTATATGCTTTAAGCTTTCATATATATTCAGCTTTCCTAAAAAAAATTAGCCTAAAATTAAGAACATCTCTGTTATAAATGTACCCAAGCAGAGCTTTCGTATGATTTAAGCTTTCATAAAAATGAGTAGAGCTTTCATATCCTTAAGCTTTCATAATTATTCAGCTTTCCTACAATCTCCATTATAAATATACCTGAGCGGAGCTTTCATATGCTTTAAGCTTTCATAACAATGAGCAGAGCTTTCATATACTCTAAGCTTTCAGAAATATTTAGCTTTCCTACAAAAACTTAATCATAAACATATCCTTTATAAATATACCTGAGCAGAGCTTTCATACGCTTTTGGCTTTCATAATAATAAGCAAGGATTTCACATGCTTTAAGCTTTCATAATTATTGAGCTTTTCCACAAAAAAATAACCTAAAATTAGAAAAATCTTATCTATGAGTACTAATCTGAAAGCTCAATACTCATGAAAGCTTTTAAAATACCAAGGTTGTGACATACATATTAATATGATAGTCTTCAGCTCATTAGTAGCAAAATTTTGTGTTACCATTTTCTAAGCGCTAATTTGTTTAATGAGTACATTTGATTACCTTAGATTTGCTATCATTATTACGCGGTTGCAAATAGCTTTCGCAAACCGCAGCCAAACAGAATTGCTGAAGCTTTCATTTTCATTATGTTTCCAGTGAATGAAATTGTAGCCACAATGACACCCCAACGCTATCAACCAAACGAAAATGAAATTTACAACTTTCGTTTTTCGGTTTTCGCAAACCCAAAAAAACATCAAGCTCTTCAACACATATGTGTGTAATGAAGAGTCATATTTAATGTCACAGCTATTGTTTTCTTGTAAATGCGGTGACATAGTAGAAAAGTCATGAAAGAAAATAATAAATAATTTAGAAAACAAATAGCGGCAACGCTCGCCGAGTGAAATTGTTTTAAGGCTAAAGTTGCCGAGGCGCAGATGCTTCTATTTTGCTTGTGAGTTGATTTCTTTTATGGTTTTTTGCACTTATTTTTCAACTCTTTACTTTTTTCTAATTTTTTGTGAAATTCTTTTTTTTGATTTACCATTTTTTTGGCGAAATATTTGTTGCGCTATTATTTTTGCTTGGCTGTTGGCTGCCTTGTAATTAAAGTAATTGCATGTGGTGCTTTTAAGCAGAAACAGCAAAACAGCAGCCACAATTGACCAGTTGGCCAAGCGAGCAATGGGCATGAATGATGTGTGGAATTTCGTAAGACCCAAAGTATATTTCATTAATGAAGTGCGGCGCTGTAGTTGTATGTGTGTATTCATTCTTACATAAATATAGACTCACAAAAAAGGGCCTTGTTCAGCAAAACAAAAAAAAAAACAACAAAAAAAGTATAAAAATCAGCTAAGATATAAGTCTGAAAATTCCTAGCGGCGCTAAGTGTTGTAAAAAGTTAATTACTATTTTGGAGTAGCTTTAAGTTTGGACTAAAAAGATTGCAAAAAATTTACTTTTTTAATGATTTATTTATTTCAATAACCTATTGCTTTTGTTTTTGCAACTAATAGTTTGATATATGCCAATGTTTTTTTTTGTAGTATTTGTCTTGTTCAATGAATATTGTTGCGTCTGCTGAAATATTTTGTTTGCACTTGACCTCAAAAGTGGCAAATAAAGGGTGCCACCCAATGCGTACTTATATCTGTGATTGAAAAATTAGTTGTGACACTGAAATTATTACTTTTTATTATAGAAAAATTTTTGTGATAATGAAATTATAACTTTTTGTAACAAAAAAAGTATTTTTAAGTTAAATAGTCTGAAGAAAGTAGGGGCAGTGCTCTCAGCGTTAGCTAGACAACCATTACCTCGTTACTTAGTTTTCATAATAAAAATATGCACCTAAAATTATGCTAAAGACCTCATAAATATATTTTCAATCTCCCTCTGAGCAGAATAATTGAATGTGCTCTTTTTTAGAAGTTTTATACCTCTCAGATGATATTGAGAAGCATAAGAGAGAGAAAGACACGGAGCAAAAAAATTAGTGAGATGAGATTGTGAGTGAGTGTGAGAATGAGTGAACTCGTAGTAGTCGAGTATTTCGGATAAAAGTTGGCTAAAGATAGGGAGAAGATCTATACTTCTCAAATCCACGCCTTAAGCAGTCAAAACAAATGTACTCTGTATGCATTGTGTTTTTAATATTTTCTTTTTTACATTTTATTACATTCAAATGAGACTGAGATGCAAAGTAGAGAGAAAGAGAAAGAGAGAAAAAAAATTAAAGAGTGAGTGAGGGAATGAGTGAAGTCGTTTTTCTCCAAAGGAGGCTAAAGATAGGGAGAAGATCTAAGATCTTTGAAAGCTTAACTCTTGGACTTCAACTCTTCTCCTTTAGCATTTTTACTATACTTCTTACATCTTTAGCAATTGGAACACTGGACGACATAAAAAACACAAAAGAATTTAGTTAACTCTGACTTCTAAAAATGAAAAGCTGATACAAAGAGTTTGTGGCAATTTGGGAGAAATGCAAGAATATTTCTATAATAGGACACAATCATTGCTTTAGCACCATGGTCTCTAGCAAGATTTTAATTTTCGAGCTATAGACTGGACAACGCCGTAGAAACACTACCAGCAACTTAGCTACTACTATGGGCAAAATGTAGTAAGACGTTGTTTATTATTCATAAATTCTTAATTTATTTCTCAAAATCTATGTCGTTCCCCTCAAAGTAATCTCCCTTGATCACAATACACTTGATCTAACGTTTTTTCCAATGCTCAGCATGGGGTAACTCATTGAGTAACTCATTAGGTAACTCATGTATTTGATATAGAGAGCTTTTGTTATATTAAACACAATTTTTTCTGTTACAAAGTGTGCTTTATAAGGGAGTAAGCTCTTGATGAGTAACATACTCTAACAAAGTCTTTCAGTGATTAGTTTAGCTTGTTTAATATGACTACAGGTCAATCCTAGTAAATATGGATAAGTATAAAATATAAAATATGACTCCCTAAAGATCAAACTGCCGACTACCTTAGAAAACTTTGAGTTACTAGCCCTCAAACTGAGACTTTACTTTATATTTTTTTCCTCACCTATCATGTGTGAAAAGAGCTTACAATTTAAAAACATAAAGTTTTTAGCTTTAAAAATGTAGTTCGAGTATAAAAGCGGCATTTTTAAGAATTCTACACAAAGAAAAATATTGTTTCTTATAAATAAATGAAATAAATAGCAATAAAATACTTGTTTATTAATAAATTAAAACTCAATCAGGCAGTAAGTAGGTGAAGTTATAACAACAACAAACAATATGTTCAGCCAAGTAAGGCCAGTGCTGTGAATGCTTTTCTTGCGGCTGCCACCCACAGCCCATGTAGCCGGTTTGTCTGCCTATGCGCGTGAGCGCTAGCACAATAACAACAAAACTAGCGCGCAATTAGCAGCTGTGCATATAACACCTTTATCAGTTGTTGTTTTTAAATGATTTTTTTCCTTAATAAAAATATATATCAATAAATATTTGTATAAACTGAGCTACATATGTATGAATATGTTTAATAATTCTTAAACAAAATATTTATAACTTTCTGTTGGAAAATTTTATTCAATAGTTTCGAAACGACATATCACCGTTTAAAATGCAGAAGAACGTATCATCAAAAAGTTCGAAATTGCGTTCTTTATTGCATACGATTAACAACATTCTAATGCATACGTGTATCATAAAATTCTAAGCTTCCGCTGTCAGTTATAACCAATTTATAACCAACATGTAACCAAGATATAACCAACATGTAACCAAGACATAACCAACATATAACCAATATATAACCAATATAACCAATATAACCATTTTATAAAAAAAAAAAACTCAATTTTTTTTCACTATGAGTGATTTTTATTATATCGTTTTTCCTTCGCCTGTAAACTTATGAAAAGTGATACTGCGTTATTTTGCATTTCAGGTATACGTATGTGCATATACTTGAAATAATCGTATATGTAAGCAAGTCCGTTCTTATCTACATTAATCACGCAATCATTTTAGATATAATAATTTATAAACAAAATCTTAATCAAGATTTCGAAATCATAATAAGTTATCATAAACTAAAATTATATTTTTTTACATACAAGTACGAACTATGCATATACGACTTGTATGTACGAGTATGTACAAACCTCCCTCTCTAAATAAGAATTTTGCGCAAAAAACGCAAAAACCAAAGAAGGAAACTAGTTTCAAAGACAAATTATGCATGTTGGCCGTTATTAAGCCATAGAGCATGCGATTATTGTGATTTTGACTTTTTTCGCCGCAAAATTCACTGACACTTGGGAAATTAATGCCGCCACTCCAATTTTTGGGGATTTGTATGTATGTTTGTAGTTTGGCTGGTCAGTGCAAAGCTAGCGTAACAGTGGGGTAGTTTAGGCAAGCAGTCACATAAAAAATAATTTTTTCATAAAAATAAATTGGCATACAATTTTTTATATAAAATATTTGTTTTATAAATGTATTGAAATATTTTTAAGAAATAAACAAAAATAATAATAAAAATTTTATTAAAATATATATTAAAATAATATATATTTTTAGTGAGTTTTACATGTTTTTTTGCTTTGAAAATAAAAAACAGAATATTTTTGAGTAAAAATATTAATAGCTTCAATTCTAGCCCTTAATTACTTTATTCGCTAATTTTGTTTTTTTTTTGTGAGTGAGGCAGTGGAAAAAATGCCTTCCGCATCATCAGTGCTGTCTGTCACTTGCACTAACTTATGACTAATATCGCATCATGATGCAACTCTGATGAGAAAATTTTAGTTAATTTTTAACTTTAAGTTTTTGTAAATATATGTATATTAAAAAATAAGAGATTTAAAAATAAAAATAAAGGGAAATTTCTTTTGAGGGAAATTTTGTTAAAAGTTTAATTAATAAAATTAATTTAATAAATAAAATTTTAAATTAATAAAAAATAGGGAAATTATTTTAAAGGGAAATTTTCTAAAGATTTAATTAATTTTTAACTTTAAGTTTTTAAAAATATATGACGATTAAAAAAATAAGGATTTTTATAAAAGATTTTTTTAAAGTAGGTATTTTTTTTTTATGTGAAAAGGGAAATTTTTTAATCCAACGTTTTTATAACTATTTTGCTAATATTACAACTTTTTTTTCTAAATAAAATTTAACAAAATTTTTTTCTTTATTAATTTTTTTTCTTTATTAAATAATAGGGAAATTTAAAATAAAAAATTGGGAATACAACTAGTTTTTTCGAAATAAAATTTAACAAAACTTTTTAACAAAACTTTTTTCTTATTAAATAATAGGGAAATTTGAAAATAAAAAATTGGGAATTTTTTTTAAGGGAAATTTTTTGAAAATTTAATTAATTAAATTAATTTAATAAATAAAAACTTAAATAAAAAAATAGGGGAATTTTTTTAAGGGAAACTTTCCAAAAAATTAATTAACTTTTAACTTTAAGTTTTTAAAAATGCATGTCGATTAAAATAAAATACGAAATTTTTTAAAGGGAAATTTTCTTTTGTTGCAAAAGGGAAATTTTTTTAATGCACTCTTTCATAATAAGTTTTTTAATATTACAACTAATTCTTACTAAATAAAATTTAACAAAAATTTTTTTCTCACAAAAATTACCATTAAAGTGAACTTCCAAAACTTCCGCCTCTTCATACGCCACCACTGTTACCAAAAATTTGCAAAATCTGATTTTTGCCATGCATTTCGCCATTTATTATCTGCTTAGCAAACTTTAATAAATAATACTTTATTTTCGTTGATTTATGCACTTTGATTTGTTTATGAGTGACAGTTTTGTTGTGAATTGCGTTCGATTGCGCGACAATGTTGTTGTACACCGATTTATATAGCACACACAAATGTTGTTTGTTGTTGCTGCAGCGGCGATTTGCGTACGTTTTTTGTCATATGCTGTGCTGCGCATAAATAATAATTATTAATGTGCCAGCCAAAGGAGCAAAAATGATGGCGTTTAGTATTATTTGCATTGCGCATAAGCTTTCATTAGAATTAAGCTTTTTTCACAACCGAAAGCGCATTAATAATAATTTATATTGTTATTTTCATTTTTATTTTTACACAAACACGCTCATACACACGTGCAATTGGTTGCATTTACTGCCATTATATGTGACACAGATTACTTTTGTCGTTCGTATTATTTGTGATTGCAAATTATGGATACGAGGTTGTCTATGTATGCGTATGTGTGCCAAAAATTATCCGCTTAGCTTGTTTTAATACCACAATTTTTATGTAATTTATATTTTCCCTTTTTGCTACAAACATTGTAGTCGCATGCAGTTTTCATGTAATAATAAAATTTTCAATTAAAAGAATTATTATTTTTAGAAATAAAAATTTACAAATGTGGAGCTGTTAGGTTAAAAAAAATTTAAAAACAATAACTTTATCAGAAAATTATTTTTTTTTTTTAACATAAACAAATATAATAGTAATACCATTATAAAACACATTTTAATATAAACAACATAATTATACTAAAAATAACCCATAATAATTTCAAATATTCCCGAATTCACATCCCAAGAAAGACTTCTATATCTAAAGCTAGGTGCTTAAAAAGTAATTTTCATTTTAAATTTATTTTAAATATTTATAAAAATAGTTGAAATTCAAAATTATATTAAAAAAAAAACTTTAAATTAAGAGATGGGGAAAAATTATTATACAAAACTTTATAGAAAATATTTTTCAAAAAAGTTATTTTCAAAAACCAAATTTAGATATATACAAATAAATTATAATGTGCTGTTTTATAGAAACTTACAACATTATTTTTTTTTCAAAATCTACTTTAGATATTATTAAAAAAAAATCAAAAAAATTGAAATCCAAAAAAAATGTTAAAAAATTCAGGAATTAAAAATTAAAAATCAAAAAAAAACATAAAAACAATTAAATGCTAAAATATCTCCCCAAAAGATACTTCTGAAAAATAATAGATGAAATATACATATGTATGTATGTATATCAAAAACTTAAAATCGAAATTTTTATTTTTCATAAAAATAATTAAAAATTATAAAATTCGATCGCTAAAATATGTCAAAAAACGCCTCTAATTTTTTTATGAAAAACTATAAAAAAAAGATTAATTCTAAAACTAAAAATTAAAAGATTTTTTTTATAAAAATAGTTAAAAGTTAGAAAATGAAAAAACTAATCTAAATAATAAAAATAAGAATTCAGAAAGTAATTAATATGACCGAAATTTTAATTTTTTTTTTATTAAAAAAAAAACTTTTTCTCAAAAGAATTGTTTTATATTCAAAACCATTTTTTTTCAAATTTTTTTTGTAATATTCAAAAATACTTTTTTTTTCATTTCTTTTTTATATTCAGAACTATTTTTTGTCACTATTTTTTTAATATTAAAAAAAAAATCTCAAAACTCTCCAAATTTTTTTGTCACATCTTTTTAAGTTTCAAAACTATTTTTTATGACGTTTTCATTTTATTTAAAATAAATAATTATTTTATTTGTCATTTAATTTTTTTTTTCAATATTTTTTTTAATCAAAACTATTTTTAACATTCAAACTTATTTTTTTAACATTCTGATTAAATAAAATTAATTATTTAAAGTTAATAAAATTAAAACAATTTTCAGAAGTGATTGGCAGGTCAATTCAATAACCTTTAATATAAAAAATATATTTCAAACGTAAAGTTCAGAAATTTTGAAACAATTTTTTTAAGCATAATTAAAATTAATAAGGTCTGCCGATAAAATTGTATATCATTAAAACTTCCTTATTTTTTTATTTTAATTCCTACTTATTGTATAAATGGTTAAAATTTATATTTTGATACAAATATGTATATATTAATATTTAATAAGCAATTAATAAATTTTTTTAAGGATTTTTATTAAATTTCTTCGTTATAAATAAATCTGAAAGACTATCAAAGCTTTATAAAAATAAAAATATTTTTACGGGAAAAAAATTCGAAAATTTTAATTTAATTCATTGTATTTTGTTTTTAAATTTCAGCACAAAATCATTGCTGGTTTGAAAAAAAATAGTTTAAAAATATATAAAACTTAAAAAAAAAATAAAAAATACGAAAGAAATCAAAAAATAGCAGAATTTTTTGAAATTAACAAATTTTTTTTTTATTATTTTTTTTTTGTTAAAATTTAAATAATATTTTTAAGTAATGTTTTTTATAAATTTTTCTTATAGTTAAAAAAAGAATATCGATTTTAATTAAAACAGGAATATATTATTTTTTCTTTATTTATTATTGTTATTAATATTTTTTTTATATAAAATTCTGTTACTAAGCATTCCCTAAGAAATTCTGTAGGTGCAACTTTTATCCAAAATTTTACCACTAACTTAAGCCTTATTTTATTATTTGTATTATTTGTTTCTCTTTCCTTGTTTGTTCGTGACTAATCGTTTGTTCTTTGTTTTTCTGTTTCTCCCACCCACCCGCGCACACAGATCTTGACCAAACACACTTGAGTAGCAAAAACAAAATGGAGAACGGCATACAGGTGGTGCCGCAAACACCGTTACTCGTCAGCGATTACCTAACACTCAGCGCACCACCCACATACTCCCGCCTGCCACCCGACGGCCATGAGTTTCCGCCCAATTTCAGCGAACCGCTCATAATGCCCCCGCCAAGCACGAACCTGTTGAAGGCCGCCAGCCTAATGCAGTCCACCACCACCACAATGACAATGTCCAGCACAAAGGGCAGCGCCAACAATAACAACAACACAAACACAATTTACACAGAGAAGCTGTATACAGCAGCCAGCGCCAACGGTGGACAAACAATGGTCGCCAGCACACGCACAACACACACACACATTAGCAAGAATGTTGCGAATGGTGCCACAGCCGCTGGTGCAACGGTGACGGCAGCGACGGCTACATTGACAACACAATCGGCCTCACCGAATGGCACTTTGAAGATAAATAGCACAAAAGTGGAAATGCCCACGCTGGAGTTCACAGTCAGCAGCAGCGGTAGTAAAGTGCCCGCCAGCACAGACACAGTCAGCGCACCGCCGCCGTTACCGAAATCGGGACCGCCACCGACGGTGCCACGCAAGGTGTACCGGCAGGATTTGGTGGTGAATGTGGAGGACAGCCGTCAGCCGACAGATAAGCGCAGCGATGTGCTCGCCGAAGCCACCACGCCGTCGGGCGCCGGCAACGCTAAATTGGTATTCGAGTCAAGACACAGCCGTTCCACGCAGAATCTTTCGTCGAGCGGTGGTAGCACGCCAACAGCCAACAAATTGGAACCGCCCACATTTGAGTTGGGCGGCAGTGGAAACGACTACAAGCGTTCGTTGAGCGCGCCACGTCGCCACGGCGATTGGCGTAAGGATGAGAAGTCGGAGAAAAGCGTACGTGACAAGATCGCTATGTTCTCTAATGACGCGGAGGGTAGTGGCGCTGACACGCCAGTAAAACCCTTGAGCTTTTCACGCACACAAAGCGCTACGAAGCCGCTCAATTTAAGCACGGAGAATTTGCTCGATACAGCGACTAGCGCGCGCTATGCCAACACAGCCTCTAATCTGACGAAAACGCGTGCGATGAGCGTAGAGAATCTGAATGATGTAGCGCGTCAGGTACAGTTAGCCAAACAATTGCCCACACAAACCTTTTCGGACTCAATGTATGCGCTAAATACATTGGCCACAGACTATACACAGAGTTATGCGTCATTGCCGCGTCGCCATATGCAACATTTAGAGCGACGCATCAGCTTTTCGGGTCAGCCAACCTACATGCCGGACGAGGCATCACGTAAGGCTGCCATAACAAATATATTGGAACAACGGCGCCGCAGCATGTCCAAGCTACGCGGTTTGGTTATACCAGAACGCCCACATGTGCCTTTGGAGCCCATACTAGATCTGCCCGAGATCAAAAGTCGTGATAGTGAGAAGTTAAAATCCGGCAACACGTCGTCCACAGATTCCACGGATAGCGGTGTTGGTTCGAGCAGCGGTTACTTCTCGACAGTGCCACGTCCCGCCAAGCGCACAGAGCTAATACAAAACTCACCGCTTCGTCCACTCACGGTGGCCACCACAACCAATAGCGCCAACATTGCCGCAAATAATGGTTATCGTAGCATTTTCGGCACACAAACCGCTTCGCCACGTCACGCCACAACAGTGCAATCGCCCTTAGCTATGCCACATCAGCCACGGCGCTTCGAGTCAGCGTTACAGGGCACACCGCCAGCCAAGCCGCCGCGCACCTCGCTTAGCGTGCCACCACGTCAGCATGCCATGCATGAAGAAAGCGATTCCGATTCGGTTTTCTCTTCAAAGGTTTCCTCACCACCCATGTCGCCGTGTGTGCCACAGGTGCCAGAGAAGTTTGCGCTCACACGCACACTCTCCTCGGAGACTAACACTTCCATAGCCAGCTCAACTACTTCTACGCTCACATCCGGCTCGGGTTCGCAGGCGAGCTGTTCCTCAGTGGGTAGCACACCGACAGTTGATCTGTCGCGTCGTGTACTGAAGTCTGGCTCCAGTGATTCGGCAACGAATCGTAAGAATATACTTGCTTCGGCGAAATGTCGCAATGGACGCGGTGACGCCTCAGCGCTACTACGTAATCGTCCCTACGATGATGAGGACAGCACCGATGGTTATGATGAGGACGAGGTCCGACGTGTGCACAAATCGAAACCGCGTTCCACATCGGGTGCTTCACTGGTGATAATGCCCAATAAGTTGGTGTCAGCGTCGGCACCCATCAACTATAAATTGGTTTCGAAAAATGACCAAAGTCTCGTCGATAAGGTCATCAACGTAGCCGCCTATGTTGAGGTCACTTCAGATACAGATGATAGTAGCCGTAAATCGGATAGTACCTCGCCATTGAAACTCAGTGCCATGTTAATCGATGAAGAGCGTAAAGCCAGCTTCAAGGCCGATCCCAGTCAAAAGGCCAGCACACCACCGAAAGTGGCATCCAAACCCAAACCGGTTGCTATACTGCCAGCAGTGACCGCAGTACCCGTACAACCTGTCACACCACGCAAAGCAACTGAAGTTGTGACGCCACCGAAGAAGTCACAGCCCGAAGCTAGCAATGAGCTGACACAATGGATGCAAGTTGAGGTTGCTAAAAAGGCTACGCAACAGTTCACCGGTAGGAATATAACCGAACGCATGCCACTGAAGCCAGTGCTTGAGAAATATGAATCCTCGGTGACAAGCACTAAAACTTACAGTAGCAAAACAGCCACAACAGCAAAGGTAACCACGGCCGAGATACGTGAAAAGTTCGAACGTACAGCTGCTGCAGAGCGTGCAGCCGCCGCTGCTGCAAATGTCACATCGAACGTCTCGCCAGCTGTCTCCACAAATAGTCTGCTTGCTACTAAAGTCTTGAGCGGCAAAGCTGGTGCTAACTACCACGAACGTTTCCCCTCACTTGATTCCATAGCCTCATCATCGTCTGGCGTGAGCTCGAGTACACAGAATGTGTCCACACAAGAGAATACCAACGAATTCGGCAGCTTTTCGTCGCTTGGCAGCAATCAGAGCTTGATTACTGCACAAGATATACAACAGATCATTGAGGAGGCGGAACCGCCACTCAAAACACCGGAAGCTTTCATAGTGGTGCTACAACGTGATACGCCCGAGAGTAGTATTGGCATCACGCTAGCCGGTGGCTCCGACTACGAAGCCAAGGAGATTACGGTAAGTACTTCAAACTTACTTAATTTAAAATTTAATGAAAGAACTAAATCGAAACCATCATTACAGATACATAAAATTTTAAACAACACACCAGCCGCCAAGGATGGACGTCTGAAGAAGGGCGATCGCATATTGGCTGTCAATGGCATGAGCATGCGTGGCCTAACGCATCGCGAGTCCATCACTGTGCTGAAGGTAAGTGCCTGCCATTTCCTCACTGTCTTACAAAAAATATACTAAAAATAACTAACTTAACAGACTCCACGTCCCGAAGTGGTGCTCGTCGTCACACGTTCCGAGTCGGTCATTGTCAAACCGCTCACCAAGAAACGCTCCTCACTCGGCTCGCTCACTTCGTTGAATGAGAAACCCACCGAAGTGGATTACGAGAAGAAGCGTAACTATCATAAGGCATCGCGTTCGCTCGACTTGGATTTAGATATTGTCTCGGCAAGCGAAGATGCTGGCGCATCGAAGACACCCAGCACAGTATCGAGCGCAAGTCCGACACCGACCACGACTGACACCACTGCCGCCACGTTGGCTAGCATACGTACGCGTCGCCAGCAATCGCGTGCCGATGCGAGTAAATTGAGCACCAGTGAGCTGCTGGAGCGTGCCGCCGAGACGCGTAACGCCATTGCTGCGGAAATTCGTGCACAAGGTCAGTAGAACCCAAGAAACTGACAAAAAGTCTTGAATGGATGAAGCTTATACAATTATTATAATAAATTATATATTTTTCCTGTCACAGAAGATGCCGCCACCGGCTCACGCTCCGTGGAAATCGTTAAGGACAGCTGCGGACTGGGTTTCTCCATTGAGGGTGGCTTCGATTCGCCGTTAGGCAATAAACCATTGATTGTCAAGAAAGTCTTTATGGGTAAGTGAAAAAAAATATTAAAAATATATGAATTTAGGACATACATATATGCACAGTCATATACATATCGGGTGATTTTTTACTTTTTTTTTTTAAAAAAAACGCATAAAATTTGCAAAATCTCATCGGTTCTTTATTTGAAACGTTAGATTGGTTCATGATATTTTTGAAGATATATAAATGTTGACCGCGGCTGCGTCTTGGTGGTCCATTCATAATTTTGGTGATTTCGGCATAAATATATGTCTTCCAAAGAATAGTTGCTGGCTTATTTCTGTTTTAACTTGACGTAGCCCCACAAAAAATAGTCTAAAGGCGTTAAATCGCATGATCTTGGTGGCCAACTTACGGGTCCATTTCTTGAGATGAATTGTTCTCCGAAGTTTTCCCTCAAAATGGCCATAGAATCGCGAGCTGTGTGGCATGTAGCGCCATCTTGTTGAAACCACATGTCAACCAAGTTCAGTTCTTCCATTTTTGGCAACAAAAAGTTTGTTAGCATCGAACGATAGCGATCGCCATTCACCGTAACGTTGCGTCCAACAGCATCTTTGAACTGAACGATCATTTTCGGAATCAACCAAGTTCTTTAACGCCTTTATGGAAAACTTTTGCATTTGAAGACAACATTTCCGTTATTCCGGCGATTCGAAAAAGTTGCCCAAAATTCTTTCCGAATGGACCACCTAAGACAGATTATTTTCTTCAAAAAGTAAATGTCATGAACAATCTAATGAACCGATGAATTTTGCAAATTTTATGCGTTTTTTTTTAAAAAAAGTTATCAAGCTCTTAAAAAATCACCCGATATTATATAGTATATATATATAGGTATATGTATGTACATATGGTGATTTGCATAAATATATGAAGAACAGTTGGAGTCTTTTAATGCGAAGCTAGCCACAATATAAATACTCAGCGCCTATTATTTGTAGCATACTTGTAGGCGGCGAACTGAACGATCGGAATCAAGTTCTTGTATGGAAAACTTTTGCATTTGACAAGATATATTCACCAAATTTTGCATGGATTATTTTCTAAGGCAACAATGTAGTCTCCGAAGAAATTGTTCAGATCGGCTTACTATAGCATATAGCTGCCATACAAACTGAACGATCGGAAAACAGTTCTTGTATGGAAAACTTTCGCATTTGACGCGGTATCTTCACGATATTTGACATGGATTACTCCGAAAAAATTGTTCAGATCGGATTACTATAGGATATAGCTTTCATATAAACTGAACACATAGTTACTAAAAGATATGCACGTGTGAAGGGTATATTAGCTTCGATACAGCGGAAGTTAACGTTTTTTCTTGTTTTTTTTTTATTTAAAATATTTGCTTTTTGTATACAATATGCTTTTTTTGAGTAACAAATTTTTTTAACTATTTTTTAATATTAAAAATTTTTTGTTAAATATTTCTAATTGTAAAAGTTTTCTTATAATATTTTTTTGTTTTTATTTCAAAGTAATACTTAATTTTAAAATTTTTTTAAAATATTTTTTTACGCTGTGTTTTTTCATAATTTATCTCTAATAGGCGGCGCTGCCCACAAAACCGGCCAAGTACGCAATGGCGATGAGATCTTGAGCATTAATGGTGCGTCCACAGCGAAAATGACGCGTGTCGACGCTTGGAACTACATGAAGCAGCTGCCCATGGGACCAGTTAAGATTGTGTTCGCTTGAGCGTATTAAAAGCGTGTGAAGAACTATAGTTTAAAATTGTTAAAAAAAATGTTGTGAAAGCTGCAACGACTTGTAATTAGTATATATGTATGTATGCACGTTTGAACAGCGTTAAACTTATTTTAACTTGTGTTGAAACAAAAACAAAAACATTATTTAATACATTAGTTTTAAGTTTTGCTTTATTGGACTTGATTTGTGTCTGAAATTTGTGCGACTTATTGATTTTTGATGATTTATTTTAATTCCTATAATATACATATATATTTTACTAGGATGGTTTCGTATGTCTAAGCAATGATAATGTAGCATTGTTGTTAATTCTGCTATAACAGTACTTGCAATACATATATGTATCTACCAAACATATGTATGTGAGTATTTTTTGATAAATGGCTTATAGAAGTTTTGTGGAAAATTGTTGTTATTCTAGTTGTATTTTCAAGGACAAAAGAGTTGAGCCGCAAAAACAAAAGCAAATGCATGTAAGTTAAGCCACTGGAAAGATTATGAATATGATTTTGATATTTATGTATAAAGACGCGCAGAAGATTTGATTTTAGATATTTTGCATCTTGCCATTTGCAGCGCCGAGCAAGGTACATATAATATGTGCCAGCACAATCGGTGTAAATTTGAAAATGCAAACTGAATATTTTATTGATTTTTAAAAGTGCATTTAGAAATGTAATATTTTTATAAATTATTAAATTTATTAATTAAAATTTTTAAGCAAAAAAAAATATTAACACAAAAAAAAATAATTTTTTTTTTCGTCAAATTAAATTTTTTAATTTAATTTTTTTTAATTAAAATTTTTTTTTTAATTAACTTTAAACATATAATTTTCGGTTAAATTAAAATTTTTTATTTTATTTTTTTTTTAATTAAAAAATTACCTTACACATTTTTTTTAAATTAACTTCAAAAATTTAATTTTCGGTTAAATTAAAATTTTTTATTATTTTTTTAATTAAAAAAAATACTTTAAACATTTTTTTAGATATTTTTTAGATATTTTTTACATTTTTTACTTAGATTTTTTTTATTTTTTTTTAATTTTTTTTATTTTTTGTTATTAAAAAAAATTTAAATACAGATTTAAAAAAAGAAATAAATTTTTTCTAAAAAAAAAGAAATTATAAAATGTCAAGCCCATTTGCATTTACTTTTGTCAATGTCGAAAATTTTTATTCGCCAACATAAAAATTAACTTTAAACATATGTAAAATTTTTGGTAAAATTAAATTTTTTATATTTATTTTTTTTTAATTAAAAAGTTACCTTACAAATTTTTTTAAAAATTAACTTTAAAAATTTAATTTTCGGTTAAATTAAAATTGTTTATTATTTTTTTATAATAAAAAAATACCTTAAAAATTCTTTTAGATATTTTTTAAATTTTTTACTTAGATTTTTTTATTTTTTTTATTTAGTTTTTTTTTAATTTTTTTTATTTTTTGTTATTAAAAAATTTAAATACTGATTTAAAAAAAGAAATAAATTTTTCTAAAAAAAAAGAAATTATAAAATGTCAAGCTGATTTGCATTTATTTTTGTCGCTGTCAAAAATTTTTACGCGCCAATTTATAAACAAAAATATATAAATATGAAAGAACTAAAATCGCTCGGCTCACATGCATGTGCCTGCGCCATTACTGTCCTCGTAAAATACTTAAAACAAACTGTAAATTATAGCTCACAACAGCAAAATATTTAAATAACTTTGCTTAATACATATTGACTACGATTTATGTAATGCAACAATTGCGTGTTTGTCTCAAAAATATCAATAATTTTAGTTAACTAATTTTATTTATAAATGCTAAAACGTTTATGCTATATACGAATAAAAAATTAACATATATATATAAACGCTATATATACGAGTATAATATACATATGTTAAATATACATAAATATACATATACTATATTTATAAAAAATATATATATATTAACTACACAAACAACAAACCCGTCAACGAAACGAATCGCGCAAATTGTTGCGTATTGCGGTGCGCCAGCGCGTATACGTAACCTAAAGGCATGCTAACTTTCCATGGCAGCATACAAGCGGCGTTAAATGTGCTTATTAAAAGAAAAACTTATTAAAAGTAAAACCAACGTAAAAATTAATAAAAATATGCTAATATATAAAGATAATTTTAATTAAATGAAAATCTATGCGCAAGTTGAAAACTTAGCCTGTATGAAATTTGAAATATTTGAATATTTTGTGAAAAGTTTATACGATTATATTGAATATACATAAATTTATGCATAATAAATATATTTTTAATTACATCTATACATTATATAATACTATATATATATATAAATATATTTTACTAAACTAAATTATATTACACATATACATACGTTATTACTTATTTACCCATTTATGATATAATACTATGGTACATTTGCATTTGCTTGCGTTTGTTTATATTTAACAACCATATATGTAATCAATCAAAGGTTTAATAAATAAATTAACTAAATATATACCAATTGAAAATTAAAAAAAAAAATCGTTTTATTGATATTACTGGCTGGTAAGTCGGAAATCACTTGCTGCAGAAAGGAACTCTGAACTCTGTATTTATTGATTTTATCTTTGGCATTCCTCCACTCTAGTCGGGCACATAATTCCACGCAATTTATTTGAAGATAACTCGCACACTAGACAAAGGTAGATAATTTTTGAAAGTTAAAGAAATCATAGTAGGTTGCAAGCCATTGAAAACGCAAGATAAAATAAAGGGAAAAATAAGTTACGTGTGAACTGAGGTTGTGAAGAGAAAGCGGAGGTTGTGGTTGAATTTTTTAGCGTTAAAGATTGTTTACTTAAACTTCCGGCAATACCACAAGTCTTATAGAAAAAAGTTACATGGTATAAGTTTCAGTTAATGGAATGATCTAACACCTTTGTATGAATACCTTTTCCAGATAGCCTCAAAATTTAGATGAATAATTCAAATATATTTTGTTTTTTTGGCTTTTGCTTTTTATTTATTTTTATCTTCTAGAAACGACTTTTTCTTTGATGATTTAGAAGGTACTTACCTCCTTAGGTCGCGAACACATTGCTTTTTTTAAGGTTTTTTATTTAAAAAATTAAGAAGAGCATTTTATATCGACTTAAAATTGAAAGCAACCGTAATTTTCAATCAACATTTCTTACGCAAAAATTTTCAGATTTTTTTAAACAGTTTTAAGGCTTTATGTATTTATTGAAATCTCTATTTTTTTTATAAATTTAACTAAAATTATGTAATTTTCATACTTCATCCGTTTTTGGTGTATCATCTAGAGAATGTGCGGAAAGAGTTTCATTAAAAAAAAAACCCATAGATGGAGCGAAAAAAAAATTAAAGTCTACGTGAAGTTTGAAAATTTTTAATATTAGATATATGTATATTGGCTAGGGTTGATAAGCAATGCCCCAATTTAACAATTTTCGGTACAAATAACTGAAAAATCTCACACAGGAATTCATTAAGATAATACAAACATATTGACCTATATACATATGGTATAAAGCCAAACAGAAGGTCGAAAATCTTACGTTAGGTATATGGGGCTAAGGGAAATTTTACCCGATTTTATCTACTTTTAGCATTATTAGCTAAAAACTATGCTATTTGAGTTTCATTATGCGGTAAGATCACACGGTTATTTTAAAAAGCTAATATCGTTCAATCGATTTTGCTCATTTTATCCGTAGACACAAAGATATACAGTTGTTCGTGCGTTGCGAAAAGGAACTGGCTCTATGCCGCAATAACTGAACTTGGTATCCTTGCAAAGCTAATACGGCTGAGTAAGCTGGTGTTGAGTAAAAAAAAGGCTGCGTTAGGATCGATAAAGACTTCTCCGCGCCATTCAGAGAGAATCAGAGGAAAAAGAAGACCACCATTCCGTCGGAAAGATCAGTTGACGATGGAACTGGCTTCGCTTGGAATCTCGAATTGGCGCTGTTGTTAACCCGCCTATAACCGCGTAAGCGGTGTCTACATCAGTACAGAAGAAGAATACGATCCGTTATGTTTGTGTCCAAGCACAAAAAATGCTTACAGTATTAACCTACTGAGCAGACATTTGCTCATTTAGCAGCTTACTCAATTCGTAGCACCCTAAAAGTATACTATATGCTTTCTGAAATTGTTTAAGCTGATTAAGACCTTATTTATAAATACTCGTAAATACACTGGCGGGCAAAACTAAAACTACTAATAATACATAACAAAAATATTTGAGGTTTAGAGCCATTCAAAGATTTTCAAAAATAGAATTAAGGTAGAGATTAGGGTGCTCAAAATAGTATTTAATTGTTGAAATAGTCGCTTTTGCATCGGATTTAGTCTGGTGTTGAAAACTGGATAAATTAGGACAACTCTAAATGCAAAAAATCATGTGTGAAACCTAACCAAATTGACGGAAAAACCGAGTACTCGTCACGGTAATGCTCAATATTTGATGAGATCAGATGGTCGTACTGCATCGGCCTTTTAAAAGTGGCTGAAGCCATTAAAGGAGAACGCTACCGACAATAATTTACCGAATGGAAGTAAGGGATTGTCTAAAAAATGGCCAAACAGTGCAACTACAAATAAGGTAATATTTTTTCCATCGTATCAACGCTCGACCTGATGTAGAAAGAAGGTTTCAAAACTATTTGGAAAAACAGCGGTTTGGAATTTTTGCCTCATCTGCCTTATAACACAAACCTCGCGCTTTCTGATTTCCATTTGTTGCGGTCGATGCAGAAAGTTCTCACTGTAACACGCTTCACGTGAAAACATGATATCCAAAATTGGTCTGATTCACTCGGACTTAAATTCGGTCGCGGCATTTCTTCTGGCATGTAATACACTCGCTGTGAGAAATGTGAGAAAATACTACGTGCCTTCTTTAAAATTTTCTAATAACCCACATTTACTTATAAGAAAATTCTGAGCCGGCAAATATAAGCTGTTAAGCCTTCAGCGACCGCTCAGCCGACAAACGAATGTCGCGTTCATTCCGTTTGACTGAGTTGAAATATAAATTCTGAAAGTGCTGTGCATATCAGCACACAAAACGCTATAATAGGGTACTATATCACGTATGTACAATGATAAGCTGCATTCTGTTATATGATTATATAAGTATATATATAATATACATATGTACTTCTATGAGCAAAAAGCAGTAAGACTTGCTTTGACGTGGTTTATTCGGCTTCGGCTCATTTTTGTCGGCTTCGGTCTGTTTCCAAGTCGTAAGCATAGATCCGAAACACATCGTTAATAATAATACGTTTCTTGACATTCTGGTAGTCGGAAAACATTGTTAAACAGACGTTAACGCGACGCTGTTTTTAGAAACAGTTGAGAGATTTTGGAACCAATCTTTCTTAAGCCCCAATGATGTTTCAAAAAGTGTTTTCACTGATTCTTTCGATATTCCAACGTTGCCAGTAGAAGCTCTGACTGTTAATTCTAATTCTCAAGCATCAATTTCTATTTTTATTGACTTATTGATCGTCGGTTTGACAATTTGATCCCGCGCACAAAATTTAATGGAACTTCTGCGTTGAATAATTTTACTTATC
This sequence comes from Bactrocera neohumeralis, assembly GCF_024586455.1. Lineage (NCBI taxonomy): Eukaryota > Metazoa > Arthropoda > Insecta > Diptera > Tephritidae > Bactrocera > Bactrocera neohumeralis. The sequence continues at coordinate 68,743,651 of NC_065923.1, read as the reverse complement.
GTAAAAATCGTGCTTCAGAAATGTTTATTTTGAAGTGATATTTGGCACAGACAGAATTTTTAAAGTAAACCTTACCAGAATTTGGATTATATAAAGCAATTAAAGAATTTAGTACTAAAAAATTTTTTTCGTTAAAAAGTGTTGTAGAGTACTACTAAATTTTGTATGAATGATGTATAAAAATATGTAGAGTATGAATCTCTTAATTAAAACTCTAAATATAGTACTATTTTGGAACGGTTTTTATTGCAATGATTTGTTGTAAATTTCATTTTTAGTACTAAAATATTTTTGTTGGAGGCTAATGAAGGAATTTAATTATAAGCTATTTAAAGCCGTTAGAAAACGGTACTACTATTGTTGGTATTATGATGGTACTAAATTCCGAGTTCCGAGTTTCGACTTTTTATTTTCTCTTAGTTTCTGTTTTTGTTTTTTTTTTTTTTTTTTTGTGGAACGCAAATATATAGTACATATATAAATCATTAATCGCTGGTGAAATATGAATGGTTTACCCTAACAGCTATTGATGACTAAACTTATTTATGTCTGAAGTATAATAATTCCTTGAGCATGTGAATTCAAACAAAAAGTCACGAATGAATTCTTATATAGTTTCTTATCAAATTATATCATATAAATATATTATATATATACACAAATATATATAATATATAAACATATGCATGTATATATGTATATGCCGCAGTTGTCTCAAGCTGGCACGAAGCAATTCATTGTCGGTATTAAAGTATATACGTTCAATAGAATTGCAATCAGGATTCCAGTATTTTGCTTTATTATAAAGTACGGAGAACAAAACATATATGTAAAATAAACCGCACCCGACGGATTCGATAAATTACAAGTTAAATAATTGTGGCGAATGTTATAAATAACACTGTGGACTAGACATTACAGTACAGTTAAACACGTATAGCGAAGCAAAACCGATCTAATGGAATAAATAACCGGAATCTCTAGAATACAACAAATTTGAAAAAAGTTTACGAGAAATATTTAAAAAAGTTTCAAAAACTACAATTTGAAAATTTCAAGAAAACTTTAAGAGTAAAAGAGCCGTAGCATGGATTCAAACGCTTGTAGGTTGAAGCAGCCTTCTGAACATTATAAGCCTTATAGAAGAGCACGTACGGATATAAAGAACAAAAAAGCTTTGAAAGAAGATAAAAAATTATGTAATTTGGTGAAGCAGCATCCGCAGCTGTACGACAAAGAACACAAGGGTTATGGTCAGAAAAAGACTACAGATGAGGCATGGCACACGATTGCGGAATCGTTGGGGAAGTCAGGTGAGTTTGACACAATTCCGGAACAAAAGTTTTACTTCGATTTATACAAGACCAATTCTATTCTTTATCGAATATTATTGCATACTTTTAGGTTGCTTTGAAGTGGTTTTGACTCTTTCATAGGATTTGTATACCCAGAAGTGGGAATATTAAGTTTGGCATGAAGTTTGTAGCACCCAAAGGGAAGCGTGGGAGACCCTATAAATATATTTAGTATATAAGTAATAAGCGTGACGAGCTGAGTCGTTCAAGTTATGCCCGTCTGACTATTCGTCTGTCAGGATATACGCGAACCAATAGGTCAGTTCTTCAGATATCGTTCTGAAATTGTGCATACATACGTCCTTTTATCTTTAAGAAGCTGCCAATTTGTCGGCACCACCGATATCGGATCACAATATTATACATATAGCTGCCATACAAGCCGAACGAGCGGAATCAAGATCAAGATCGGATGTATGGAAAACTTCCCTTTTGACGAGATATCTTCAAGTAATTCAGCATAAATTATTGTTTAAGGTCGATCAAAATCAAGTGCTTGTATGCAGATTTTTTTGAACTTTTTTGCGGAAATATAGTTTTGGTTCAACGGCAGTTAAAAATTTCTCTGGTTGGCAATAATTTTTGCTTTCTAATTTGCTTACTTCTTTCAGTGTCTCAATGCAAAGCTCGTTGGGAAACACTGCGTTCTGAGTACATCGCCTACCTACGTTCCCTTGATGCCGATAAGGAACAGCGTAGACTTAGTCGTTCATTAAAAAAAATCATTCAGGAAAGAAAAAATAAAAATTATTACTGTGGATGTTGTCTACATCCAAATTTTAGCCGGTAGACGACGAAGTTACAATCAAGAATTAACCAGAACTGTTTCAATGAATTAAAACTATAATAAGGATGGACCCGGTAATAACATTAGCGGTAACTGAACTTTAACATTATTTTTACAGTCATCCAAGAAATTTTATCTATGAATGGCACATATTTATTTACATTTCTTCAATAAATCTTTTCAAATATTTGAAATATTTTTTTTATTTCACGAAACTGCTTAAGGGGTTATATAGAGCTAGAATTAAAAAAAAAAATCGCGCGATAAATCAATAAATATATCCTCCCAATACAAAAGTACTATATAGGAGCCGGGAACAAAATTGGATGTTGGGCGTGGCACCACCATATCAAGACTTACTCGACCGACATCAACTAACTGTGGTACATCTTATTAACATATCCTTCTTACTCCAGTGCAAAATAAGCTAAATCGGACCAGAACCACGCCTACTTTCCATAAAGCACCATTCTAAATTCCACCTGATTCTTCCACTTTTCGGTGTACAAACCAAGCACCAATAAATGTATGGGGATACACGATCACAAAATTATGAACACAGACGATGGCGGCATCATAAAGTACAGAAAAAGTATTCCCTTAATAAATTACTTCTATTAATGAACTGAATATTCGTAAAAGGTCCATATATCTTAAAAAATGATGCCGGTGAGAACGTAACCGTTAACCTTAAATATGAAGTTTCTGTGATTTGCCTTAAAAATAATAGTGAACGTCGAAATGGATTGATGATTCTTAAAAAAAACATTGTGTGTAGAAGCTATAGTGGTTATTTACCCGTTGAATTTTCTTGCTGGGTGGCTGTGTTCGATCTTCCGAGGGTATATAAGTAGCGTGATCATTATTGGTGCGTGCCGCAAACTTGTTCGTGAGACAACTATCTGGCCGCCATTTTGCACTATCCAATGGGTGGATCTCTAAGAAAAGACGTATAATCTCCCTCTTTCTCTTTTTCTCTAGTTTTTGATGCGCATGTGTGCAGCTGAGGTAGAAATTTCATTACTAATTTGTTGCTAATTTTTTGTGTAAGCATTTGCGTTGGCTATTTGACCTCCACTCCGTTGGAAGGACCAGGTGGAGAAGGAGCTGGCTTCGCTTGGTATCTCCGATTGGCGAAAAGAAGAAAAAACTGGCTCGTTGTTGTTAACTCGGCTATAATCGCGCAAGCGGTATCTACGCCAGTAAAGAAGAAGAAGAAGTATACAAAGGTGTACATATTTTGCCCTTTCTTCTTTCGCAGTACACTGAAAAATTACATGTTTGATTTCGATTGCTTCTAACGGGATATATATGATAACAAATTTGCCACTTCCATTAAATTTAATAGGAATACCTTATAAAAATGCTGAGTGCACCAGACTTGCACTTCATTGGCCTACTTTTAAAAATAACAACTAACTTCAGGTCATACCTTCCCCTAGCATAAACGTATCTTGGGAACATTTAGAATAGGAAAATATAGTAGCCCGTCGGCGAATTAAGTTTAATATAATTCATGAGTGAGCCGAGGTCGAAACGAAGTCTAGGAAGGTGAGGTGAGTGATTGAATTTTTAAGAGTTTAAAACGTTTTATGTCCATTTCCGCCAAAACTGCTGGTCCTATGGAAAAACTTTATAGGGCAAAGTTATAGGTAATAGAAATATATTCAACCTTGTATTCTCCAATTCTTTACATAAACTCAAAATTTAAACTTAAAATTAATGTACCCCAGTTTTTCCTGTTTTTCATTGTTAATTTCTTCAAGACCTTTTTTGTAAATATTTTTTAAAAGAAATTTGGCGTAAACTAATATTTTTATGATCAGACAAGCTGATCGTTCAAAAATCAAGTCCTGGCATGGTTTTATTGTTAATAATATCTTCCTGAAATTTGACAAGAATTATTTTTCAAAACAATGTTAGTTTCTGCAAAGAAATTGTGCGGATTGGACCACTGTGCCATGCAAATTATTTTTTTTCGCCAAATTTGGACTTAATATCGGAAATGAAATCTATTTTTTAATTTTAAATTCTCTAGTAGAAATAAAGCATTAGATCATTGGAAAAATATGAACGCGCTAAAATATCTGCTTTCTGATATTATAAAAAAAATATTGTCCTAAATTTTCTTAGAAAATGTAAAAACAATCATACTTGTGTGTCACGTCTTCTACGTGATATTTTGTGCTACGTAGCTAAATTCTCTTATTAGCTAGCGGCTACGGGCTAGCCACTGCTGCGAGCCTAGGTGATTCATATCATAACTTGAGTGATCTTGCGTTATTATTATACATAGCTCAGTTTTCTGTTGGCCGTGGAGTAGTGCACACCTATAAAAATACGAAGACTTGAGACAATACATTTGCAAAAAGTTTATTAACCACGCTTAATTAGTGTCAAAGCCAGTTGAAATTGTGATGAAATGAGTCGTAATAGCGGCCAACGCAACCATAATCGCGAAGAAAATAAAATACTCGCTAACTTAGTAAAGCAGCATCCTCAGCTGTACGACAGGGATCATATTCTTTATGGGAAAACAAATGCTGTAGATCAAGCTTGGAGAAAAATAAGCCAAATGTGGGGGAAGCCAGGTGAGTTTAGTACTTTTGGTGGTTTCACAAAACCGTCAGTGAATTTGCAATACAAATTAGTGGCGTCATTTCAGCAAACGTGCCACGTGCCAACTCAAAGAAGAAGGGTATCACAGTTTGGCCGCCTTTAACATGCATAAATATATAAGCATGTATATACATATGCATATACATATATACTTCTGTATGTACCTTAACTTAAAATGGAAGTTTTCTATTTAAAATATTTTTAAGATATTATAAAAATTTTGGAAGTAAATTAAATATTTTTGGAAAATTCTTGATGTACAAAGAATTCATACTTTCTAAAATAATATTTATTTTCGCTCTTTGTTTTAGTGCCTGAATGCAAGGAACGCTGGCGAAATATACGCGCCGCCTACGCACGCTCCATTGACGCCTACAAAACAAAGCGTGGAAAGAACCGTGGTAGGCAGTACTATTTAGCAAAGGAGATGGAATTTTTAAAATCTAACTTACCAAAAGAAGTTACACAAAATAATAGACAAAATAATAGGATTAATAACTCAGAAGCTAGCGCAAACAAAAACAACGAAACTTATTCATTAGCGATGTGTCTAATTGACAATATGGACGAACAAAGATTACGAGATTTGGAGCTAATCATTGAGCATAAACTTAGACAAATTGTTGCTACAAAAACTAATCATGACAACGAATTGTCTGCGCCCATGCAACAGCTACCAGTGCAGGCATTCAAGGAGGAACCAGAATTATCGCTATGACTCTTTAACGTATTACATATACATTTATAACCTTTGTTCACCTTGGGATCTGTACTAACAATTGTAGTAATTTAACACTGAAATTTAACTGTATTCAAAATTAACACCAATAATAAACGTACAAAAGTAAGTATTTCCTATGATATACTTAATGCCTTAAGGTCTTAAAAAAAAAGCATATTATTTCAGACCTCCAAATACATCATAAAGTGCGTCAGTGCGTATAAATAACCTCAGCAGAGAAACTCAACAGCGTTGTCCAACTTTATATCGAATCCAATTTAGTTGGGAATTTCGTTATATCGGGTGAATTTTAAGATTAACTGAAAATCTCATCGGTTCTTTATTTGAAACGTAGATTGGTTCATGACATTTACTTTTTGAAGATAATTTCATTTAAATGTTGACCGCGGCTGCGTCTTACCAATTTTGGGCACGTCGAATTTTCAGTGAATGGGCCCTAGAAAAGTTGGCAGAAAATCCGCTTTTTTATCGACAAATTTTGTTCAGCGATGAGGCTCATTTCTGGTTGAATGGCTACGTAAATAAGCAAAATTGGCGCATTTGGGGTGAAGAGCAACCAGAAGCCGTTCAAGAACTGCCCATGCATCCCGAAAAATGCACTGTTTGGTGTGGTTTGTACGCTGGTGGAATCATTGGACCGTATTTTTTCAAAGATGCTGTTGGAAAAAATGGCGATCGCTATCGTTCGATGCTAACAAACTTTTGTTGCCAAAATGGAAGAACTGAACTTGGTTGACATGTGAACAAGATGGCGCGAAATAAGCCAGCAACTATTCCAGCTTTGGAAGACAACATTTCCGAAGAAATTCGGGCTATATGGACCACCTAAGACGCAGCCGCGGTCAACATTTAAATGAAATTATCTTCAAAAAGTAAATGTCATACACCAATCTAACGTTTCAAATAAAGAACCGATGAGATTTTGCAAATTTTATGCGTTTTTTTTTTTTTTAAAGTTATCAAGCTCTTAAAAAATCACCCGATATTTTAAGCATTATGAGTTAACATCAGTCAACAACAAAAACCAACAACGCTTTGTGAAATTCTGCTTTTCACTTATAAATAAATTTGTTTCAAAAAATATTTGCATTACTAATTTGCCTTTAATTTCATGAAGGTATAGACCTGAAAAGGATATATGTATTAACACACAAAAGTGAAAGTCAGAGGCTTTATAATATATGTATATTAGGGTGATTCAAAAAAAAATTTTTTTTTTTTTTTCAATTGGTACTCGCAAAAATAGGTTCCTAGACACCTCTAAGAAAGCCTCTCCAAATATGAGTTTTTAATTGTAACGGGAAGGTCCTCCGCCTAACGGTTTTCTATTTTTTCTTATTATCAGATAGAAAAATTTATATCTCGCTTCCAACTACTTGAAAAAATATTTTGTTAATTAGGTTTTGTAGGAAATTGAATGCTCTAAAATATGGTCTCTTATGATTTTTTTTTGTAAACCCAACCGTTTAAAAGATATTAACGGTTGAAATTTGACTATTTTTGGAAAAATTCTTTTTTTCTTATGAATTTTATAACTCAATGAAAAAAAATTATTATGAATAGATTTTTGGAGAGGTTTTCTTAGAGGTGTCTAGGAACCTATTTTTCCGAGTAACAAACGAAAAAAAAAATAAATTTTATTTGATCCACCCTAATATGCATTGATGTTTGGCGATGAATATCTCGAAAACGCTTAACTCAATCGAAAAATCATAGTAGACCATTTTTATAGTAAATCAAACTATGTGTTTCATCATTCACAATCGTGGCCCAAGTCAATCAGAGAAATTTCCTATCTATATCTCCTGTGCTGCTAATCACATTGTGTGTTGGAAAGATGAGATTTTAAGGTCCATTAAACCAAAAAAAAATTAAATAAGGGGAAGTTGAGAAAAGTTACAGCTGTTCAAAAATGAGTGAAAATAATGAAGAAATTCACTATATTTTGAAATTTTTTGTAAAACAAAAGGGAAGAATGCCACGCAAGCCACCAATGAAATTTGCGAAGTTTACAGTTCGTGTTCGTGTAGTACAACAATGGTTCGCTCACTACCGTTTTGGAAATTTCAATGTGAACGATGTACCTCGCTCTGGTCGATCTATCGTTGGAAAAGTCGATGAAATTATGGAAAATATTGACCAGACTGTCACAAAAGTAGCCATGACATCGCCAGGGAACTTAACATTCATCATCAAACGGTTTTGAATCATTAAAAAAAGTGTAGCCAGCCTTTTCAAGGTTTTGGTGGCATTAATTCTACATTTTACTGTCAAAAACTGATTGCTTCAGCAATCGAAAAAAACGGTCAGAACTGATCAACAAAAGAGCTCCGTCTTCCATCAGGGCCGCACACATCTTTGATGACTCGGCAAAAACTGGGAGAGCTTGGCTGGGAAATTTTGATGCATCCAGCATATAGCCCTGATCTTGCGCCAACGGACTACTATTTGTATCGGTCAATGTAGAATTCATTATTGGAGTAAAGTTGACTTCAAGAGAAGCCTGTGAAAATTACTTGTCGCAGTTTTTCGCAGAGAAATTAGAAAAGTTTTACACTGATGGAGAAATGCCTCTTGCGGAAAAATGGCAAAAAGTGATTGACGAAAATTGTACATATATTTGGTTCATTAAAAATTGTTATAAATATAAAAAAATAAGTTGAAATTTGATTAGAAATACGAAAAGACTTTTTCGATTAACCAATATTTCTTGAAACGTGTTACTAAACGACAAGTACTTATACGAATAGATAAATAATCATCCAAAACACACCAACAATTATTGCAAATAGTGGTATCGAGTTAGTGGAAGATGGTTATCCAATCGCTCAACCTCAAGTCCATAAAATATCAGAGTTTCGAACCCAAACAGCACATTTTACTTTTAGGCACTTAGTTTCTGTTTTTGTTTTTGTTTTTTTTTGGAACGCAACTATATATAAATCATTAATCGCTGGTGAAATAGGAATGGTTTACCCTAATAGCTATTGATGACTAAACTTACTTTTGTCTATAGTATAAAAATTCCTTGAGCATGTGAATTCAAACAAAAAGTCACGTATGAATTCTTATATAGTTTCTTATCAAATTACAACATATGTATGTATATTATACATAGCATGAAAACCGCACCCGACGGATTCGATAAATTACAAATTAAACAATTGTAGCGAAAACTATAAATAACACTGTGGACTTGACCGTTTAGCCAGTTGAACACGTATAGCAAAGACATAATGAACTAATGAAATAAATGAAAAAAATCTCTAGAATACAACAAATTAGAAAAAATTTTACGAGAAATATTTTAAAAAAATTTAAAAACTACAATTTGAAAATTTCAAGAAAACTTTAAGAGTAAAAGAGCCGTAGCATGGATTCAAACACTTGTAGGATGAAGCAGCTTTCTAAACATTATAAGCCTTATGGAAGAGCACGTACGGATATAAAGAACAAAAAGACTTTAAAAGAAGATAAAAAGTTATGTAATTTGGTGGAGCAGCATCCGCAGCTGTACGACGAAGGACACAAGGGTTACGGTCAGAAAAAGGCTACAGATGAGGCATGGCGCACGATTGCGGACTTGTTGGGGAAGTCAGGTGAGTTTGACAAAAAGCGGAAAGCCAAGTACACCATGGTAACTACAACGGTACAATATCTGAGATAATTGTTCAGATCGAAGCATACAGCTTTTTTATTTGTGTAGGGGATTATAGCTACGGTGCAACGACAGTTAACAATTTTTGTGGTTTGCAATAATTTTACTCTTCTTGATTTGCTTACTGATTTCAGTGTCTCAATGCAAGGCTCGTTGGGAAAAACTGCGTGCTGAGTACATCGCATATCTACGTGCCGTAGAGGCCGACAAGAAACAGCGTGGTCGTAAAGGTCAATGTAAAGAAATCTCGGTTGCCGCAGAAAATAAAGACCTCCGCAATAAACAATTTTTTGAAAGTCTACGATGCTACATGCAAGATATGACCCAAAGAGAGCAGAGTCTATGCCACATTAGCGTGTTGCAAGTTGTACACGAAATCAGCGGAATGAAAAGTAGTGCAAGCGGGGATGGCAATGATTACATGCAAAATGAGATAAAGTATCTAGTGGACAAAATAGACGAACAAGGACTCCGTACTTTGCAGGAAAACATTCAGAAAAGAATGAATAAATGTAATAACGCAGACATGTTCTCTACATCAAAACCGCAGCTGGTAAATGACGAAGTTACCATTAAGAATTAACCAGAACTATGAGAATGAAGTAAAACTATAATAAGTAACCCGGATGGACCCGGTAATAACATTAGTGATCCACAAAATTTTATCTATGAATGACACATATACATATAAATAATATATTTGAAATATTTTTCTTTATTTACTGAAACTCATTTGCTTATTTAAATTCTAAGAAATACTGATAATATCGTAACGCCTTTACAAACTAGACGAAATTCAGTTTGAACCCTTTTCGAAGTACGTTGTTCCTTATTAGACTGTTAGAGCGTTTCTTTTCAAGCGGGCCTGATGAATGAATTTGGCTAATTAATGGCGAATTTGCTTGAATGATCACGGTGTTTAACTTCTGATTTCCGTCTACTATCTTCTATTACATTCTCTTACTCTTGCAACCAGTTGCTACAGAGTATTATAGTATAGATAGAGAGTTATATATGTATATATATAAATGATCAGGATGACAAGAAAAGTTGAAATCTTTGTGCCTGTTTGTCCATCCGTGCAAGCTGTAACTTGAGTAAAAATTGAGATATCTTGATGAAACTGTGGTATATGGGAAGTAGTATGATACAAAAGGACTATATAGAACCCGGGAACAAAATTGAATGATGGGCCGCCATATCTTAAGACCTACTCGGTGTCGGGATAAACGATCACAAAATTATGATGGCAGATGGCGATGGCAGCATCATAAAGAACAGCAAAAGCAATCATTTAATCTTTAATTACTTCAGTTAATGAACTGAATATTCGTAGATAGTTGTGTGACCGAAATTCGAAAGCTAGAACAACTACTTAATACTTCGTTATCTAGTTAAACCAAAATCTGCCTGCCATAAGCAAACATTACAAAAAATGGTTTCGAGTCAATGGATTTGGGGCCAATTCAAGAACTACTCAATCGCTCAACCTCAAGTCCATATAACTTCAATAACCCAATGGGTTTCCATTTCTCTTATTTCTCTAAAAAGGTTGACTCGCCTCTATTTTCTAAAATGAGTACAAAATAGGGATCGCTGATGAAAGTAAACCATACTTACCGCTATAAAATGTTAAAGGCACTTACACGTATTTTTTATATCAACGTATTATTAGCACATGAAGAGATGATCAAAATATATATGGGCTATACCAGTTGTGACGAAAACTATAAACTAGATTGCGCGCTAGTTGAAGTGCAGAGCAAAGTATTCCACAACATTAAATTAAAAAAAGGATATATGGATCTTCTTCTTCTTCTTTACGGGCGCAAACATCGTTCGTTGTTGTTGATATTGACGAGACTTATCCCACGGTATTTGGCGCAGATTGTGGGTTCCCCTTTTTGTCGATTGGCCAGAGCACACTTAAATTCCAATCGTTGGGCATGCTTTCGTCCGACCATAATTTACTGATACATGCCTTATCAGTTCTTCACCGCCGCGTTTGAGTAGCTCGGCCGGCAAACCATCGGCCCCGCCGCTTTATCGTCCTACAGACGGGTAATTGTCATTCGACAGACAGGTAGTTTGATGTAGCGAAGATACCTTCCCTGCCCATTCTGGCGTTATAGTCGCTAAGCACAATTTTGATATCATGACGGGGGCAGCTCTCAAGAGCTCATAAAAGGCATCTTTGGTCACATCGTCCTTCTCTTCTGCAGGGGCGTGGGCGCAAATCAGAGATATGCTGAAGAACCTCGCTTTGATGCCCACCACGAATCTCACTCCAAATTTGCGCCCCTTTATATGGCCACTGTAGTAAATGCCACAAGCACCTACTCGTTTCAGTCCTTGTCCCGTCCATAGCATTTCTTAGACCGCGGTGATGTCAGCCTTCACTCTAACGAGGACATCAACCAGCTGGGCAGCGGTACCTTCCCAATTAAGGGACCGAACATTCCGGACCGGACCGGAAAAGACGAAGAACAACGAGAAGAGATTCATTCAACAACATTGACTAGTGTGTTCGGATGAATAAATGAATGCTTAGACGAGAGACATTTAACAATATTTAATCGTGACATTAACGAGTTTCTGACATATTTACAGTGAGCATTAAAATTATAATTAGAGTCAAAAATTAATCCTAGTATTTTCAGCTGTGTTTTACATTCGATGTTAGTTTGGTTGTGGGTTAGTGAAATACCGTTGCAATTTTGCTTCCTACATACATGAAGGATATGTGTTTTGTCTAATGAAAGTGAAGCACCAGACTCCAGTGACCAAGTCTCAATTCTGACGAGTGTGTGTGTTATGGAGGATACACTTCTCCAGCCTACTGAATGGCAGTGAAAGTACAACGCCAGGAGAAGGCGAACCCGATTCCCCAATCGATGACGATGTAGCAGACGTTCCATTGTCCGACCATGAAGAAGTTCGAATAGCAATTACCCGTCTGAAGAACAACAAAGCAGCGGGGGCCGATGGATTGCCGGCCGAGCTATTCAAACAAGGCGACGAAGAACTGATAAGGAGCATGCATCAGCTTCTTTGCAAAATATGGTCGGACGAAAGCATGCCCAACGATTGGAATTTAAGTGTGCTATGCCCAATCCATAAAAAGGGAGAACCCATAATCTGCGCCAACTACCGTGGGACCATGAAAAATTATTGAACCATGCAAAAAGCTGTATTGAAGCAGAAGGAGACTATTTTGAATAAAATAAATTGATTTTGCCGAAAAACCATTTGTTCTGTTTTTTTTTAAGTCCGGTTTTCTTTGGAACGCACCTTATATGTATCTATGCTTTTGCATGTACCTTAACTTACAACGGAAGTTTACTATATATGTATATATGTACATATGTATATGTATGTATAACACCTCATAGAGTCTGTAATGTTCACTTTTGGGTGTTGAAAACTGCATATATCCTTCAAAACAAACAAAATCAAATCAGTAAAGCAAATATTTTTAGAAAAAGAAAAAAAAATGTTCTTCTTAAAATCACGCTATTAGCCAAGATCTCCATTTTCCCTAGCTCCAGAGTTGCCATTCTCATTTATTCTGACAATACCGGCTAACGTTTCTACTTCATTTGCTTCCACTTCAGTTGAGCTGGCTTCTTAATTTTCAACCTTTTAATTTTGGCCTTCGTTAAGTACATAAGGTCTTAAAAATTCCATTTCCTTTACTAAATAATATGGCTCTCGGAAATTCGGTTCATGCTATGTGCTAAGGTTCTCAATTAAGCGTCATTCGAGCCGGATTAGCCAACGATCTGTGAACACATTGCGTGTCTGTTCATATCACGCCACCATTTGTGTTTTCAATTGAAGCAGATGTTTTGCGAATTCACTAGAAAAACCGAACACACCTGATTCAGATGCCGAACACCTAAGCTCATCTTAAGCATTTTTCCGGCCATGATCAATGTGTCCTTTTTTTTAATTTAATGTATTGACTAGACTTAGGAGCTATGTAATTTAACCTGTTAAAGAGCGAGGCCCCAACCACAAAGTACAAAGTTAAAGTTAAGGATTCCAAATGAATTTCATCTATTTTGTAAAGGCGTTGCGATAATATCAGTATTTCTTAGAATTTAAGTAAGCAGTTTCAGTAAATAAAGAAAAATATTTCTATTATATTATTTTCAATAATTTATTAAATAAATGACAATCAGTATGTGCAATTCATAGATATAATTTTTTGGTTCACTGTAAAAATCCTGTTAAAGTTCAGTTACTGCTAATGTTATTACCGGGTCCATACAGGTGACTTATTATTATGTTAACTCATTGTCAGACTTCTTGTTATTTCTTAATGGTAACTACGTCGTTTACCGGCTTCTATTTGGATGTAGACAACATGCACAGTAATCATTTTTAAACTCGGTTATTTCATGTATAACTCGGGTCATATCTTGCATGAGGCGCAGTAGTTCATCAAGGGAATGTTCATTGTCAAGATTTTCTGTGGCAACCTCAGTTTCTTTCAACGAACGACTAAGTCTACGCTCTTCCACGGAAGGTAGGTAGGCGGTGTACTCAACACACAGTATTTTCCAATAAATAATGATTAATATAAAAATTGTATTGTATAAGTACAATAAACCCAAGGTCGCGGAGCATTCCTCATTTATTAATCTAAAAATACATTGTATGAAATTGTGAGCGGATGCATACATACGGCACCTATGCCTAACGGAATCTGGAGGTAGTTATAAAAAAGCTAAAGCACGTACGATTACGATTTTGATTTTTACATCATTGCATGTATTTATGTACATGAGATCCCACATTTTATTAAGAAATAATAATCAGTACAGGCAATTAAAAGAGCTGAAGATATGAGAGTTCCCCTAATGGACTCTGTTCCAGGTCTTCCAAGCTTCGAAGAAATATCGTATAGCTTCGTCATTATGGTTGATAATAAAAAGCAATTAACATTATGTTTTGTACTGAAATAATTGATTTGAATAAAAAATATTATTAAAACACTAATAATAAATATTTTGGTCAAAGATTAATCAATGTTTATTAGGGTGCTTCAAAAAATACGAAAATTTTTTATCGTGTGATATCACAGTGTTAGACTTTTTCCTGTAAAGATATATAAAGTCTAAAGTCTATGCGAACAATCCCGATTCGTCTTAAGCCTTGAAGCATAACCTCACGCGTTTCATTTGCCAGTTACCAGTTGAAATGCTCGAACGAGTTGTCGAAAATTTAACTAAACGGATGGACCATCTGAGACGTAGCCGCGGCCAAGATTTGAAAGAGATAATCTTCAAAACATAAAAGCCAAAGAATTTCGTTTGAATGATAATAAACATTCCCCATTAAATTTGAAGTTTCTATAATTTTTCTTTAAAAAAAAAAAGTAGGGAACCTCGAAATGGATCACGATTTATATATGACGAATTCTTAAAAAAAGTGTGTCGAAGTACACTAGCTATAGTTGTTAGTTACCTGTTAAATTTTCTTGCTGGGTAGCTGCTTTTGATCATGCAAGATTATATACGTGATCATTATTGGTAGAGTGCGTAATGGAAACCTGTTCGTGAGACAACTATCTGGCCGCCATCTTACGCTATTCAATGGTTGGAGATATAAGAAAAGACGTGATCTCTCTCTCTCTCTTTCTCCCTTGCATTTGGGTATGCGTGAGGGCAGCTGAGATAGACTTTGCTTGACTAGTTTGTTGTTATTTTTTGTATAAGCACGTGAGTTGGCCATTTGAGCTTCATAGCAAGTTTACTCTCATTCTCTTTTATGTGACATTGGCGGTAATGTAACTAATGAAATTGTGTACATGATTGTATATATATTTGGGTTTGCAATTAAAGCTTGTAAAACAATGAAATATAAAATATGTATGTCATGAGAGAAAAAATATTCGTAAAATGCAAATTTTTTTATTTATTGCATGTGAGAGTTCATATTAATATCTTTAATGCTCCTCAGAAGAATTTAAAGTCGATACATACAAACACACACACAAGTATATGTAGTTTGTTTATACTAATGAAGAGATACTTCGCTGCTGAGAATTCTTTTGTATTCTGAAGTTGATGGAGCTCCCTATAAGTATGCTACGTTTATTGATCAACTTACCAGCGTTGTTGTTCGGGCAAAGAAATGATCAATTTGCCGATATGAAATAATATTACTTTTCAAATTGAAGCCATAAAACAGCGGTAAGTTAAGAAACTATATAAAAAAAATAATAAATAATAAGAAGAAAAATATTTAGTAATTTATAAATAAGAAATGAATAACAAGTGAAAAAAGATTATTTTTTAAGTTATTGTATTTTGGAGAGTTGGCATCTGTTTATAACTGATATTTTATTGAAATGAAAGCGAGAGTTAAGCAAATAATCGGAAATTGCAAAAACTTTAAATATTATAAAAATTTACATTTACATTTTTTTATGGAGTTGCCAGCTGATTATAAATAAATAAATAATTTTAAATTTATATTTGCAAATTCGCAACAGAATATGAGTAGAAATATGCATATGTATTTTCGAAATTCGAATTTCAGTAAATGCTGGTATGGAGTTGCCACACTTTTATGAAAATTTTAAAAATGACATCTGCCATTTGCCATTCAAAATTTTAAATTTGAGTAAGAGTATTTTTATGAAAATTTTAAAAATTAAATGCTGGTATGGAGTTGCCACACTAATTGAAATTATAGGTCGTATTTAGTATAGAAATTTGAAAATATACATACAATGTCAATAAAAACATAGTACTTTTATGAAAATTTTAGAAATGACAGTTTATTACTTTGCCATCTGATTCGAAATTACAAAAAAATAAAAAAAAAAATAAAAAAAAAATAATAAAAGTGATACAACCTTTAAATAAAAATTATTTTATTAGAAATACTCGTATGATTTACCACAAAATATTGCTATCTAAAAATTAAATGGTTTGTAACTCATTTTTAAACAAGAAATTAATAAACGCTTGAAAAATTCTTTGGTTTTAAATAAGTATTGTTGTATGGAGTTGCCACCTGATTATAATTAAAAGTGTTTTAAATCTAAATTTACTTGCATATATGAAAATTTTAAATATTATAAAAATTTAAAGTGTTTTATGGAGTTGCCAGATTGATTTATTTTATTAAAAAATATCTTGATTTGAAAATAAGTGTACCAGCTTCGCATTGAAATGTCTGTGTAAACTTGCATTTGTTTTCAAAACCCAAATTTTAGTAAATGACAGTGGAGTTGCCACACTTTCAAAAAATACTAATAAATATTTAGTAAAGAAATTTCAAAATATAAAATTTGTGGTGTTTTTGATAAAAAATGTATTGCCAAAATAAATTTGTATGATGTTGCCACCTGATTTGAATAAAAAAATAAAAACATTGCAACATTTATAAGATACATACATGCATATACATATGTACATATATGCGCGTGCAGAAAGCAGTTTAAGACAAAAAGTTTTGTGAGTCATTCAGAGAAAAAGGGTTGCCAGCTGTTTTGAAGTTAAAAATATTTAAAAAAAATTAATATTTCAGTATTTTTTAGTTGCCTTGGCTTACCACGTCCATATCATTGCTAGTCTTCATAAGTCTTCTTTAAAAGTTACAATAAGTTCTTCTATCAAATTGTTCAAGCGGATCCCCATAAAACCTGAGATGAAGTAGCATTTCGAGCGTTGACCAAAATATTAGTTTTCCACAGAAATATCCGAAGATCGCCGCGATGTTAATCTGAGCAGCACAATAGGAATGTGGATCGCTTCTTATACGAATTATTGACTATATATGTATGTTTCTATACTGATTGCGATAGCGACTTGTTCTAAAATTTTTATCCGATATTCCTCAAAACATTAGACAGTGAGCTGTTCTATAACGGCTTAACAATTTTGAGACCTCGTATTTATGAGGGTATCAGGGTTAAAACCAAATCTAAGCACTTCGAGCGAAAGTCTGTTTCAATGATAGTCCCAGGCTTTCGGTGAAAACTTCGTCCCTTCCGAGAAGACGTTATTATCTTAGACAATCATTACATACCGTTACAATAATAATTCGAACAAATAAGTACAAATTCGCTTACAATTTATTTATTCATGAAAACTGAACATAGATCACTTAGAAATAGACATGTATATGGTACATATTATCATACAAAATTAAATAAAAACCTCAAAAATTAAATTCAATTAAAACAACTTAAGCACTAGCACTCTAAAGCTACAATTTACCCAAAGCATTAAAAACAGTTGAACTAGTCAAACACACATGGTAACTAAAGTAGAATGGATGCTCAGTCGTCCAGCAGCTCCTGCTTGACTGCATGACTGGCGGCGGCTGGTGTGGACGAGGCTGAGGCATAAGTGGTGGATGAGGAGGGTGTGGCGCCGTTGATCATATTGGTGCGCAGCAGATTGGCGCTGGAACGCGTCATAGCGCCACGATGCGCACTAGCCGGCGACGCGGCCGTTGTTGGTGGGGTATTAGCAGAGTGGCGCACCGTCGAGGAGATCGAAGCGACATTCTTTGGTAATGCGGTCATAGCGGAAGTGCTGGACGCTACTGCAGGACTCTGTAGCAAGGTGCTGAGACGACGTAATATCGCCAAGTCCGCGGCATTAACTACAGTCATAGCGGTGGGTGACGCGGTGTTAAACATATTTGAAGGCGAGGCATAGCCGGAAGCCGAAGGCGATGTAGCCGGTGTCGGTCTGGGTGTGGGAGTGCGTCGTTTATTGCACGATGTGTAGCCATTCGTATAGCCATTGCTTAGTGGTGTGCCATTGCTGCTGGCAAATGATATGTTACCGTTATGTGTGCTATTTGAATGCGACGGCCGACGTGCTGCGCTGCTGCCATGTGCTGTGCTCTCGAATATCTCACCGATTACTTCGTAAATACGTTTCTTGAATATGATCTTTTGACGGAAGTCCATGGCCTTCATTTCGGGCAACAAACCTTGCAGAAAAGCGGCATCAAAGTCGGGATCGGGTGTGCAGAGTTCACTGGGTTGCGGCTGTATGGTAAAAATGAATTATATATTATTGAAAAGAAGTTTATAAAGTTAGTAGTTATAACTCACCTTGATATCGCGCTCCTGCTCCACTTCGGCGCACATCATTGACTCGGCAGTGCGCAGGCGCTTTTTGAACGGATAGAGTGGCACCACTGGCGCTTCGGCCACAGCGCGCTCCACTTCCATGGCTTCGATCGGCGGTGTCGCTACCAGCTGCTGTTGTTGCGGCAGTGACACAGGCTGTTGTTGTTGCATATGTTGCGACAGCAGCGGCAGCGGCGAGTTTTGTACTGGTAATTTACGTTCCGTCGCATCGGCTTGCATTTCATCCGTTGACTGTTGCTGACACTGCACCATTTGTTGTTCCCCTTGCCCGATTGTGTAGCCTCATCTCCGCTACTGCTTGGTGCACGTTCCTGACGTGAATCGTCTTCGTCAGTGTTGCGCTGCTGTTCCTCCTCCTCCTCTTCCTCTTGTGCCGCCATAGCGACAAAGCCGTCAAAGGACTCCTCACCAATGGGCACCTCAATCATTTCGCTCTTCTCATCGGCCGACGTGTAATAGTTGGGACGACGCGACACCGGTATGCCGGGTGTTATGTGACGTGCAAGG
The DNA here is from genome assembly GCF_024586455.1 of Bactrocera neohumeralis. Lineage (NCBI taxonomy): Eukaryota > Metazoa > Arthropoda > Insecta > Diptera > Tephritidae > Bactrocera > Bactrocera neohumeralis. The sequence continues at coordinate 68,724,856 of NC_065923.1, read as the reverse complement.
AACTGTAGCTCTTCGTGTAGGTAATATGGTTTGGTACGATTCGCGCTGGACGGTATTTTGTTGACGTTGATGGAACGCGCAAAAGAGGTACGTATGTTGCGCCAGCGCTCTTTACAAGAAGGAACTAGAGGGAGTAGAAAAAGATATTAGTACGGTTTGAATGCATATGACTCTACGTAGATGATGAACAGTTTGGGTGGTGTGCAGTTTGAAGGTGAGAGCTCGTCGTAGTATTGGTAATGTTCGAAGACAGGAGGAAATGTGAATCTGTATGCCGGAAAAGATAATATATTTCAGAGCATCAGCTGCCCTCTGCAACTGTGAATTATCTCTGTCAAAGCCTGCTTTATACTGGTTCGAAATTTGGTGGAATCTACTTTTCACCTTAGCCACTATGTTTCAGCGAGGACTATGGTTCTAGCGTAGAAAATATTTTGGTCACTCTCTCTTGTTTCGAAACCTAAAGAATCTGATTTTCGCATTTCAGCGAGAACTGTGATTCTGGCAAAAGGAAAACTTATATATTTTTAAATTCTTATCATAATCGACCAGTCGGATTCCTCACTTAAGTATGTTGGATTAAAAGTCCTCGCAAAGCAACTTAGACTGCTCTTAGTTTTTTTGGGTACCAGAATATAAGAAGCCCAATGAAAAACTGTTGAGCAGACGTTATTCTTGTACAAGAACCACTAAATCTGTGTCCAATTGCTGTTCGGAAAGTTGACAAACCACGAGATAATGGTTTGTTGGCATATTGTAGAGACTCGGGTGTAAAATTTGGATTCGATGGTGATTAGCAACTGAATATGACATTTATTAAGAATATGGTCATATCAGAGAGCATTATCTAACTTCCTGATATCAGCCAAGAAACTTTAATATTTCTATAAATAATCACAAGAAAATGTCAGTCTTTTATAGAACTATTATAACGTAAAATAGAAGCTGACTTCACTATGATGTGAGTTCGCAGAGTTCTTATGCCTCAGATAGGACTTACATTCCAGATCTTACATGGATAATAAGTAGTCTAGTCTGAAATAAGAATGAGGTTATATCAAACCACACTTTTCGATACTAGCAACGAATCTTCAAAGTTTCTATAAAAATTACAAGATTACTGAAGTAAACGGTGGAACTAAGATAACCTTAAAGTTCTTATATTTCGGGAAGTTTCAACATTCTTATAAGCCAACTCTTATGTCGAAGGGAAAGGAGGGCTAAGGAACTTGGATAAGAAACTATGGAGCTTCTCTAACGGTTTTACAAAGTGAGAGGATTTCTGAAGAGAATTCTGTTCAGAAAATGACTTTACATTAGTTTAAGAGCTTCTCCAACGCTTTTAAAGTATGAGAAGGGTTCTGAAACGAATTATTACTTTGCAACTTTGCTTCATTTCAGGTAAAAAACTAAAAATGTTGTGTTTCTGGAAAACAACCAACTTATTTAGCTACGTCGTAGTAAAGTATTCAAACCCCACGATACATTTGCACTTCGGCAAAAGTGAAAAGCACACGAATGCAATGCAAGCAAACCACACAGCTGTGAGACGGTATACTTACATACATATGTATATACAGTAATATATTATATATGTATGTATATGTTGCATGCGCATGTGTGTACGTGACCGAGTCACCGGCATTTCCGCTGCACGGCAGCGCCGCACAAATGTTGCCCCCGCTGCTATTCATTGTCATTGTTGGCAACAGCATAAAGCGCCAACAACGGCTGAACGAACAGACAAACACAACGATAAAGGAAAAACAGCGAACAGAAAAAAGTAAAACAGAGCGCGCTCAGCAGAAAGTGGCGCAAAAACAAACAAGCGCTGAGAGCAGAGCGAGCGCAAACAAAGACTGTGAGAGTGAACGAAAAATAGAGCGCACAAGCGCGCGCAAGAGTCCGAGCATAATTTAAACAAGCAAAAGCAATAATAACAAAGCAGCGACGCGACGGCAGCGGCTAACGAATAACAATACGGCACATCACATTTTAGCGCCGACAATGCAATGGTCAATAACAACAACTGTAAAAAATATATATGTAAATTTATAATCTGCGTTATGACGATAGCAATAACTCGGCAGCGCATTAAATTGCTGATTAGCGCTGTATGCTAGGCTGGTTGTCAACGACAAAATTCAAGCGCTGCCGCCAGCGTCCACGCCGGCTTTGACGTCGCGACAAAAACGCGCGCACGCGTCGGCCATAATAATGGCAACAAAGTGCGCGCAATTGACACGCTGACTGTGTGACTGTCGGCGCTTTGCCGCACCAAGCAGTGGTTATGAAGCGGCATAAAAAACAAAGGCCACAACAACAACAAGCGCATGTTGTCAACCAACAGCAAGGCGAAACAACACGTCATGACAGCTGCAAGTAGGCGGAAAAGGTTTTCGCCCAGCAGGGAGCAGCAAAGCGAGCGCCAGGCTAGTGTGTAGTATTTTTGCTATTGTTGTTGGTGCTTTTTTATTGCACTCATGCAAATGTGTTGGCTACTGTTCGTTCGCGCACGCAAACGCGCTTAAGTTTGTTAGCTTAAATGCGCGTTTGCAGGCAAATAGCTATTTATGTTTTTATGTACTTACTTGAGTCATCCATTTCCTTGGAAATCTTCACCCACGCCTTATCGACCACATCCTTTTTCAGGTAGTGCGGATGCGAGCGATCGTACATGCAGGGGTAGCGCTCGACTAGACGGCAGATTTTCGCGTTAATTTGATAATTATCCGGTTTGGAGTCGTTCGGTGTGGACAGCCTCATTTTGCTTTGGTAATTTGCTGCGACAAAGTTTGTTGTTTTTGTTGTGGCAATGCAATAAAATCTCACATACAATGTGCGCTTGCAATATATACACACACACACGCGCACACAAGCGCAATAAAATCACTAATAAACACTTGCGACTGACGCGTTTCAACCGCGCGGCGGACAAATGCTGGCAAAGCGTTAAGTTTTATGAAACTGCCAGAACGCGCCAAAGAAGAATGCGTTTTATTTTACAAAAAATTATATTTTGTAATTGTATACTTATATGTATATGTCAACACTTAGTAGCAACAGTTGCAGCAATTCACTGTATAATTTTATTTACAGAGCGCACACCGCGCACACACACGTCTCCGCAAGGCGCTCGATACAAATGACGCAGCCAGCAATGATGAAATCACCGAACAGCAACGCGCTGGTGTAGCAACTGCAATTTCGCAGCACAGCAACTTGCAATTGTGGTCAACAAATGGCGGAATGAACAAACGAACCAACGCGCCAAACGATAACAAATGACTGAAGTAGCGGCGCGCACACACAAACAATGCGCGCTGTACAAATACGAAATAGGTATATATGTATTTAGGTATGCGCTGTGACGACGCAGGCAATCGACGAAAAAAAGCGAGCAACAGCTACAACGGTAGACGAGCAACTGAATGCGAAATGTGCTGTGCTGAGCTAAACTGGGCTGAGTTCGGTTGGTTGAGTTTCTCGTGTGTGTGTTTGTGTACAGCGGGGCGGCAGCAGCGATTGCTTGTCGCTGTCTGCTGCAAAGTGGTTGCGGCGAGAGTGTGGCCGGGACACAAGAGAGGTAAAGCATGTGCATATGTGTACGAGCAGGCAGCAACAATAGCCGAGCAGAAACTGAACGAAACCATTAAGTAACGTCAACAACAAAGCAAACGTCGCTGACAATATAGCAACACCAGCTAGCGGCTGGCTGTACGTTGTTCGTTGGTCAAAGCAATGACGCGTTGACGACCACAATCAATACATAATATACCAGCGCATGCAAAGGCAACAGCGCTTATACATACACACACGCACATAAGCCTGAGCGCTAGCGCGCGACACTTGCTCCCGACTACCTGGCGCAAGTCAACTTAACGACAGTGGTCTACGCTGCTAACGCCAGCGCCAATGCTGCTGCGCCTGTTGTTGCTGCAGCTGAAAGCAAAAGCGACACGATAAGCGCACAATATATTATAGCAAATATGTATGTATGTACAGTTGTAAAAATTCGTGCGCGCGGCGCGCTGTGTGTGGAGGCGACGCTGGCGGCTAGCCGGGTGCAGGCAATGGCAACAGTGTTGCTGTGGCGATGACGGCAATGGCAACGACGGCGACAAAACAACAGCATGGTACTCTACACAATAACAGCAACAACAAGCGCAAAAACAGCTGCTGCAATAACAATGTTGTTGTTAGTTGTTTGTGTGCTACGGCGGCGTTATGAATATGGCTGCGCGTCAATGAAAAGGCAAAGTGGCGATAGCAGGAATAATGGTGCGTTGTGAATTGTTGTATTTTTTGTTGTTTTGTACTTGGCTAAGCGCAAACAAATGTATGTATCATGAAAATAACAATTGTACGATAAAAAATTATATGAAAAGTGTCAACAAAATTGGCAAAATGCGAAATTTGTCAACACTGCAAACAAGCTCAGGTGGGCTAATGCGAACTGGAGCAAACTGGACTATGCAAACATGCCTAAAAACATACCTACATATTGTATGTACATACAAATGCGAATTAAACAATAGTAAAAAAGAGACTAATGTGTGGTAAAGCCATCAAAAATATTCTAATTTGCTTGAAATCATTTTTTCTGACGCGTTAGAAAGTGTTTATGAGCAAAAAATGGCTTCAATCAAAAGCGCAAGCATACATAACTATATAATATACATGTGTATGTATGTATATATATCTATGTCTGCATGTATGATTTATTACTCTTGTATTCCATATACATACATACATACATACATACATATGTATATATATTCGGCAAATATTGCACCGAAATTGCTCATCTAAAGTCGCCTGCATTCAACTCCGATGAAAAGTCTGACAAGGTCATGTTATTCAAGGTCACTTCGTGGGTACAGTAATGACCTTTACTTTGTCTGTTCGTCACTGTTTCAAGGTTACTAGCAACTAATATGCAAGCAAATACAAATATTGCAACACTGTACCACGAAGCGAAAGCCGTCTCTCTTGTAAGAGCTCAATACAATCGTGGGAGAGAGTACGCTTCATAAAAACTTCGTTTTTTACATTATCGGAATAAGATATCAGACTTATTAGCGGTTGCCTTAAGTGAATCAAAGAAAATCGGTTCGTCACTCTGAAGACTACAATGAAGCAAGTACCTTAGTCAGATGGAAGCATAAGGTATATTCATAAACGATTCTTACAAATATTTCATACTATATAAGATGAGATGAGATGAAAATCCATTCAAAGAAATCTTGTGTCAGGAACTTTCCATTATCTTCAGCTTAAGTTTCCTGAACGCTGCAGCGTCTTCCAAACGGAGGTGGCTGCCATAAAGGTAGCAGTTGATCAACTAGTCGGGAACCTAGTCTGTTTTTGTAGTTGTTGTAGCGGAAAAAAAACATACCTGAAGTAATTTCAAGTAACGGTGCCAAGTTGACAGTCCTTGGTCGGATAAAAATTCGAGTCCGTTCCGGTTACTTAGACCCAACTGTGGTGGAAACGTAGCCTATTTCAGAGTGGTGGCTACCAACTCCAATAGTTTTTAGTTCGCTGAGTGTGCGCTCAAAGCCAGCGGAAGGATGTTTAGACTCCATGTCTGGTCCATCAAGTTATTTTATTTATTTTTATGATTTATTATTTCATGATTAGACTGGTTTGGGTGATAATTGTAAAGTTCTTCTGTCCCACATAAGATCCGAAGAGGTTCAAAGAACTCTTCGCTTTTACCTTTCAGTGGTTGTAGGAGTTCTGACTAGAAACTGTTCGAACGAAATCCATGCAAAAGCTACATTTTATGATTAGACTGGTTTGAGTGATTGGCCACAGCGGCATTGCAAGAAGCTGTAAGGCTGAAGAGTTTATTGGACAGACACTTCAGTCTAAATAACTGTGGAATGGGAACGCGTTGGAGCTCTTTTGGCTGGTCGTGGTTCATTACTGGACTGTTGGACGTCAGGTCAAACCAGTAAGGTGCTGGCCGATGTTAGGTCGTAAGAGGTTCTGGGAACTGTTCGCTTTCACTTTTCAGTGGTTGTAGGAGTTTTGACTAGGAACTGTTCGACTGGTATTCATGCGATAAGATTAAATATCTAACCGGACGCCAGCTGCTTCAGCTGCTTGGAAGAAGATCTCAATGCTTTCCGCTCGACTGTCATACTTTGAGACATCCAGGTGAATAGCGGCGTTTTTGTCGATAGCTGATAACCCACTGCCGCAGTTTTTCGATTGGCATCGCGAAAGGCTGTAAGTAATGTGATCACCAGCAATGTTGACGTTTCAGCCAGTAACTTAATCTAAATCTGCTTCGCTTAATCCATACCTAGCACAGTCGTTTTAACCTGGGACTCACGTTACAATGATTACAAATTTCCTTTGTTATTTCATCTATCTATTATTACGTAGTAGCAACATATACCAAACTCTACAAGTCACTCATCATACCCGTCCTGCTATATGTTGCAGAGGCATGGACGATGACCACATCTGATGTGGCGCGGTTACCAATTTCCAAGAGAAACGTACTGCGAAAAATTTACGGTCATTTGCGCATTGACCACGGCTAATACCGCACTCGATGGAACGATGAGTTATATGACGACATTGACATAGTTGAGCGAATTGAGACACGGCGGCTACATCGGCTAGGTCAGGTCATTCGAATGGATGAAAACACTCCAGCTCTGAGAGTACTCGACACAGTACCCGCCGAAGGAATCAGAGGAAGACCTCCGGAACTCCTCCGTTGGAAAGATTAGGTGGAAGAGGACCTAGCAACACTTTGAATCTCCACCTATATCCAAAATTTGTGGATACAAAAGCTCCTTTTCGTTGCCTACAACTTTGTCGTATAACTCGTAGTTTTGCCGGAAATCGAGATGAACCGTGCTTAAGTCTGAAAAAATCAACCACGCCCCTAATCTTTTATCTCCCGACCGCAGATCACACACAAATTATTTTTCCTTTAATTTTTATTATTTTAACTTTCGCTTCAAAGTAGTTTTCAAAGGCTTCTGGAGTGTTCTATGGGTGTCTAAAAATAAAAAAAAACAGTACATTTTCATTTTTGAGAATAATTTGTCAAATTAACCACTCAATTAAGCAGAGAAATCGTGAATCGACGGCAGCTAAAATCAACTACCACCGGCTGTTGTTGTACTTATCGCTGTCCATGCAAACAACGTAGAACTTTGGGAAAAATACGCCTGTGTCCTTGTGTAGATACATATGTATGCATGCATGTAAATATGTATATGCATTACTGTAACCCATTTCTTATCGCACGTATGTGCGACAAAAAACGATTGCTGCTTGGAAAACGAGTGATTTCATACGGAAAACTGCCTAAATACGTTCATACATAAACACATACATACATACATACATATGTATGTACATATACATCATGGTTGCAATACATATCAACCCCCACTGAGTCGCGTTCTTAAATCGACCGCCCGTCAAGCCTGCGACCGTCCACGTTGCAAAGTCGTTAAGAGTACGAAATTTCAATGCACATACATATGCACATATGTATGTTTGAGTGTAACTACGAGTATAATTGAACTCGTGCGTACTTGCAACATAAAACGGAAAAATAACAACTCAAAAAAATATTTCTAAATAAGTAAAAGCTTAAAGATGATATGTTCCGGAACTACTCAGAACTAATTAGTCTGCTGGGAAACGTGCTTTCGAAATACGAAAAACTAAACAAATAAGGAAGAGTTCAACCGAACATTTTTACACTATATATACTTGGGAATATAACCGAACATTTTATACCTTAATACTCACCACTTTCAGATTTTGCAAAACAATTCATATATATATTATTATATTGGCCGATATATGGTAAAGCCACCCAGAAGTTCGAAAATATTTATATTTGTTATATGGGGGCTAAGGGAAGTTTTAACCTGATTGAAGAGATTTGCAGTACACAGACATACTACTATCAGGAAAGGAATCTCTTTGAATTTCAATTATAAATCTAACACATTGACCAATATTTTCGGTCAAAAGTCAACTATAGTTACTGGGGTCCAAATATCCATAGGGCTTGAAGAGTTTTGGTTGGATTCGAACAATTTTCGGCCATAAAGTGGCATATTCCAAAAGCATTATTCGTGCAAAGTCTTGTCCCATTATACTAAATTGTGTACTAGAATGAAGAAAATCGGTTGGAATTTAAAATTGCAGTCCGATTTCGCCTATTTTCGCACTGATCGTGTCCTGAGAAATGTTTTTTGACCTAAAGATGGGCGGTGCCACGGCCATCGTCCTATTTTGACATAGGCTCAAGCCACCTCGATTGGTAAAATTTAATGCCTCCGGCATATTTAGTTATTGATTTATCGCACTTTTAGTAGTTTTCATCAGTACCATTATATGAGCAATGGGCGGGGTTATTATCCAATATCAACATTTTCATTCTGTCGATAGGAGTTCAAGAACCGTATACCAAGTTTCATCAATACTTGTATATCTCAATATCTACTGAAGTTACAGCTTGCACGGACAGACGGATGGACCGGCGATAGACAGACGGTCACCCGGATTTCAACTCATTGGTTATACCACCAAAGATCACACTCGACTAAATTCCCGTCAGGTTTGATTCAAATGATGTGAGAGTGTTTGAAAGGTTTTTGATTCAAAGTACCTTCAAGTTTGATTCAAGAATCCTACTATTTATAAGCTGAGTCCAAATTTTTTCCATATAGGAGGCCGACTGCTATACTATTTTTTACAATACCAACAGAGAATGTTGTTCGAACTTTTAGGTACGTTCTTAAAAATTGACTTTTAAAGGCCGAATATGGTTTGCATAGCGAGTTTTCTTCGTCAGCGCTCTTGACTCTTGACTTTCTATGATGTTTTCATGTTTCGATCAATAAATAGCATAGATCTATAAAGTGATCTTCAATAACCAAACAATAACTTACAGGTGAATTTAAACCAAGCATCAAGTTTCGATCTTTCCACAAAATGTGTATTTAAGGAAACGTAAAAAATATTAAACGTAACTATTGACGTTTAAATTAACTTTCCATATATGTACATTGATCAGAGTTCTTCTCTTCAGTAAGGTAATTTTAGTAGATCACTTAGTTGTCGTATCTTAAATCTTTTTAGATTTTCTTTAAAATTTGTCTATCGAAAACTCTAAGGTCATCTCTTTGGATCTTGCTATCGCTTGAAGGACCCACAAAAACTACGAGCTCTATTGTAGGTAAGGTCCTGTAGAAAAGATGCTTCATAAAAATCGCAGTTTAGAGGCTTCAATTCATAATCTCTCTAAACAAAAGAAAAGACGGAGGTTTTCTCTTATTAATTGTGAAAGAAATTCCATAGCAGGAACTATAGTTAGATACTCTCATTGTTGGGGTTCCGATAGCTGCTTTATCAGTCTGACTTTCAACTTGCTGTTCCAGAGTTCATGTATTAATCTGTATAAGATCATTTCTATATATACATACATATATATACGTGCCGATTCCTTTATAACGTTTTTTCAATAAAGAGAGGCACACTTGGAACGGAGCGCCAATATTTATAACGAAGTTTCGGACTTTGCAGCCTAAAAGTATTAGGTCTAGTGAATCAATTGGTGGAAACTAATATTCTGCAGAGTTCTTCACCTGCAGGTGAATTGGTTTTTACAGTTAAAGTCGTAGAAAACACCTTCTAAGTTTTACCGCATATTGTGAAGCTTCTCGTAATACAAACGTACATAAATATTATGAGTGAACAAAACACACATATATGTAGTACATATGTACCTTGAAACATACACACAAATGTAGGTAGCTCCACGAAGTGCGAAAATTCTTAGTAATCTCGGGGAAAACAATTGTTTTGTTGCTAAAAATGCTTCCAAATTCGGTTGTGGCCTGCCGAATGCTTGGAATGTTATTGTCATTGTTGTTTGTTGTAGCTGCTGTTGTTGCTCGCCGGCTTACCTGTTTCGTGTGTGTGGACGCGGCGGGAGCATGGCACAAGCGATTATTTGGCGGTTGTGTGCGCATGTGTATATTTACCTGCATATGTATGTGTTTCTGATTTTATGACCGACTGACTGAGTCGCGTAGCTGCTGCCGGCTTGCTGCGCTGAATAGCGTGCAATGCTAGCGTGCGCGCGTGTGTATTTGCCTGGGTTTACTCGCATTTGGCCTAATGTCGGCACTTTAACAAGAATACAGACATACATACACATACATAGAAATATTTTGTTTTTGCCACCGTCGTTGTTGTTCGCTCGCAACTGAGTTGTTGTTTTTGTGGCATTTTTTTATTACAATTTTCACATACAAACGTACAGCAACAACAAACCTGTAAGGCACGCCAGCAGCAGCTGCTGTTATTCGGTTGCCAGTTATTGTCGCCCATTTTGCTGCCGCATTTTTCGTCTTACCGCATTTCGTCACACCCTTGCCGCACTACCTTTTCGCATGTTGTTCACATATTTTGTTTTGTTTTGCTGTTGCTGCTGCTGCTGTCGCGTCTGGTGTCGCTGAAGTGGCGTTGTTGTTCCGCAGCCGGCGTGAATGTTGTAGACATTTTGAGATTTTGAGCGAGTTTTTGTTATTTTCAACTGGAGGCCTGGTGTTGCCGTTACAATTAAATTGTGTAATAATTTATCGGATTATTGATCGACGATTTCTTGGTAATCCACTCTTGAGGTAATTGGGTTCAGGGTTTATATGTAGGTTTAAATATTCGAAAAACAATCACGAATTTGTACTAGTATTCCAGTATAAAAAGGAGAATTGAAGAAGATTTAATCCTTCGGTAGGAGCTGATCAATTTTTATAAAAAATAGACGGGGAGGTAAAGGATACACCAAAAACGACGTGATGTTAAAATGAAATAAAGCACTTAAATTTGGTCCAAATAGGTTCTGTGTATTTTATTATTGCTAGGAAGATGATTTTATGAGAATAGAATTATTCGATGAACCTGAATTTTCGAATTTTTCGTGGACAATTTCGAAGCCTTGTAACTTGAAAGGACAAACCTTACTGAACACAGCGACAAAATTTGACAGAAATTTGAGATCTCGATTGGTATACGTTTTAAAAAGTATCTTAAAAGCGATCCATTTCGAGGTTCCCAAGTTTTTTTTTTAAGAAAAAACACAGAAACTTCAAATATAAAGAGAATATTTATTATGATTTAAAAGAACATTTTTTGGCATTTAGTTTTTGAAGATTATCACTTTCAATTGTTGGCCGCGGCTACGTTTCAGATGGTTCATCCGTTGAGTCCCATCTACGATGACTCGTTCGAGCATTTCGAATGGTAACTGGCGAATGAAACGCGTGATGCTTCGCTCACAGGCCTGAATCGAATCGGGATTGTCCGCATAGACTTTAGACGTTACATATTCTCACAGGAAAAAGTCTAACGGTGTGATATCACACGATACTGATAGCCAATCGACTGGTCCTATCACGTTTTGGAAGTGATCTCTTAATAAATCCATTGATTGATGCGATGTGGCACCGTCTTATTGAAACCAATTGTCACCGAGATCACGAGCTTCATTTTTAGGCATCAAATAGTCGGTTATTATGGTGCGGTAACAGTGGTCATTGACGGTTACCTTCCCAACGACATCATTTTTAAAGAAATATGTACCCATGAATCTACCGGCCTACAAACCAAACCAAACCGTTGTTCTTTTCTGGATGAAATGAAAGTTCTTGAATCATTCCAAGGTCGCACTTCGTCTCAAATGCGTCAACTTTGTCTTGTTTACATACCCATTGAGCCAGAAATGGGCCTCATTGCTAAACAAAATTTGGCTCGAAAACGTCGGATCTTCTCGGAACTTTTCAAGAGTCGATTGAGTGAAGCTATGTCGCTGGGGAAGTTCGAGCGGCTTTAGTTCTTGCCCAAGCTGTATATTGTACGCTTTCAATTTGGATCTCGACGTAAAATACACCAGTCGTTCCATAAGTCAGTCCGAGTTGCTGCGGACGGTGCCGAATCGACTCTCCGCGGTCTTCGTCTACACTCGCAGCTAACGCTGGTTTATTTCCTTCACTGTGTGCTGGACGTGGTCTATTCGGTCGAATCTGTCTATCTGAAAGAAATTATGGCTTCGGTGCATCTGGAAACTAGTTTAAACTAAGGCTTTCGTCTATAAATGGGTTAACTTAAGTCTGTTCTAGTCAAGTCAGACCTGCTTCCACACAAACATATATCTTTATATTCATTCATGTATTCATTTGCCATTACTTCCTAGTTAGCCACTTGACGCTGTATTACAGGTACTGGCGTCATTATTTTGCTTCTCGTTCTCTAACACAGAATATTTTTGTTGTTATTGTTGCCGTAAGCGATTATGTGTGAATTGAATTGTAGCTGCTCACTTATTATAATTATTGCTCTGTAACAATTTAAGTTATTATCGCGTTCTTGCTCATTGTTTGTCTTATCGCTGTGTGGCGATGTACATATGCTTGTATATATGTGTGTGTATGTGATTATTTGTCATTGTTATTATTGCTCTGCTACAACAAAGTATTATAATATTTTGATTTGTAGACTGTGCCGCCGCTACCTCAGAAAATAACTAAATAATGCCTGTATGACTTGTTGTTGTTGTTGCTGCTGCTGTCGCGGAATCACACACTGCGCAGTATTTGTTGTTGTTATTGTAAAATAGCATAAGCCTTATTATTATTTAATGTTATCGTGCCATATTGGCTGGAGGCGCTGACGAGTACGCTGTAGTGGTTGTTGTTGTTTTATTTATTCGCCGGTCAAATATTCATAAAATTAGCTTACTACCACACACACACACATTTACGAAATATGTACATAAATACATACATATATGCATTCTGAGTGAAAATTTTTGCTGTTGTTGTTGTTATTATTAGCATCTCCGCCAAGCCTGCTATTGTTATCGCAACTTGTTGTTCCAGGCGTTCTTCTTTTCTTATTGTTGTTGCTATCGCCGTCGGCGTCTCAATGCGTCAGCGTGCAGCTCACACGAATCTGCTCGCCAGACATTTGCTGCTGCTATTGTTTTTGTTGGCATGCTCACGTACATACATAATTTTTTTATATATGCGCACATTGTTGTTGCTGTCATGCTGTTTGCGGTGCGCTCTTACTCACCCGCGCTACTTGTATTCGTGTATGTTTGCATGTGTGTGTCTCTACACTTCCCTTCACCTGACCGTTGTTGTCTTTACATTTCGCGTTGCTTTTGTTGTTATTACTGTCGCAGACCATTTTCCCGCTTCTTTCCCGCTACAAATTGTATACTTATCTTGTTGTTGACCGTTTGTTGTTGTTGTCTGCTATTGTTATCGCTACTGTCTTACACAAATACATTTTGAGCAGCAGACACCATTTCGCTAACGGCAATAACGCCCTTGGTCAACATTTCCAACAATTATTTGGTAGGCAATAATACCTCGTCTTACTCTATGCTCCTAATACACATGGTGCTCTTTATACCAACCGATCAGCTTGTGCTGATCTCCAGAGCTTTGCCGAGTTTTTCTATATGAAAGAACTTGCACCGTTGACTCCTTAACTTCGATAAGGTCCAATCAGTTAGTTGAGGGCGTGCTTCAGTTTTTCACACACTACGCTTCATAAGGCCTTATGGCTTATCCCAACATCGACCCCTGCCGCCTTGTTGTTCTTCAGGTGGGCAATTGCTTTTCGAATTTCATCATAGTCGAGCAATGCTATATCTACATATTTCGTCGTCATTAATTGGGGAATCGGCTTCGACATCTCCAGATATAATACATTCACTACCGTTCAGCAGTCTGAAGAAATGTTGCCTCCACTAGATCTTCGATACAACAAGATGGTGGTCAGAGTCTATGTTAGTTCCTCGGAGCGTACGCACGTCAAGGATACTGGAGACTGGAGATCAATCTGTTCAAATCGGCAAATTTTGAGATCGTGGCGAAAGACATGCGCGCTCCAGCCGCTCATAAATGACATCTTTGGTCATATCGTCCTTATCTTCCAGCGGGGCGTGGCAAATCAGTGATATTTTGAAAAATATTGCTCTGATGCGGATTATGGCTAGACGCTATTTACCGCAGTGAATGCCAGGACTCGACGACTAAGTCTTTCTCCCACCACGAATCCCACACCGAATTTTCGCTGATTTTTGTGGCCGCTGTAATAAATGTCACAAGGACCTACTCGACTCCGTTTTTGTCCCGTCCATCGCATTTCTTAGACGGCGGTGATTTCAGCCTTTACTATCACAAGGTCATTAATGACTGGACATCGGCACCTTCCCAATTTTGAGACCGGACATTCCAGGTACATGCCCTTAGATTATAGTCCTTATTATGTTTGCTTTGGTCATCTTCAAAAGTGGAATCTATTATCCGAGGCTGTTGTTTCTTTTTCGTAGGCGAGTGAGGCGTTGCCCTGGATAATAAGCTGTACCAAATTTTGTATAGACATCTTGTCAATTAAAAAAGTTTTTCATACAAGAACTTCATTTTGATCGGTCAGAATATCGCTGGTTCCGACAAATAAGTAACTTCTTGAAAAGAAAAAGGCGTGTATACAATTTCAGACTTCAGATTTAGTACCTATATGCTTTATAATGTCTCTGACTTTTTCTTCTGGATGTTACAAACTTCATGGTCCATCTTGGTGTGACGACGAGAAAAGTTTTTCGGATCTTGATCTCTGAGAATAAGACTTCTTATTACATTATTGAGTCCATATTATTTACGTAACAACTGTAGAGGTAACAATTTTTCGTAAAAATAGGAAAAATATTTTACCGTTAGTGAGATAACAAGGTTCTAGTCTACTTTTATGAAGCCCGTCGATGCGACAACTTTGAAAAATGACTTGAATTTTTACTAGAGGCTGCAAAAGAGAAAATCCAAGTTGGAACAACTCATGTCCTAGATTTGGCTCATAGTGTCCATGAAGTATCATGAGAATTCCTTTAAAGAAATTTCGTTAAAGCAACTGAAGGTCATATCTGTCGGGACCTATAACAACAACGTGTAAGATTGAGTAGCTCAAGGAAAATTTTTAGCCACGCTGAAATTTGACAATACGGTTTATATTTAAAACATATGCTCAAATGTGAGGTGGCAGCAATGGTGGCAAACTTCATCGAAAGGACGGTGGACCCACAGACTGATTTCGGACGTACATTCATGGATATTTATACAACATTTGGACCTGTATTTCTACCTGACCCAATTACTCAGTGGCCATGGGTGCTTTAAAAGCTACCTATACAAATATCGTCATGACTTTAGTCCATATTATCCGACCTGTACAGAGTGTTTAGAAGACTCTGAACCAGTACTCATTCATTGCCGCGGTTTTTAATTATAAGGGAAAAGCTGAAAATCACACTTGGAGGTAGTCTCACGAAGGAAAATTTGACTGCATTTACAAGTAAGTGCGAGTCCCCTGTGAAATGGAAAGCTGTCAGCGCAGCGGCAGCTCCAATTATGACAAGATTGAGACATTTAGAACGTATTATGAGTCAGTCAGTCCGCACAATAGAGGATACCTAAATTTCTTCTTTCTTCTCTCCCATGAAGTAATACTTTGTCCAGTGGTCGCGTGGGAGAGACATGAGTTGCGACTAGGTTAGATTTCATCTAATTAGGTTTCTCAGATACGATTCCAAAACTTTATATTTTCAAGATTCACAGAGGTTTTGTTGATTTCTCTTGTTCGCATAGCTTGATTGCTTGTGTCTGCTAGAGAGTATCTGCCTGTTCAATGGGTTTCTAATGCTGAATTCAACTAGGCTAGTCTTGTAATGTGTCGTACAGACTGAGGGCCTGGCAATTATTTGAGCGTGTTTCCCAAATTTCTTCATTAAGGCTAAAAAAGATAACATTGCCAGCCAATTGTGCTCGACAAGCGACAAAATCAATAAAATCTCTAACACATTAGCAGGCAACAATGTTGCTGATAGCTTAATAGAGTGGTAAGTGCAATAGACGGACAGTACATTTCGAGATATAGATACGTATATATGTATGTATGTGTGTATATATGTACATATTTGTGTGTTTGTTTGTCTATTGACTTTGTAAGTCAGTTAGTTGGTCAGACAGGCACATGTGCTTGGCATGTTTACGACGTTGGGAGTAAATGCGACGCTGTTTGGTGCTATTATCTACATATATGTATGTATGTATGTATATAGATGTATATGTATGTATGTATATATGGTATATATGAAAGCACTTTTCTATGAGCGCACTCGCACAAGTGCGACAACAACAAAATGTGTGAACAAATATGAATTTGACGAAACGACAGCTGAAAAATACACTCAAAATGAAAACAATAATCAAAACAGCAATGACACAAACAACACCAACATAACGCCAGACATGGCATAACCGATAGCAACACTAACAATAACAGCAGACACATACCCTCATATACATATGTATGTATGTACAAATATAAGAGTAAAATTGTATATAACCAAGCAAACAAAGTAGCAAGGGGGCACATGTGTACACTTACACGCACACACACTTATATACCGCATATATATGCATATATAACGTGTATATGTTTGCGTCTACGTGCGCATTGCCAACGAAACAGTCAGCAATCAGCGGCAAGTCGGCAGCTAACAACGAACAACAGCCAGCAGGCGACAGCAACCGATAGCGACAACAAGCAAGCAAACAACAACAATAAAAAGTAAAAAAAAAATACACAACAAAATATGAAACAAACAAAGCAAAGCACAAAGCGAGGCAGCAGCTGTCGACTGTTGGCGGAAAGACCAGACCCCAGACGTTAATGGAGCGGAGGAAATCAGCGTGAAAGCGGTGGAGCGACAGCAGCAAAACGTGTACGAGTCAACACACACGCATGCACATAGTCACATATGTACATATGTATGTATATGCACATACAAAGTTATAAGTAAGCCCAGCAGCGTGGTCGCACGCAAAGCAGCAATAACAATAACAATAAAATATATTGTTAAAGAGGGTAGCGTGTGGTGGAGAGTGTGCAGTGATAAAAGCCAAACAGCCAACAGTTATATGTGCAATGGGCAGGGCTGCCATATACATACTTTTTTGGAGAAGTGAAAATACATATGTTTTTCGTTATAATAAATTTATTATATTCTTCTTCTTCTTAATTGGCGTAGACACCGCTTACGCGATTATAGCCGAGTTAACAACCGCGCGCCAGTCGTTTCTTCTTTTCGCTACGTGGCGCCAATTGGATATTCCAAGCGAAGCCAGGTCCTTCTCCAATTCGTGCTTCCAACAGTGTGGAGGTCTTCCTTTCCTCTGCTTCCCCAAGATGGCGGGTACATGCGTCGAATACTTTCAGAGCTGGAGTGTTTTCGGCCATCCGGACAACATGACCTAGCCAGCGTAGTCGCTGTACATGACGTAGCCAGCGTAGCCGGCTTTATTATATTAGTCATGCATTATTAGGTGGTTTCAGCTAAGTTAAACGAGAAATAAGATTTTTTAAACCTAACACTTTTTCCTGTTCTGATTATATAAGCCACTCCTCAAGTGTAGTTAAGTCTAGGATTTTCTGTAAAATGAACCACGAAGCTGTCTTTAGTTTCTACCAACTAGCACTTTTTCCTCCTCTGATTAAAGTAAGCCACTTCGCAAGTTAAATCTAACAATTCATTAAAATATATTGTTAAAGCACGAAGCTGCCTATTGTTTCAGTGATAAACCAAACTTCCACAACTTTTTCTATTCTTCTTAAGTGACCCGCTTGAGCGCAATAAGTCTGGCTGAAGTAGTAAGTTCAATTTATGATCTTCATAAGATTAGATTTAGGGTGCATGATCAATGACCTACAAAAGATCAGATTTAGGATCCTAAAAGTATTATGCAATTTGGAGGCAAAGCGAAATAATCACTGCCTTGCTCATTTCACGGTAGTGTCAAGGTGTTTGAGTCAGTCAGCGGAGCACCTAAAGCTTTGAACGCGTTTTTCTCCAAACTGCTCTATTCAAATCGGACGAAAGATGGTACTCGCACACTCAAATATACATATGTTAAATAAAAACTAAGAATAAAATTTAAATAAATATTTTCCTTACTTCCACAATAATTTATTCTATTATTTAGTCGAATTTTAGACCGCTTTGGCGAACGCTAGACAGGTCTAACGCTTTATGGGCGGCCTTCTACTGTCAAGTGTTCTCTCGTCTTCCCTGTTAAACCTAACAAATTTATTAATTCCAATATATGTGTATGTTTTATCCTCTTGGTAAAGCAATTGCTTAATTTTTTGGAGAGAATAATTTGTAGACATACATACATACAATGTATTTACATATACAGCAATAATTTTGATTAGATTTCGTCGAAGAAAACTTATAATTTTTATCAGTCTTCATAGCAAAAGGGCTTAATTGTGATTAATAAATGATTTGAGTCACTACAACTCTATTCATCGAGATGTCACCAGTGCTTTATCTTCTGATAATAGAGATTTTTTTTATTTGTTTTCAATGATCTGCTGATATATCGCAATAACCAGAAAAACAAGGCTAACTTCAGAGCACCGAAGCACCGAAACCTTAATACACTTCTCAAATATAAAAATTTCCATACAAGAACTTGATTTTTATTTGTCATCTTGTATGGAAGCTGTATGCTATATAATAATAAAAATTCGTTCGGATAGCGCTGTTTTGGACAATGATCAATGCCAAATTTCGTGTAGATGTCTTTCTCAAACTCTCTCTTATCTCTTACAAAATCTCGAACCGAAAAGTTTACCATACAAATACTTGGTTTTGATTGTACTATATGCTGTAGTGGTTCGAACTGGAAAATTTCTTCAAATGTTGTAGAGTTGTCTTGGACAATAATTCACGCCAATCTTTGTTAAGATGTCTCGACAAATAGAGAAGTTTTCTATGCCAGAACTTAATTTTCATAGTTCAGTTTATATGGCAGGTTTTTGCTATGATGATCCCATATCTTCGGTTTCACAAATCAGCTGATTTTTGGACAAATCAGCTTCCTTTTGGTGCAAAATTTAGATCGATATTTCGAAAACTACGGGACTAGTTCCCATATTTACAGACAGATGTATAAATCGACAAAGCTGGTCACAGTGATCATTTATAAATAGAAATTTAAAATTTTATAAAGTCTCCGACATCTCCTTCTAGCTTTTATAAGAATATACTTTTGTATATATAAATATGTATTTGCTACATACGAGTCCTTGAGTTGTACATTGCAGTTCTAGAAGCATTACAAAGTATATTTTCATAATAAGTAAACAACCATAAATGGCAACCCTAGCAGCCAGCGCGTGTACATCGGCTAGCCGGTAGTGTGAGAGAAAGCAAGCAAATAGACAGCGCATTTGCAGACGACGGCTGAGACTAAAAGAAACGACCGCCCGACCAAACAACCGATCAACTAACAAACAAGCCGAACAACCAGCTAGCTAGCACCGGCGCTGACTGGGTCAGGTAGTGACGGCGAGCAATAAACGCCACAAAAGCAAAACACACCAAAAAAAAAAAAACAACCACCGGCAATAGCAACTATGTGTGCGCCAATAACAACAACAATGCAACACGGGTATATGTGGAAAACCCATGTTGAAGTGAGTGTTGCTGAGCAATAACATTACGTGGTGTCGCTGTTGTAATAGCAACAATAACAACAAACATAATTGTAGCGCGCAGTCGAACGAGCAATAACCAAGGCAACAGTAACAACAATAAATATTAGTATGACTGCAAAACAAGCTAATGGCGGTGACAGTAACGGGCAGCAGAGGGATATTTATGTGAATATTACAGTGTTGTGTGTGTGTTTGGTCATAAAAACCTTCAAAACACGTTGGCAACGCCACGCAACAACAGCTAGGCCACAGCAACATTGTAACAGCAGCAGTTGTTCGCATTGTTGCAGCCGCCAGCGAGCAGACAAAAAACGAGAAAATTAAGACAAGGCAGCAGCTGTTGTCGTACAGCAACAACAACAACGTTGCACACATTTTTTTGCTTTTACGGTTTCTTCTTCTTGTTTTTGTGTGTGTTACTTTGTTGCCATCGCCTGCCTACAGCACATTTGGCCACAACAAACACGTACGCGAACGCAAACGCTCGTCAACGCGCTGCTCACGTTAGACGCCTGCGTCGCCTTCGCTGCCGCGCACTCAAACTCACACTGCCATACAAATTTATTTTGCGATTGCTGCTGTTCACTTTGTTTCGTTCATTCATCGTTCAGTTTGCTCCACAATGCCAGCAGCAGCAGCATGCCTGTTGTATTGTTATCTGCGCGTCCGACAGCTGCGTCAACACATTGCTAGAGCCTAACTAAGGGGTAGTGGTGTGCAGGCAGTTCGCAGCCTGCAATAATAATCCGCTCAAGGCTTTTGGCGGACGTGCGTGTGTGTGTGTGTGAGCAGCAGAAAAACACTAAATATTGCTCGTTTGCTCTTTTACCTGACGCGCTCTCTCATACAGTGCGGAGCGCAATTTGCTCTGCTTTTATTATTTTTCTTCCACGCATTCGCTTATCTAGCATTTTCACTTATGCACCGCTTTCTAAACATTACTTACCGCTCTCCGATGTCGCTGCGTCCATATAATTGCAGTTGTCTACAATAACAATAACTCGGTCTGTGATAATAGCGCTCAGCAGGTAGCTGTAGTCAACGTTTCTTTGCAGCATTGCCATTACTGGTGACCATGTTTGTCAAACTGTATGCAATAAAAGTTTGGAAAGCTGTGTAAAATTATTTATCAGAATGATATGTGGAAACATACACACATTTAAAATATATATATACATACATATACACTTTTGTAAATAAATTAATGCAGACTTTAAGCTGCATATGGAACTACATACATATGTACATATGTATGTACTTATCTGAAGCATGTTCTATGTCTTACAAGACGAACGATTTCAAAGATTTCAGCAACGATTTCCATTAATCTCATCATTAATTGGCAATTTGTGTAACGATATTAGCCGACTTCATGCACTATGTATTGCAGATCAATTTCTCAAATAATAGTAGAGATAGTTCCGGGGTTCAATATGATTTTAGTGAGTTGTTGGAGAAAAGAATATGCAAACAATTGTTACAAAGCACCAGACTGCTCTGAGAACTCCGAGGAAGAAAGGAATTTTTCGCGATCTCACACTCTGCTCTTCACTGATAATATGTCATTGGTCGCTAATCGAAAAAAGAGTCAAGTTCTTATAAGAGCACACAGAAAATTTGACGAACACGAATAATCAATGCAGTATGCTTCGCGCAAACGTCAGTTGACATTTTGGCCGATCAGAAGGAGTTTGGAGTGGACCAGACCTCGTTAATCGAAGAAAATTGTCAACATATTCTTTATTTTTGACCTGTTTTGACGTGGTTTTTCGGCTTCGGTTCACCTTTGCTACGATTTTTGGACGTTGTATCGTCTGTTTATGGGTTGTAAGCATACATAGTTCCATGACTCATCGCCAGTAATAGTGCGTTTCATGATATCCTGGTATTCGAAACGCATTGTTGTTTTTCAGACGTTAACCCGACGCTTTTTTCCAAAAAAAATTTGTGATTTTGGAACCAATCGTGCTTTCACATTTCTTTTTCATTGATCCGTCACATATTCCAATGAGAAATATTTAATAATGTTGGGTTTGAAATTTGAAACAAAAATTTTAAGAAGAAAGGAAGAAAAGTCAAGTATGAGCCTGCGCCGTGCATTGCAACTTTTTTCAGCAATAAAAAATGGTAAAACTGTAGAAAGTAGATAAAAGTGATATAGAAAATAGCTAATAACATGTACTCTTCTAGAAAAATGCTATTTAATGCTCTTCAACACGTGGAAAAGCCCGAAACTAGAGGAAGGAAAAACACAACTTTAACCTTAAAATGTTGGTACAATACGCCAAAGGATCCCTTTAAAATTCGAATAACCAGTAAAATAAATCTTACTTACTCTTTTTTCAATTGTCTCAACTTATGAACAACATAATCGGCCTACTGAGCGTACTATTCACAACACCAACAACCATCTCGTGGCCCAGCATTCATTATTGGTTAATATTCGACCGAATGGACCACGTTCAGCACGCAGTGAAGAAAATATAGCAGCCGTAGCTGATAGTGTACACGAAGACCATGGAGAGTCGATTGGGTGCTGTTCGCAGCAACTCGGACTGTCGAATGGAATGACTTGACGCATTTTACGTCGATATCTTAAATTGAAAGTGTACAAAATACAGCTTGTGCAAGAACTAAAGCCACTCGGACTTTCCAAGTGACGTCGCATCGCTCTATGAGCTCTCGAAAAGTTCCAAGAAGATTCGACGTTTTTAAGTTTGGAGCTAATTCTTACACACATTCACAGTTTTGCAAACAAAAATAACTTGATTCGGGTAAATATATTGGTTAATCGAAAAAGTATTTTCGTATTTCTCATAAAACTTCGACTTATTTTTTATTTTTATGTTAAAAAATAAATAAACAAATATGTGCAATTTTGGTCGACCACTTTTTGTCATTTTTCCGCCAGAGACATTATTCCATAAGTGTAAAACTTTCACCAGTGTAAATCGAAATTTCCAGAACGGAAGCGAGCGAACCATTATTGTGCTACACGAAGTGATACAGCATTGTCTCCGTAAACTTCACAAATTTCATTGGTGGCTTGCAAGGCATTTTTCCCTTTTTTAAACAAAAATTTCAAAATATAGCGAATTTCTTCGTTATTTTCACTTGTTTTTGAACAGCAGTAACTTTTTTTCAATTTCCCCGAATTAATTTTTTTTTGTAAAATGAAGCATAAAATCTCACCTTTCCAACACTAATATGGTATGACACAATGTGATTGGTAGCACTGGAGATATACGACTGCAACGACATCTATTGACAAAATACGAAAAGACTACCCAATATTTATACACGTGCTTATACATACCTTTTGTTGACGTAATTTAAAATCTACAGTTATTTTAATTTATCCCAAATCAATCATATTAGCGCTACACTTTCGGTAGTATTATTATTTCTGCTACACCGCATTTCCAACTGCTGCACTAATGACATTTGGCGCTGCTCTCACTAATGCAGTGCCTTTCAAAACTCGTTTAGCGACGCATAACACTGCCAGCCACCAAAATCACAAGCGCTGCACTGCGTGCTCATAGCGCCATAACGACAACACAGCATCAATATTCGCGCTGGCAATGCTGCCACGCATAAGTTCGTAATCAAAACAAACCGAAACGAAACGAACGATTCAATTGAAATACCGAAGCATGACATAAAACAACAAAATTAGCCCATTCTATTAGTAACAAGCTGAAAATAGTTGGCAAATGTAAGCGTGTTCTGTTGTAATTAAACGCTTCGGTGTGTTAACGTGCTGTGGGAATTTTGAAAATTTAAATAATTTGAAAAAGTGTTAAACTACATGTGCCAGCAGCCGAGCAACCCAGCGCCGAAATTGACAAATGTCAGCGGTTGACTGCTGTCAATGTGACACTTGAGTTTGTTATTGTCGATTGTTGATAGCTTTGTTGTGTCGTTTGCACTGTGCATCGAGAAAATTTGTGCTAATTTTGGCCATTGGTATTTGTGTATTTGTTTATGAAAAGTTCAGCTTGTACTGTGCGCGTGTGGTTGTAACTGCTGCTTGTAACTTTAGTGCTTTCAATTGTGGTGTTTAGAAAAATTTCGTGCTTTCATCGGGGTGTTCGCTTGCCATGAACAATCAAAGCAATGTTCGTTTGTGCCGTGCCGTGCAACATCAGCCGTGTATTTATGATCACGCCGTGGCGAATGCGGTTACGCGAGAGGCTTACGATCGTGCCTGGCTGGAGATAGCCAAAACGTGCGAGGAGTCAGGTGAGTGCCAGTTGAGGGGGTGCATTTCGGACGTGCGTAAAGGGTTGCCAACTACATACCTTTTTGGCAGGGTTGCCTGAATTAATCAATTAGTTAGGCTATGCGCGTTAAGGTGCGAAGTTAGTGTGTTAGGCCAAACTAGATCTGTACAAAGCGGTCTAAGTTTGAAAACTTATTCTGGGAGTAAGGAAAACTGAACAGTATATTATATAATACATATTTAAAATTAAAAAAATATATATATTCACAAAGAAGAGCTCAATCATCGGGATTACATTTTTTAATTCGGCTAAACCGCTTAAAAACGACTTAAGGGGTTAAATTAACTTGGAAGTCTGAAAAGCGCGTTTTTTGTGATTTTTTTTTGAAGAATAATTTGTGACAAATTAAAAAAAAAATATGAATGAAAGAAATTAATGCACTTTTTAAACGACGCCTAATTTTT
This sequence comes from Bactrocera neohumeralis, assembly GCF_024586455.1. Classification (NCBI taxonomy): domain Eukaryota; kingdom Metazoa; phylum Arthropoda; class Insecta; order Diptera; family Tephritidae; genus Bactrocera; species Bactrocera neohumeralis. The sequence continues at coordinate 68,700,543 of NC_065923.1, read as the reverse complement.
ATAAATTTTTATTACATATCTTGATCACGTAGCCAATCTCCAAGAGGACCTCCGAAAAAAAGTGTCTTGCCATGAGAAAACATTAAAATTATCTCTCAGTTAGACTTTACATATCCTTACAGGAAAAAGTCTAACGGTGTGATATCCACAATCTTGACTGTCCCAAATATGAAATTATTTGCTCACCGAAGTATTCTCTCAATAAATGCAATGATTGATGCGATGTGTGGGAAGTGGGACCATGAACTTCATTTTCAGACGTCAAATACACGGTTATCATGGCGCGATAACGGTTGCCATTGACGGTTACGGCGTCATATTTGAAGAAATATGGACGGATGATTCCAGCGTCCCACAAACCACACGAAATCTTTGTTTTTTTCTTGATGAAATTGCAGGTCTTGAATCTCATCAGGTTGCCCTTCGTCCCAAATGCGGCAATATTGCTTGTTTATATACTCATTGTGCCAGAAATGGGTCTCATCGCTGATAACGTCAGTATATGTAAGTTGAGCGAAGCGCGAGAAACACATTCTTTACAGATCTTGAATTTTCGTAACAAAGTTGAACGATTTGTAAGCGTTGTTCAAGCATAAGTCTCTTCTCAATGAAATGCCAAACAACAAACAATACTGAACAAAAATATCATGACAGTTTTAAACGGCTCACGCGGGATCTGTCAAAAAAGGCTATTGAAAAAAAAAATACTTTTTCTTAGATCACCCTTTGTTATAAATAAATACAGGTCGACTTGCCAAAAATCAATTAATTTTTGTGAAAAATTATACATTTCAAAGTAGCTTTGAAAATCGAAATTTTATTGAGAATCTTATTCCTTCGATCAACACCTGAAAAATATATCAAAGAATTGATCAAATTGCAAGTCGATCGCTTAAATCATTTTAGAGAGATTTTTCTCAATGATTCTGAAAACAGTTGTACGAGAAAAACGTCTTCAAAATCCGATTTCAATTAGTTAAAAATTTCTCCGAAGTTATACGCCGGTTCAATTTCAAATTTTTGAAGAAAACTCACAAACAAATATAACCCTGATTTTTGGACATTTATTAGAAAAACAAATATATTTTTTTCGTTTTAATTTTTATTAGTTTATAGTTAAAAATATATTGTAAAGAATGAAATAAATTGTGCCAAATAAACATTGAAAAAGTTAAAAATAGAGGCTAAACAAGCCAATGTCTGATATTCAACTAACAAGTATCATTGGGCTTACCTTTCTACACTTTAAATCTGTTAATATTCTGTTATTTTAAATAAAATTTTGGAAATTGTATCTCCGGCAAAACGTTAGTTATACCAATATTCCAGCTACTTCCACCGGTTTCGGAGAGAATGATCTCTGGCGTGTAACACTATTTATCAAATTCTGTTGTGAAGTGTTCTCATGGTTGCACCCAAGGAGTGTGTTCTTTGAGGTATCTGCTGCCCCATGTGTCTCATACATGATCAATCCGCTGCCTGCCAATACAAGATTGCGACGTTTTATCTCGCTATCCTTCGACGTAGCCGCTTTTGGAGCACTTGGGAGTAGGTTACAAATAACCGACGTGTGACCACGTTGCAAATTGTTAAACCACGAATTGATCATTATCGAAATGCAAGTAACAGCGTGTATGAGTGATTTATTTTCTAAAAAAAATAATCGAATCACCGACCGATTTGCCAGTTTCCATTTCTCTAAAATGCTGAAATTTTGTCAGACAATTTTAATGTTATACACGACAGTAAAGTTTCTTGCGATAGTGGAGTTGTCTGGTGGGGAGGTTAAGTATTTACCGGAATAAACAAAATTAACGAAGTGCCTATCATTCTGAAAAGAATCAGTCTATTTGCTCCGGACTTTCCCTCTTATGATATCAAAATAGATATACTATTCGAGTTCTAACGCCAAATTAGACTAGTTTAGTAGTTAGGTTAGGTTTCGTTAGATGGCTGATCTAAAGAGATCACACGTGGACTGTAGTCCTTTGTGAAGACATAGGTAAGAAAAACTTCTGTATCCGAATTTATAAATTAGCAAATACTTGTAGCTTAGTAGCTAATTTGCACAGGCGTTTAATTTTCATTCCCACCAGTTTGGTGGGATGTCTGATGGTATGCGCTCCCAAGTGTTTAAGTCTTGACCTTTCAAACGTAGTTCAGTCAAGAAGGAAGTGTTGAGCTGTTTCCATCTCGTCTTCTTCCATCCAGCTTCTATGTACAGATAGCGTTTGGTAAGATTCCAGGCCTTACAGCATGGACGCCAATAGTGCAATGACCAGTTAAAAGCACAAAGAGGCGAGCCTTACTGAGAGCAAAGAGATCACTAGATTTCTTGCGATCGTTCTTAGGCCAAAAGGCTTATGAACCGATGGTGGCCCAGCGCTGGCCAAGTTCCCGCGAAGCTAAGCTATCTAGTAGTAGAACACAAGAGAATACTAGAGCACCGTTCAGCTCCCATTCTAATGATAGCGGTTCTAGGGTGCCTTTCCTTGCTAGCTCATTAGCTTTACAATTTCCTGAGATTCCGCTGTGGCCTGGCAGTCATACCAGTTTTATCACAAGGACACTCGATGCTATGTATAGCGAGGTTAAGCACTCCTTGACCAACCTTGAATGCACTGTTCATGAGTTCAAGGCTAGTATTCCCGCCTTGCTATCTGAGTGGATGGTTACTTCTTTGAAGGAGGCTGCACTCCGGAGCGGTAAATCTACTACTACCTTAAAGGCAAGAACCTCGTCTTGGAATACACTGCAATGGTCAGGTTGTCTGAAGCTGGAGTTGTTAGAGAGCTCCTGACAGTTACAGAAACTAATGTATGATAAATGGATAAAAATTCAGAAGTAGCAACAACTAATTCTACACTTTATATCGATCCATATTTTAAATACCGTTACAATACCGAAAACATTTCTTTTTTTTTTGTTAACTTTCATTACAGTTGATAGCTGCAAGCAACGTTGGCGCAATATACGAACCACTTTCGCACAACAACTAGTTGTATCACCCAAAACGCGTAAAGGTAATCGCGCACGAGAGAACAACCTGCACGATGTGTTAGAATTTCTTATACCCCATATAAATGACGAACTGCCGTTTCGCGAAAGCGATGATGAAGGAGCAGAGATTGAAACGACAAGTGTTGATAACAAAGTTAAAGAAAATGCAGGCGGCTCGATCAAGACTGAAGTAGACGACGATTTATTTGAAGAGGATGCGATCAAACGCGAAAACGAGCAGTTAAAAGGAAATATTAAGAATGGGGTAGGGATTAAAATTAGAGAAAAACATAATACTGAAGATGTTAAGGTAGAAGCTGCCGGCAAAAGACCACCATCTGCTAGACTTAAAGTGTTGAGAAAGAACAGCGAGGATATTAAAGTGACTGAAAGTAGGCCTATTAGAAAGGCACAGTCCTTAGGAAAGCTTGTTGATACAGAAGAAAAGCTACAAGCTTTTGTTGAAGCTGAAGTGACTAAGAAGTCAACGAGTTCAAAGAGTAAAGTCGGCACATTTTACATCAGTCCCACGAATAGTGAGTCCGGTACATTTTTTATCAAGAAAAGTGGCGATAGCAATGAACCTGATTCCGCACCAGAAAATGAAGCCAATGCAGCAGCTACTGAGAGTATTTTAGGCGAATTTGAGCATAATGAAATTGAGCAGCCGGAGAGCAATGTTGATGAGACTGAAGTTGACGAACAAAACGATGAACCAAAAGACGATTTTGTTAAAACACGACAATATCGTTATAAGCGCGCTTGTAAACGTGGCTCCGGTAAGAATTCGGCAAGTCAGCGTAATTTGCGTCAAAAAGATAGTTCCATGAAAAGTATTAGGCGAAGCTCACACCGTTTGAAATCACTAGGCGAGGCTACAAACCAATTGATTGCGGCTGCTAAGCTGTCGAAGAAAGCAGGCGACACAGCGTCAGTTGAAAATCAAACCACAAATCTTACAGCGCATAAAAGAACACGTACCTTATGTATACCACAAGGTGATATCAATATGGTAGGGTCACAACAAGCCACAGCCACACTCATTAAAACGTTCAGAGAGGAAAGCTCTTTAAGTCCACCTAGAAAAGTTGTATTGCACGATCTCACTGCTTCACAAGCTTTTAACGATCAAGGCGTACAATGCAATCTGCCGCCAACTTCAAGCGACGATGAGTTCTTCGACTCATTAAAACCCTACTTGAGCGAAATGAATGTGCGCCAAAAGTTGCATTTCAAGAAGAAGATCTTCGAGTCATTAATGGAAGTCTTCGATAGCCCTAACGATTTCCCGACACACGACGAAACGAAAGCCATCATACCGAAGCAATTGAGCGCGGTAAGTAGCGACGAATTGCATTTAGTGCGCGAACTCGTCGCTATGGTGCAAGCAGCCAAGCATACGCCAGAGCTCAACTTGAACTTGAGTGGTGGCAGTAGCAAATTGGCCACTAAGGCGAGCGCAGAAGAGTGTTCTATGACCTTATCAACTCCATCGATGAACTTGAGCGGTGGTAGTAGCGAGTTGGCCGCTAAGACGAGCGCAGAAAAGTGTGCTATGATTTCACCAACTCCATCGATGCGTTCTACGCCATCACAACCGCCGCCTCCACTATCACTACGTGTTTCACCTTTCAATGCTCCAACAACAACTGCATATCAAAAGACGAATAGGCCGACACCCATGTTGCTCTCCAGAGCCGGTGGAACTGCAACTTCTACGCAAACAACAAACACCACAACCACAACATCAGGTATACGTCTCATACGTAAATTGGTTAAGGTGAACGACGTCGGCACTTCAGCTTACAACTTGCCCGCCACAAGTGGTGCTTATGGGTCGAACAACGGTGAGATCGTGCATCGACGCATTTACCGGATTTACCCCAAAATCAATGAAACTTACACCAATTTAGAGAATGCCGTGAATGGCAGCGGTGTTGGCACGTTCATTGTGCCGCGCAGCACCGCTGAGGCTACATCCAATAAGGTCGCAACCGGCAATAAGTTGGCCACCACCGATTCATCAACCCCCACCGCTTCACCAACTCCCACCGCTAACACAGCAACTAATCAAAAGCTACGTCAATTGGTGACACCGGTTAGGAGTATTAGTTCCTCGACAGTCGTGTCCGCCGCGTCCGGGAGCTCAACTCATGCAACCGTTAAGGCTGATCGCAAGCCATCAACAATTCGTGTCGGTGCGCGTCCGCCAGCACGCCGTTATTCGGTTTGTGGCGCCTTACCAAATGTTACTGCCACCAGCAACTATTTAACTACCACTGCCAATACCAAAGGACCGGTGTGCACCTCACCGAAAATCACAATTGCCCATCGCCGTTCGCCCGCCCATGTCGTGGGCAGAGAGGTTTTCAAATTACCCACACCTTTTCGTAGCATTATATCCAGCGCAAACGCTACTGTCTCAACTGTTCTCACCAACACGACTAGCTCGAGAACATCGCCGGCACTTAGCGTGAGCGCTAGTGATCGCAGTCCGGCTGTGCGCGCGGTACCCTTCAATATGGGTTACAACAAATTCGTACGCAATGATGACAAAACACCTGCATGGGCGTCCTCCAGCAATCCTAAGGTTTGTCGTGACTCTTCAAGCTCTTCACATGTCAACACCATTTCGTCATGTTTTACGGCTTCTGGTCCCGTTGTTGGCGACAAGCGCTCGCTCGCAACGCCCGCGGAATATGGAAAGCGTAATCGCTCTCTAACAGAGCAGCGAAAGGATTCGGAAGCAGTCGACGGCGATATGGCGGATATGGGCATCATTGCCTCTGATGACTTTGCCGTATTGAATATTAAAAGTGAACCAGCTGATGAGGATTGAAGTTTTTCTTACAAAAATAAATGCTTGATTTCGTCTTAAAAATTTATAATCTCTTTCGATTTATTGTTGGTTTATATTACTAATGTGAATTAAATTGTTTATTGCTACTGAATTATAATAAATTTGAATTTGAAAGTTATGTTCCATAATATCCATCTTATTCAATTGCTAGGAACTTCTTCGTTGACTGAACTGAGTGGTAAGTTTCTTGCTTCGTCTTTTCGTCCTTTTATTCGATGGTCAGTTTGAACCGGTAGTAACTCGCCCTTGATTTTCCCGTAATTGAACTATCAATATGTTGTTTAAGGTTTGCCTTTTACAATTGGATCGAATAGAATGATATTCTTGCGAAGAACTATAATGTACTCGTTATTTACTCTCTTTCTGCATCTTCCCAAAAGGATCTCTTTATAATTACTGAACCTTTGAATTTTTCTTACGTCAACTCACAAGTTGAGAATATTTGTTTAGCTCAGAGTAAAATCGATTAGATTTTGAGTTACTAGTCTCAAAATCATTCCATCATCTATACCACATCTCGTATGACTATAAGATGAATGATGTAGAAGCCTTAAAGCATAGCTCACAAACTGACCTTTGCGAACGAATTGCCCTTATGAGAGAACTTTTAAGTAAAGATCCTTAATTTTGTGAGCTGGAAATGTAAGACAGTCTTGATCCACATAACGAACTGTGAAGTTACCGAATTTCCGCCTTACGAAATTACTCAATAGAAAACTGGTTCATCTTTAAGTGTTTTGGGAACGAATTGTTCAAAGAGCAGGAACTATAGGATTTCTTCAGGTACTCCGGCGATAGTTTTGGCCACTGTGTACTTACCTCCGAGCACACCTTGTCTATAATTAGGGTATAATCGACAATGATTAATTTTCCTATGTAACTGCTTGAATTTGCAGACTTGCAGTAGAACTACGAAGTAAGTGAATAGCATTTTTTGTTGGACCGTTGAGAGAGCAACATTTTTTTGAGGAACGACCACTTTTGTAAATATACCATATTTAGTTTTGAAAGAGGTGGGGGAAAAAGATCAAGCCCTGCGTAGTAGTGAAGCTTGAGAGAGTACATATGTACTTGTTGTTAATGAAGTATAATTTCGAGAATCTGCGCGTTTTTAAGATATGATTTATCAAAAACCGAACGAGGTTTCAGACAAGGGATTTCCTATCGTCAATCTATTGCTGGAGAATATAATTCGAGCTGCAGAGCTGAATAGAGACTAGAGACACTCTACAACAGTGTACAACTGTTGGCGTACATTATTTCTGCTTTTTCCAGGTTGGACAAATAAGCAAACCAAATGGATGTGGTAGTGAACGTGAGCAAGACGAAATATCTCCTGTCATCAAACTAACAGTCGTCGCACTCTCGACTTGGCTCTCACGTCACTTTTGACAGTTTTGAAGTCGTAGATAATTTCGTCTATCTTCGAACGAGTATTAACAGCAACAACAAAGTCAGCCTTGAAATTCAACGCAGAATAAGTCTTGCCAACAGGTGCTACTTTGGACTGGGTAGGCAATTGAGAAGTAAAGTAATCTTTCGACGAACAAAAACCAAACTCTATAAGTCACTGATTATTCCCGGCTGCATGGACGACGAAAACATCTGAGGAGTCAGAGTTAGGGATTTTCGAAAGAAAGTTTTGCGGAAGATTTATGGTCCTTTGGGCATTGGCAACGGCGAATACCGGCGTCGATGGAACGATGAGTTGTACGAGATATAGGACAACGAGACAACGGCTGCGCTGGTTAGATCATATCTTCCGAATAGATGAAAACATTTAAGCTCTGAAAGTATTCGACTGAGTACCCGCCGGTGAAAGCAGAGGAAGAGGAAGACCTCCACTCCGATGGAAAGACCAGGTGGAAAAGGACCACCTGGAAGTCTACAATTGATGCTAAACAGCAAAAGAAGAACGACTGGCGTGCTGTTCTTAACTCTGTTACGCGGTGTTTACGCTGACAAAGAAGCAGAAGAAGCTTTCTGTATCTTACCGTAGTTGTTCGGTATAACTCCACAGACCTTCTCTAAACCTAGTACCTGCTTTTGGAAGATACCCGCTGATTTTGATAGACGGATAGAGAAATATATCAAGATCAACGGAGTATAACCTCATCCCTACTACGCTGTTCCTTTGGACCAGTTGGTATATTTTCAGATAGTATTCTCCTCATCTACTGTATTTAAGTAGTAAATAACAAATAAAAGATAAAAATTTATGACACCATCAAGTAGTTATTTCATTGACTAATTGAGCGACTGATTTAGTTCTCAAACGGCATAAATAAATAAATGTAGACTATTTGCCAAATACGTATATACTATAAACATGTGTGTATGCTAGATCTGCCGTGCAACCATGCGGCATATCAAGGCCAGCCAATCAGCTGTGCTCGAAGCGTAAATATTGACCACATTAGTTATTTTATGCCGCCACACAATCGGCGATATATATATGTATGTATATACGTGTATATATGTATATATCTATATGTGTGAAGTGTATATAATACAACGCAGTGCCAATGAATTATGACCGAAATATAATCTTGATTAGCCAGTAGTAAATTATAGTGCCACAAAGTTACCGCCACAGCTTGATGAGTTGTGTGGCAAGCAGAGCGAGGTGTGGTGCAGGAATCCCACTAATGTGCAGTGCATTATTGGTGGACAAACGGCGAGCAAAAAGGAAGTTCGGCAACAGATGTGAATCAGGTAACTTTAAATTGTGATTAAGCATGTAATTGTGTTGGTATTGGTGTGTGTGTAATCTATACCTCATAGATGTATGTAAGTGTATGCCACAAGTGGCAACACGTCATGTGCACTGTGAACTAGCCAAATTGCAGCTGCATGCCTCTATGTCCAGCTGTCTGCCTGCCTGATTGCCGAACCATTCGTTAGTGGCATGCCACCAAAATCATATGCAGTAGTAATGATGATGGTAAATAGTTGTAGTGTGCAACAATTCATATCGTATGACTTTGGGTCATACAAATTAAATGCAATTTTGATTGTTATTGACAGCAAAGAGGATGTGGCGAGTCGCTGGCAAGCATTAAAGGTAAGGTAAATACGCAGACACGCTAACTACGGCTGCACTGAAACTATTATAACCTTCACAGGGACATTGCTTATATCGCAGAGGAGAATGAAACGGGAAAAATGTTAGTGTCGGTTGGACGGAAGCTATACACAAGATTCTTACCAGAACTTTGGTCGGTTAGTTTGAATGCCAGCTATTTATTTGCTATAGCAACTCGACCTGAGCAATTTCTTCGGAAATTCCACCATTGGTTTCGACAATAACCCAAGCCAAATTTATTGAAGATATCTCGTCAATTGAAAACGTTTTCCATACAAGCACTTCTTTCCAGCTATACATATGTCACAGCGGTGCGATAACCGTTACCACTTCTTCAATGAGAAGAGGTCGGGTCCAAACTTTCAGATTAATATCTCAAAAACTGAGGAACTAGTTCGTGTATATACTGAGAGACGGAGAGACAGACGCACTTATCATTTGTATATATACATTATAGGGTCCTTTTAGGTTTGGAACTTAATATATCCTGTTCAGGGTATAAAAAGCGCATTATAGCGCAATATAAGCTCGAAGCTTCAGATTTCAGATAGCGAGAGGCTTTGTGGGTTGGTTGAATTTCGTTCAAAAAAAGGTAATATTATTGGTTTCGTTCCCACGTTAGTCACATTTAAGTAACCAGAATGGACCGGCTTTTATCTGGAAAAGAACTGTCAATTAGGCAGCGTTTCTCGAAAGTACTTCAATGATATTTTCTACCGCTACAACAACAACAACGACTATCGGCTGGACGGTCTTTAGGTTTCTGCGTGTGAAGTATCAAGAAAATGCCAGACCCATGAAAAATATTTCCTGAGTCCATCCCTTCCAGAACTTAACTTTTAAATAAAGTTGCAATAAAACTAAAGCCGCAAGAATCTTGATATTATTCCGAGATCTTAAAGTTAATGGCTCTAGATAACGCCAGATAGTCTTCAAATAGGCTTCAAAGTTTACAGGGAGAATACATTTCTCAAAACTTCATACATATGAAAGATTTCTGGAATAACGTTTATATCTTTAAGTTTATAAGATCCAATTGTTCTTCTAACTACAAATAAATAAATGGCTATTGATATCGGTCGGTTATTCGACAAATGGGCTTTAAAATCGAGAGGGAATAAGTGCTATATGTAGTTCCTGTGGTTGCGAGGTTTCTGAAAAATGTGGCAATGAAGAATTTCATAAAGATTTTGCTATTTTCGCAGCTGACATTGTAGGATTCCATATCTGTAGAGGCTATTGAGTATAGATGTATATGGTTAGATTATGTTAGACTTTCCTATAAGTCTTTTTTTTAGAATACTAGCTTGCTAAGATAATATGGCTCAGTTGATTATCGAAGGAAACCATAGTGAAATCGAGTTCCAGATTATCGACAAACGATCGTTTCATTCTATATGGAGACATGGATCTATATTAATTTTGTTTTACACAGATGAGGCAATACAAAATATTCGAGCTCTACGAGGTACAAGCTTCATAAATGAGTCCGAATATGAATAAAAGATCGTTTCATTATAGCGAGATAGATCTGTATTATGTTTTTCTTCTACTAGATAGGGTTATATACAAAAATCGAATCCTATGAGGCACAAGTTCCTTAAATTAGTTAAAATTATGGCAATTTCTTGCATTAATTGTCCTTTTCTTGCTTTGATTTACCCTCGAATCATGCAACTTGAACTCGCCAAACTTGTAGTATGAGTTTCTGAAGTTTCAAGTCTAACTGAAGAAGACTTATGTATACCATAAATGTTAAATCTTCCGATGGGTACAACTCATGTTCGGCAAAACCCACATGATACCGTTTTTGGGAATTGAATTTGACGGTTTTGTGAAACGTAGATGATGATTCGAGATCACTCATAGTTACCATGTATATGGACCTCCAACTCAAGCCTCAATTATCATAAAGATAAGTACTCGCCGAAGACAATTGTAGCCGAAAGCCTAGAAGGCGTCGCTCTTGGCTATGAACCAAATACTATATATAACTGAATCTACCGAAGCCGTAAGTATGTATTCGTAGCCTTTGTTGCATGTTCGCCCGCAATTGACACTCGATCGCTGCAAATATGTCTAATGCGCCACCGCCTTTAATCAAGGTTAAACCCAACAACAACAGCAGTAATGGCAACAATTTTTTTCCAATGTCGTCGCTCTATTCGTGAATTGCGTGTGTGCTGTACGTCAGTATGTTGGCAGCTGGGTTCGCGTTAATTGGCGTTGGTTTAGTTGGTTGCTGGTTTTTGCGCGCTTGGCTTATTGGTCAATCGATTCAGCGGTTGATTGGCTGCCAGTGTATCAAAACGCCGACGCTTTATGTATTCTGTGGTCACTTGTCAAGTTTAAGTCGGTACAGTAGAAACTACTTTAAGTGGGTCCACAAGAAAATTTCAGTATTTCGCAGCATCTTAGTGGGTGCTTTTTGGAATTTCAATAAAGTTGTGTCTAATTTTTATTACCCAAGCAATCTTCTGAAGGACTTGAACGAAGCTGAGGTCTACTTGCTTACAGAACGCAATTTTTTCTCTTAGTTCGGGAACATCTATCTTGGAAGCAGAGGTAACTCCAACCCTAACGTCGGCCTCGAAATCCAACGCAGAATAACTCTTGTCAACAGGTGCTACTTCGGACTGAGTAGGCAATTGTGAAGTAAATTCCTCTTTCGACGAACAAAGACCAAATTCCACAAGTCAGTCATCATTCCCGTCCTACTAGACGATGCAGAGGCATAGACGATGGCAACATCTGATGGGTCAGCGTTACGAGCTTTTGAGAGAAAGGTTCTGCGGAAAATTTATGGTCCTTTACACATTGGCGACGGCGAATACCGCAGTCAATGAAACAATCGACGACATTGGCATAGTACGGCGAATTGGAGACAGCGACTACTCTGGCTAGGTCATGTCGTTCGAATGGATGAAAACACTCTAGTTCTGAGAGTATTCGAAGCAGTACCCGCCGGGGGAAGCAGAGGAGGAGGAAGACCTCCACACTGTCAGAAAGACCAGGTGAAGAAGGACTTCGCTATCCGTCTACTTGGACCTCCTTATGCAACCTACCATTAACCTCCGGAAAGTTTGAAAATTTCCATCCGCGTAGGCTTCACTGTAGTTGGAGCGTGTGTAGCGCATAAGGTTTGCTTATCGTCCGGCAACATGCCACATTTGCTGCACTTGCCACATTTGTCATATTTGTCTAGCGATGCAACTGATTGTGTGTGCAACACAAGTAAATATTATCAATTGACGGGCATGTTGGCGTAGTGTGCATGCAACATATTGCAAAAGAAGTACCAAAACTGGGTTAAGCACTCACCCGCTAGCGAATCGCATTGTTTACTCGCACCTTAAATGGTTTTCGCTACAATGTACAGTTAGCATTTGCAACTTCAAATGGCATTTCCTGTGCGCGCGTGTTCTAATTAAAATAAGCAACAACAAGCCAGTGGATTTTATTTCTCTAGTGTTGTTGTTTTTGTTGTGGGTATAGTAGGTTGTTGTGTCTAACTTCTGCGAAACGTTTAAATAACTTTGGAAGCGCTGTGCCTTTTTACACTAGAGCAACCGCTCTTCGATCGATTGATGGACATCTGAGCAGCGTAGACACCTACTCTAACGGCATACAAATGACTATTCTTGGCTGAATTGGTGGCGTAGATAAACTCGCTTACATATAGCCCGTATTTATGTGCGCGCTCCTAGTTGTTCTATATTTATAATGAAAATCAGTCATGCGGTAGTCGCCGGTAGTTGTTGGTAGAGAAGAATGTAACTGCAAGATAGAATAAGGTTACTAATTTTTTAGGGTTGCCAAGCAATATTTTAAATTCCAACACTTTTTCAATATGTAACTAGAGTTAATTGAAAGCTACAGTAGAAAACATGACAGATTCAATCTCTTGATAAAAATAATTTAAATAATCTTAAAGTATTCTATAGAGTTAGAAGTCATAGGCCTCTGTTTGTTGTACGTATAGAGAACACTTTCTGAACTAAGAACTATGTTAGGTCGGCAGGTAGAAAGGCGATCCTTTAGGAGATCCGTTGGGGAACCGCCGGGATTGAAATCCCTTCCTTCTATTGTTTGCTCTCTGAACTATCCGTGCTTCTAATAAAGTTCATCCGTACAAAAAGTTGTATCTGTGCAAACTCCGGAGCGTCGTCAAGACTCCGTCTCTTTTTATACAAAGCCTTGTATTCGGAAAGATGATGTCTTATAGACTCCTCTTCTTCTACCTCCTGCCAGTGTTCCTAGTATGCTGGCATGTCTGCCAATTAGATAGTGCCTTGTTATAACACCTACCAGAATTCGTATGTCAGCTATAGTTACTCATAACATGCCTCTTCTCCTGAATCAAATTGTAGGGCAGTTTCTGTTTTGGCTAGTTTATTTGTTTCACAATTACCAGGAATACTTATTACAAATTTCAGGTTTATCGTGAAATACGAAGTTAGATCCACTAAGAGATCAAGGCATTCTGTCACTATCCTTGGCAAAACCCTGAGAGACTTTTGTGACTTCAAATTTGCTTAGCTTCCTGTATATATAAATACTACATACATTCCTTGTTGTGAGCCTCCTAGTCGAAGGGTTTATTTTCTTTGATTGTTGTGATCTCTGCTTGGAAGATCAGTGGACTCCGTATTACATAGATGCTTATCCGTGCGTCGATATCCACCTGTCTACATGTCCACCTCATCCCTTTCCCTACCTTTTCCAAAAGGCGATATACTATTGGAGACGGAATTTAAGTTCAAACTCATGTTAAAGATCGTTGGTCCATCTAAAAATCTAAAATAATATTGGAGTTGATAGATCGAGAAGACTAAAGAAAATGACCAGAGCAAGCCATCAGAGAAACAATGGAGTTCCCTTGTGCACTTCTTCACTGACAAGGCTACACTTTAAGCCTTTGGGAGTGAGATTACACAGTCTATTGTCAAGCGCAGGCATTCTAGGTTAGGTTAGGTAAATAGGCCGATATTCGTGAGACTACGAATTATCTTACTTGGACTGATAGAGACGTTTGTCAGTTGTGATGCTCAGAGCTCCTAAGTACGGATCAAATAGACCGTCGTATATCTACAAAGCCCCTAAAGGCAGTCACAAATTTATTGAGCTGGCTAATATATACTCCAGCTATTTTGCTGGGTTTGTCGAAAATATGACAACAAGAGGCGACAGCTGGACAGTGGCAGAGAAAGCGTCTAGAAGTTTCCACCTCATCTACCTCATTGCAACTTTCACAAGTTGCGTCCTTCAAAATGTTTAGACTAGCCGCTTGTGGGTCATTGAGACAGTGTCTAGTTAGAACGCTCATGATTGCGGCGATATGAGTCTTGCTAAGAGCCAGCAGTTCAATGAACCTTTTCTGTTTCACTCTGGGTCAGAAGGTTTTCGCAACTCCACAAGTGCTGGTTGCTAACCACAGCTTGTGGAGCTCATGCGCAGCTCATAGATGCAGCCTCCGAATGCACGAAGACAAGGGAACCCCTGCTCGTTTCCATACTGATATAATTTGCGTATAGGTGTCTTTTTTCCTGTAAGTTCATCAAGTTTACAGTGTCCGAAGATTTTGATGTTTAATATAGAAGTAGCTTGATGCTACTGTTAGTGAGGTCATGCACTCACCGTCAGTGAGCTCAGTGGATACATACCTCTCTAAAAAAATCCGTACTCTTGAGAAATACATCTGCTGCTACCTTGTTGGTTGCTACTTCTGCTGGAAAAACACTACAGTGGTCTGGAAATCTGAAACAAGAGTTGATTGAGAGGTCCCTTTAGAAGACTCCTCCTCCAATCTAATTTTATCGACTTTCTTATTTTTACCATGGCAACTCTGTCTAAAAATAACACAAACTTTCTATGGCTTTGCTGATTACAGAACTTTGCTTTGCTTCAACTTCTCTCAAATACACACACAAACGTACTAATGTTGATTTTTATTTTTTATTTCTCCATAACAAATTGTCTGGTTGTTGTCGCTACTTTTATATTTCGTGCTTTCCAATACACCTAGGCACCCACGCGCACCGAACAAAAAGTTTTCACCTAAAAGCTACAGGCAAAATGGCAAAAAAAGAAACGGAGAGCGTAAAGGACGGAGTAAAAAATAAATATTATCCACAATATGGCAAGCTTCGTGCCTAACTAGTACTACAAGCAAAAACAGATTCACCTCGCACACACACCGATATCTACATATAGCATATCCTGTCGTGCAACCGGCTGTGTGGGCGACACTCTCAGCTGCGACCGATGGCCATTAGCAGGCAGTCAGCTCGCCAAGGATAAACTTTTATAATTGCTAAAGTAGCTAAATTGCTGTTTTTTCTAAACTTTCAACACGCTGGCGAGCAAAAAACTTGCCTCTATGTGTATTTTTAGCGCTGCGACGAGCAAAAAATAAAGAAGAGAGAGATAAAATTATAATATTATGGACTTCTGCGTGGATTTAGCTGTGTTGTCCTACTCGCTTTTTTGCTTCGCTTATTTTGCTGTAACTATTATGAACTATTGGTTTTGAAGTAAGTGAAATGGTGTACAAAATGCAAATGTAAGCGGAAAGCAAAACAGATTTGTTGGAGTTATTAGAAATAGAAAGAGAGAAAGAGGGGAGAGAGGGAGAGGCAGGCAAATGGTCGAGGAAAAAGTTTTGTTGGTGTGAAATAAGGACAATTTAAAAGGCTGGCAGCAATGTAAGGCAAAGTTGGCTATTGAATTTTAAGTAAATGGTTGCTGAAAGTTTTAATACGAAAATTTGAGAGTTTAAACTAAGGTTAGGGCCAACAAAGTGTGGAGAGTTATTAGTATTTATTTTGATGAATTTCATATTTTTCGAGAAAATTTAATGAGGAATTTCGTTTTAAATATTAGTTTGTAAAAATAAAAGGAAATACGAAATATGTTTACCCTGGAGTTTAAGTAGAGCCCTCCATATGTGGTTCTGAAGGAGAACCTTGACTGAATAATATATTGTATGAACACGATATTTAAACAGAAGTGCGTTCTATTCGTTAAACCTTTGTATAAGAGTTTATTCAGAACTATCAGCGAGCGCCTTAGAATATAGAATATTTCCTTCAGATACTCTATGTAAATCCCTCTTTTAAGATAACCCTCTGTTACATATTATTAGTGCAATTGTTTGCTTCAGAAACTAAAGAGTTGGTCGCTTTTGTAACGGTTTGTGACTGGTGATGAAAGTGGATCCATTACGATAATCCAACACCATATGTGAAATCCGACCAACCAGTCAAATGGCAAAGCGGAATATCTATGAAGCAAAGGTGATCTCAGCCTTGAAATCTAACGCAGAATCAGGCAATTGAAAACTGAAGTCCTCTATCGGCGAAAAAAGACCAAACTCTATAAGTCCCTTATCATTTCTGTTCTGCTGTATGGTGCGGAGGCATGGACATTGACATCATCTGATGAGTCGGGTTTAGGAAGGTTCTAGAGAAAGGTTTTGCGGAAGATTTTTGGTCCATTGCGCAAAGCAACGGCGAATACCGCAGTCGATGGAGCTGTACAAGAAATATTGCGACATTGACATAGTTCAGCGATTCAAATGGCTGCGCAGGCTAGGTCATGTTGTCGATATGGAAGAGAACACTCCGGCTTTGACGGTTTGCGTTTCAGTATCCTCCACTCCGTTGGAGCGATCAGGTTGAGAAGGACCTGGCTGCACTTGGTATCTGGAATTGGCGCCAAATAGCGAAAAAAACGAACGACTGTTGTTAACTCGGCTATAACTGAGTCAACGGTGTCTACGCCTGTAAAGAAAAAGTAGTCTGTATTTGATGGTATAAGTAAGGCGTGGTACATTAAGAGCTTCTAGAAATGAGTAAAACCATTAATGGAGAGCACTACGGACAACAACTCATCACATTGAAGCGAGTGATTGCTGAAAAACGCCCGAAGTTTTCGACTAGAATGAGGCAATAGCAACGGTTGGTTTCATGCCTGGTTTCATGTTCCAAGACTGGTTCAAAATTATTTAGAAAATGCGGTTGGGAAGCTTTATCTCACGCGTCTGATAGCCCAAAACTTGCATCTTCCGACTACCTTTTGTTGCGGTCGATTCAGAATACCCTCACTGAAATGCGGTTCAAATTAGAGCATGGTACCGAAAATTGGCTTCATGGCCGTCAAGACGTCGTAATTCTGTTGAGATGGAATCCAAAAATTTCCAAAAATAATGAGAAAAGCTATAGCATTAGCATTAGTTTGAGCTATTGTATCTATTTTCTGGGCTAGATCTATATAACAATTGTGAACAATAATCTCGAACTGTGGCTAAACAATAAATTTTCAACTGGTAATCCAGAGGTTCTTAATACTATATAAAACGAATACACTTACATATTTTCCAATCAAATGTTTAGTTTATAATGTTCAGTATCTTATATTTCAAGTACTTCTTTCTCGCTGCTTTCTATTGCCAATGCTTCGCCGTTAAGCCCATTAGTTGAAGTGTCAGCTTCTTTGGCATTAACTGTCAAATCAATGGCAGTCTGCAGCCGAAAGCAGTTGTCAGCAATCAGCAAAGGAATTCTTTTAAATAAAACATGAAAAATAGCATAGTTGAAACTAAAAAAAAACACACTTTTTTATGTATATAATTTTATTTTATTTCATTCTATTGTTATTCGCGCCATTGTTTAACTCTTCGGGCTCTTCTACAAGCAATACATTTTTTCCACATAAGAACAACATTCGCGAAGATTAGCGTTTGCAACAAGCGCTTCCAAAGTCCAAGGTTGGCCGCTTTAGCGAATTTACACAAACTCGCAAAGGTGCGACGCAAATTTGCCACATTGTCAGCTGTTAAATGTCAAATGACAAAGTGACATTTGATATTCGTTTTGTAGCGGTTACTGCTTTTTCTGTGGTGTGGTGTGGTATGGGTTCGTTGCTTGTTCAACATTTATTATTTGTGGCGTTTCGTTTTATTTTACTTGTATTGCAAAACATTTGAATTTTTTCCATTTAAGTTTGCGAATGGAAAATTTTGGTTGTGAAAATTATGAATCGTTTAATAATTTGAAGAGACGATCATCCAAAGCTTCTCTAAAACGATCGTCCATCGAACAAAGACTCATTTAATATCTTTGTCGCCCAATGGTTTTATGATTCTTCGGCGAAGAACTGTTTGACTCGGTAAGCATGGGTGAGAAAAGATATGATGGCTAAAGAAAGTTCAGAAAATCCTAAATAAAGTATATCATCTTGGCTATACTATATATCAGTGATTTTTCCAGTAACAAAAAGGGCTGCCGTAAGCTTTCTCTTGAGATTAATGCCTATTGTTTGAATCAGTGGCTAATATATAATACTTGTAGAATGATAATTATCAGGTTTTTAAAACCATACATTAAGATACTAAAATTTATACAAATGAAGGTCTATTCAAAACCAAACATTTCTAAAGTTCGATT
This sequence comes from Bactrocera neohumeralis, assembly GCF_024586455.1. NCBI lineage: Eukaryota > Metazoa > Arthropoda > Insecta > Diptera > Tephritidae > Bactrocera > Bactrocera neohumeralis. The sequence goes on along the minus strand of NC_065923.1, from coordinate 68,682,152 downwards.
AATTGTTAAACCTTTGGATTAGGATTTGGTGTTTCAGTCAGAAAAACCCATACTTTTAAGAAAATTATCTCGTTAATTGACCAAAAATCGCTAGCGCTGGTCAACAGCCAGAATTTGTGATACTGTGAGATCCTTCTAGCCCAGAGTGAACTGTGAGAAATCCTTCGAACTACCTGCTCTTATCAAATGCAATCTCGTGTTCTGACTAAACGCGATCAAATAGATTTACATGCGGTTATGTCGTACGCTCTTTGCAAAAGCCGTGTGTAAGGCGAGGTGAAATCATCTTGTCACTTTTTCGACTATTGTCCGGCTCTTGCTAGACTGAGATTGAAATATGTATATTGGCTGACACAACTTCGGCGAACTTAGCGAAATGGCTGGGATTGATAAAACAATTTATGAGGATCTGTCGATCGAACCATTTTTAGGTGTGTATGAGTAACACAAAAGACGATCAGCTGTCCAAGTGAAGTCCATTGATTAGAATCAACCCTACCATTAGCTTTTTCTGAGCTAACCTGATCAGCTATCAAAATTGAGAGTATCGTCGATTATCATTAAAAATCTAGAGAAATTTGCCTGCCCGACATCTTCAAGAACTTGGTCTATCACATACCGAAGCTCGCAACATCTTACGCGAATCTGGAGTTTGTATTAATTTGATGAACATTGTGAATAGACTTAGTACATTATGAATAAACTATGTATAAGTAGATCTCGAGAAGCAAGGAATGTTATTGGGACACTAATTAACGTGTGTTTTGACTTCGCTAGACTTGTTTTTGACGACCACAGGCTCTCCGTAGCGTCTATATACTTGTATAAGTCAAAACAAACGACCACAACACGTGCGGGATGGGATAGATACCGAAAGTTGAAGAGAGAAGCAAGACGCAATTGCAGATAAAAAAAAGAGAGAGGCCAAAATGAGTGAGTACGAAAAGCTTGACAAGCTGGCCGACAGGATAATGCTTGAAAATTCTACGAAAAGTTGCGGCGACTAACAGAAGGTTTCAATATCGGAGCTTACTCTTGAATCCCCAAAGATCATCTAGTTACTGAAGTGCAGAGCATTTTGAAATTATGTAGGAAAATTCTCTAATCTGCTGATTAGCAGTAAAAGCATAACACCAGGAAATGGTGAACCCGATTCCCAAATCGATGTCGATTTCAAAGCTTCTTTCATAGCACGAAAAGGAGCTGCCTTTATACTCCTATGCCTGAATTTGATATCCCCGAGCAGGTTTGAGCTGGACTTTTCCGCGGCGTTCGATTCCGATCGAGATTTTATAAAAATCGACCCCTTGTCGTGCGACTTCTGCAATCTACTGCTGGAGAAAATATTTCAAGCAGCAGAGCTAAATAGAGAAGATACTGTACAATCTTCCATAAGAGTGTACAATTGTTGGCGTACGCCGATATCGATATCATTGCCCATATCAAACGCTCCGTTAGTTCTAAATGCAGGTTGGACAAAGGAGCGAAGCAAATGGATGTGGTAGTGAACGAAGGCAAGACGAAATATCGCCTGTCATCAAACAAACAGCCGTCGCGTTCGCGATTTGGCTACCATGCCACTGTTGGCAGTCATAACTTCGAAGTCGAAAGTAATAACGTCTATCTTGGAATCAGCGTTAACATCTTTTAACGTTAGCCTCGAAATCTAACGCAGAATAGCTCTTGCCAACAGGTGCTACTTCGAACTGAGTAGGCAATTGAGAAGTAAAGTACTCTCTCGACGAATAAAGACCGAATTCTACAACTCAGTCATCATTCCCGTCCTGCTATATGTGCAAAAAAACGCGATTTTTTGGAATTAACAGGCAGATATTCAGCAGAACTCCTTAAAACAAATATTTAATAGATCTTTTCAGTAGATACATATATTTTTTCAGACACCTCAAATCGCTCTAACATTTCACACGTTGAACTTAAAATACCTGATATTTTTCAACGACTCACAAGTTTCAGCGTGCGAATTCATTCCACAACGCGTTGCAACCGATTTTTTATTATTTTTTCTCCGAAAAATAAAGTAAAAAACACTGTTGCCCTAAATGCCGCAGTGTTGCATGCCACTTATTTGACTTTTCTGACTGCTGTTAACCAAGTTAATGCGGCTTGGCTAATTAAAGCTAAGCTAAATCGAATTGCTTCGCAAAATGGCAAGCCAGCAAAGCAGCTGAAGAAGCTACGAGCCGACAAACTTGTTTGCACATGGCAAAGCAAAAACAAAAAACGACAGTTTGGTAAATTAACTAACTGCGAAAAACGACAATGCTTTTGGGTTTTAGGCAATGCATTCAACACTGTCGCTGTCGCATGCTGGGCTCCGAGCGCCGTGAGCCGTAGCGCAACAACGAGCTTAACAAAAGCGGCCGCTATGCAACATCAAGCGAAGACGAATCGTGTGTCACGAGTTAAATGCAACACCGTTGCACAAATGTAGACATTGCAGCAGTAACAACTACAACAAATGCAAATAATAAATAAAGTGCCGAAAAAGGCACGAAATTGCAACAAAACCGAACAAAACAAAAAACACAAAGTGAAAATCAACAAAGCCTTCAATGCGCGCTGGTGCCGTGCAGCTTCATTTGTGGCGCTTGCAAAGCTGCGCAGTTGCATTTGCAGTTCTCTTTTTGTTAATTTAAATATTTATATATTTTTCAGATATTTTTTTTTTGTTTTATTTTTAGATTTTATTTTAGTTTCCCAAATAATTGAGTTTTGCAATTTTGCATTTCTGCCGATTAACGAGTTATGCGCAAATGTCATTTGAAAGGTTAAGCAGCCAATCAAGCATGCAAAATTCCAGCAAAAAAGCAGCGTTTTCCATTTAAGCATAAAATACTTTAAATATTGCAAAATTATTTGTGAGAAAATGCAAAAAAGCAATCAACTTTGGCCGGTTAATAAGCGAGCAGCGAAGCTTTTGCTAAGCGACCTCTGACAAATTGCAGCGAATTCTGCGCCATGCCACCACGAACGTCATCAACTCTGGCGCAGCCGCGGAGTTGAGTCGCGATCACGTAGCATCTTTGTGTAGACGCGCTGAAAAATTATGATCTGGCCACATTTCGTGTTAACCTCAAAATGGCATAAAGCGTGATTGACCTATTTTTGTGGATATTGTTCATAAAAAGAAATGGTTTGGGAGTCGAGAAAGGAATTTTCCCGTTTGCATACTTATATGTACTTATATAACGGGTGTTATTTGAGACGTGTGGCTTTCAATGAGGCAATATTTTTTTCGGAGTTGTCATTTTTGCTGGATGTTATTTAATTTATAATCAATTCAGACTATTACATAATGAGAAGACCGACTCCGGAATTACGTTTAAAATCGTGCAAATCTATTACCAAAACAATGGTTCGGACGACATCAATCCGAGCAACCATGGATCGGTTTCGAATCACGTTTACTCCAGTGGATAAGCAAAAAATGCTTTCAATGTAGACCGAAGACGTTTTTGCTGCTGTGGAGCAGATTAAAGAAGAGCACCCGAATGCGTCCAACTGCCATCGCGCCCAACAGTTGGAGGATCCATTATATCTACTTTTGGAATCCAACTCATATAAGAATTTAAGCCGAACGACCATTTCGTGCGTTCATCTGTGCATCACTTTCAAGATAGTGTGAATTAACGCTGCTGTACTATTTTTGGTGAGTCATCATTTTTTGCTTATATACTAAGCTAGGGTTTTCTAGGAAGAAAATAAATTATTGGTTTCCACTACACATTTACCCAACATCGGAACGTATTATGATAGAGGGGATAACTGGCTTATAACTTTTGTGTTTGCTGGATATATCCTTAATACTTTAGCATCATTTTTCTGTCTACTGATTGGCTTGTGTTTTCTACTCTGAAAATTTAATGAAAAATCGAAAGCTGACTCCACCATATACTGGAACGCTTTTTTTTAAGATAACTACATACATAGTTCGGGCCTCGGCGAAATCGATCAGCCTCAATCTGTTTGGAGAGGTTTCGCCATGGAGGCTTCTCTTCTGTCGGGGCGTGGGCGCAAATCAGCGATATGTTGATGAACTTCGCTTTGATGCGGATTGTGGCTAGAAGTTCATCCGCAGGGGTGAATTCCAGGACTCGGCGACGGAGTTTTTCTCTCATCTCGAGTCCAACACCGAATTTGCGCTCCTTTATATGACCACTGCAGTAAATGTCACCGTTAACAGTCATAACTTCGAAGTCGTAGTTAATTTCGTCTGTATTCGAACCAGCTTCAAGACCAACAACAACGTCAGCCTCGAAATCCAACGCAGAATAACACTTGTCAACAGGTGCTACTTCGGACTGAGTAGGCAATTGAGAAGCAAAGTCCTCTCTCGACAAACAAAAACCAAACTCTATAAGTCACTCATCATTCCCATCCTGCTAAATGGTGTGGTGGCATAGACAATGACATAATCTGATGAGTCGACGTTACGAGAAAGGTTCTGCGAAAGATTTACGGTTTCTTGGGTGTTGGCTAAGGCGAATACCGCAGTTGATGGAACGATGGTTCAGCGAATCAAGAGACAGCGGGTACGATAGGTAGGTCATGTCGTACGAATAGATGAAATCACTCCAGCTCTGAGAGTATTCGACGCAGTACTCGCCTTGGGAAGCAGAGGAAGAAGTAGACCCCTTATCCATTGAAAAGACCAGGTGGAGAAGGACCTGGCTACACTTGCAATCTTCAATTGGCGCCAAACAATGAAAAAGAAGAATAACTTGCGTTGCAAACTCGGTTACAACCACGTAAGCGATGTCTTTGTAATTAAAGAAGAATACTCTTTGTTATGATCTCTCTTCTTGTTTTGGCCCTTACAACTATGTTAAATTATTATCCTGCTCGTCTGGCTAGATATTGCAATAGTCTGGACGGTGACTACATTCAGTGAGACGTCTTCATAGACAGGTAGTCGATGTAGATTCAACTTTATGAACTCCAGCAAACGATGGATATCACCTGTTCGACCGATAAGATAGTCCTTGTCTTATTCGGTGTAGCTTCGCTGAGTGAAACCCACTCTTACCTAGGTCTCTAGTGCATACCAGTGGATCCATATATCGAATAATATAGTTTTCGCTTTCTTTTGAGCAGATTCGCTGAGTGCCTCTAGTGTGTACCTGTGGATCCCAGAAACTTAACGCCATCGACTGCAATATTAAGGTCAATCTGTACTCCTTCGTATAGTTAGTGAGTATGGTCGTTGTGGATTTAGTGGGGGAGAGTGTTAGGTTCCGTGCAGCGAGGTAGCGAGAAAGGTCGGAGATCACGCGTGGTCTTTTCATATAGCTACAATTTCAGCTAATTTGAGCAGCTTCGTTCGGTGGTCTATCAATACAAGATTATGGACTCCTAGTAAGTTTCGCCATTGAACGGTGAGACTAAGTACTTATCGGAACGCCCTCGTATTCCCAAACAGCATACTTATAAAAATGCTCTCTTATTAGCAGTAAAAATCGATATTTCTTTTATTAATGTTATCTCCAGAACACGATTCATTTAAAACGGAACTTTGCATACCCACTTAACTTAACCTTTTTGCTCCGTTCCATCATAAAGATTAACATAATTTTTTATTGAACGAAGTGATTTATTTCACCAGTATTGCAGGCAATCAAACAAACCGCTAATAAGCCAGTCCAGCGCTAATGGCAGCCATGCTACCAGGGGAAACGTGACTGGAAACCAATACCTTGTGCTTATATGCGTTCTGTGTCCAATCGAGTTAATTTTTTATGCGCTGCAAACGCTTGCAGAAAGTCACTTAATAAATCACAATTGTGAGCCAATACAAAAGCTGCTTGTGAAAAGATAAAAAATATACATAAATCCATAATGAATGCTGGCATTTAATGTTAATTGACGCTTACAGTGGTATTATTTATGTTTTACTCGCTGCATATAATGCGTTTTTGTGTGAGTGTGCGTGTGCTTGTGTGCGTGCGAGAAATTTGTCCTTGTATCAGTGGCGATTGCAGTTAATGAGAGCAGCAGGTAGCTTTACAATGTTATTAATGCGCATATATGCAATACTAATTGTATGTATGTATGTGTGTGAATAGCCATTTGCATTAACTCGTGAATATGCATAACTGTATTTGTGTCGTATGTCGCTCAATCGCGCCAATCAGTTGACATTTAATTACCATACAGAGGCATTAAATGTACACCGAAGAGGTTGCTCTAGCGCATGAAGGTGAACAGCGTTGAGTAGAAGGCGGTTGCTTGGCAGAGAGTGGGAGTAAAGAGCGGCTAGGCGGATTGTACGATTACATAATGCATAGAGAAGCGGTTACTTGGAGGAGGGGCAAAATAGATATGCACAAATGCTACTGCGTATATGTAGATTCAAATAGAAAGCATAAATTTAAGTGAAATAATAGATGAATTGGTATAAAAAACAAGAAAAAACGTTAACTTCACAGGTGCATTTCTGTTAGTAACTATGTGTTCAGTTTGTATGGAAGCTATATGCTATCTTCAACAACCGATCTGATCAATTTCTTCGGAGATTGCATTGTTGCTTTAGGAAATAATATATACCAAATTTCGTGAATATATCTTGTCAAATGTGAAAGTTTTCCTTACAAGCATTTGATTCCGATCGTTCAGTTTGTATGGCAGCTATATGTTATAGTTGTCCGATATTGGCCGTTCCGACAAATGAGCAGCTTCTTGAAGAGAAAATGACGCTTGCAAAATTTCAAAACGATATCTTAAAAAGTGAGGGACTAGTTCTTATATATACAGACAGACGGACGACGACAGACGGACATGGCTAAATCGACTCAGCTCGACATACTGATCATTTATATATATACTCTATAGCGTCTCCGACGATTCCTTCTGGGTGTTACAAGCTTCGTGACAAACTTAATATAACCTGTTCAGGGTATAACAAGCAAAGAATGAGATGAGAATATCGAAATCTACAAAATGAGAAAATAATATAATAAATCAGCAAAAATAATAACGTTAACTTCGGCTGCACCGAAACTAAAATACTCTTTACATGTGCATTTTTTATAGCTTGAAAGGTTATGAAAAGTCTTTACTTTAATTTCATTATGACAGATATTTGTTATAGTGTTCCGATCTGAGCAATTTATCGATGATTATAGCATAGCCTTAAACATTTATCTGGCAATTTTCTTTAAGGAGTAATGCCACTGTTTGAAGAATTATGGAATATTGGCGTTTCTGATGTATGCTGTTAGATCACATATTTCCACAATACAGCTTTACCTTACAGACATTGAATCTCGCTAAGAAGCTGCTTGAATTATAACATCGTAAAATAATATTTTGATCATATATGTTATATGAATGATCGTCGATTTTCCAGGTAGAAAGTCACACCGATACAGTCCAATTAATTTGTTGACGTTGGGCTTCAGTACTTTATAGGCACTCACGCACGCTCGCAATCTATTAAATTTTAAGGCATTGTATAAAAAAATATATACATATCTACATATTGAACCATAAGCCTATTTGCTGCTCTACAAATGAACATTGTATACATTGCAAAAAACATATACATATATGCATTATGGATGTGCGTGTTCAAAAACAAATTTGTAAATTCCGGTTGAAATGCTATTTCCATTTGTCTGCTGATTTTGCACAATATTTATGTCTGCATCAGCTTAAATCTCCAGTGCAAACACAAACAAAGACAGAGGATTAAGCGAAGTGCACACATGCATGCGTTTGTATATATGTACATATGTGTTGGTGTTGAAATTTTTGGCGTGTAACACGCGTGAAATGATTATTAAAATTTCACTAAGCTATGCATGTAGTTGCACCACAAAAGCAGCAACAGAAACAACAACAATAATAATGAACTTCTGCATGTGCTTTTCAAAGCATAAAGCGGATGAAGTGGCAACAAATTGCTTGAACTAAATGGCAATTATTTACAGGCGGTGGTACTTCGGTGTTTCGGGTCAAGTGCTGACACAAATTTTAGTAGAATATTTATCTTTTATAATATAATATTTGTGCTGCCTGTAGGGAAATATGCGGTGATTGTGGTTTAGAAAAAATACTTCACACGTGATGGAAAGTGTTGGGAAATAACTATAAACGCGTGAACACAGAAAGAAGGAGCTGCTGTAGAATCTTAGAAGATCTCATAGTTGTATCTACGACTTTTGAATTATTCCAAACTAGCAAAAAACTGAGCACAGGTAGTCTTAAAAGCAAGTAATAAAGAGTTAAGCTGTTCAATAATGAGATATATTGCTCAACTGATCCATATGGATGAACAATGATCACAGATTTCGAACGAAAGTTTCATCCAGTACGTCCAACATACGAGTATTTATACAGATAGGTTAGCAGTGGACTCATGCTGAATTCACACATAATAAGGTAACTTATTATATTTATGATCAACAACAACTGAATACTATTAAATCCAGTTTCTTGCAGTTATTATAAATACATTTCAATGCCTAAAATGGTATATCGAGGTACTCACGAATTTCATATAATCAAGATTTTTATTTTCTCTGTATTATTCTAGTATTATATATCGAGAGAGTTTCTCCGATTTTTTTAAAGTTGATTCGTCCAACAGTTTCGCAGATATGAGAGTATTTGTAAGATTTTTTTAACACATTTAACTTTCTTTTTAACTAACTGTCCAATGTTTGAATCGTGTTCTTCCGAAACGCTAACTCTAAAGGTTAGGAAATTTTTCTGAAAAGACTGGTCCGATCAATTTGAAATTATCATACGATCTATTTAAATATATTTTTCAGTTGGTGATCGAAAGAATGAGATTTTCGATAATAATTTAAATTTTTCTAGCCATATTGATATATGGCAAAAAATTTTCCATAAAAAATGATTATTTTTGAAAAAGTCGCTATATTGTCATAAAACAAATTTTTGACTAGTCCTTTGATGATTACCTGTATTCCTCTGTTAAACTATACTATATTCCCTTTAATCTCTTAGAACATTCTCATTACAATAATTTTGCATTTAACAATTGCAAAAACGCCTAAAGGTATGCTTTGAGAAAGCTTTTTTTTCCTAACGAGTTGTTCAGCCCATAAAAGTATGCAACAGATAGAGATAAAAAAGAGAGATTACATTGTAGCTATGATGAATTCTAAACAGAGATCGCTCATAACTGTTTAGGCATAAATCTCTCGATTTAATTATTTATTAAAAAAAATCCAACAAACTCTCTTCTTTTCTTACCAGGGTTGATATCACCACTTTAATATATTTTCGGACCAACTCGGTATGGACCAATTGATATTCATGTCAGCTAGAAGAAATGTATAAATATTGTGATACAAAGGCACAATTTTTAACATATAAATTTGTCTACTACTGTGGCAAAAAATAGTAAGACTTTTTAATTTAAAATTCATTTCTCGAAATATTTTTTTTAGGTTGGTATGCCTGCTGGTGACATCTGTGCCAAATGTTACATCAAAATAATTATTAATGTTTAGTATACCCTTGTCTTTTTGAAGTACATAAAGTGCGTTCGGCGATTTTTACGATGGGTGAACTTATTCAACCAAGATGTTCCATTAAATCGTGTATGCGGAATCAAATTTCTGATGCCGAAAAGTTCAAAATGTTAGAAAAGGCCTTCGGTGATAATACTTTGTCGCGAGCGAGTGCTTTTGTGATGACACAAATTATTCAAAGAAGGTCGAGAACGCTCTAAAACCGAACCGAACCGAATACAGGACGGCCATCAACTTCAACTGATGATCAACACGTTAATAAAATAAAGGACTTAGTGCTTGAGAATCAACGATTAATAGTCAGAGATCTTACTAGCATCAATGGAATATTGGAAAGATCAGAAAACCATTTTGAAAGATCATTTGGGCTTAAGAAAAGTGAAAGCGCGATTGGTCCCAAAATTAATCAGTTTTTCCGAAATACAGCGTCGCGTTAATGTCTGTGAAGCAATGCTTTCTGACAAAGCTGAGCCGAAGCCGAAGGAACCACGTCAAAGCAGGTCAAAAATCAATATTGTGTAGAGAAGTTTTTTCGATTATCGAGGTGTGGTGAACTCCGAATTCCTTCCAACCGGCCAAACTGTCAACAAGGAACCGCGATATTACACCGTCGCATACTGTATTGCTTCTTCGTGAGCTTTTTGCTGAATTTTGAACCAATATCGAGCCGTAACCCCTTTATTCGCCTGATTCAGCTCCGCGTGACTTTTGGCTACTCAGCATACCCAAGCGAACGCTTCGAGGAAAGCGCTTAGAGTCAATTGAAGACATCAAAGGTGAATCGCCACATGCTTTTGAAGACTATTCCGGAAATGGACTTTAACAATTGTTTCGAGGATTTGAAAAAAACTTTGGCACAAGTGTTTTGGGGCCAAGGAGGATTACTTTGAGGGAGATGACATAGATTTTGAAGAATAAAATAAGAATTTTAAAATTGTAAACCAAAGTCTTACTATTTTTTGCTCATATAGTAATATTATATATGGACATACATATATGTATATAAGCCCGCATTTTTAAGTGCGTGCGTAGATTATGGCAGCTGAGTGCCATTTTTGACGCCATTTGCCATAAAAATAGCAGTAAACAATAAAAGTCAAAAGACAATGACAATAATAAATACAAATGAGCCCAAGAGATAAGAAAAACGAGCAGAAAATATGAAATAAATAAATCAAACAGTAGATAATGAAAGTATAGTACAAATTATGGAGATATACTATATATAGGCAAATGGGCGTAAAGGCAAGCACTTGAAAATCTTGGATATTTAAATTTATGGCGAAAAGTGTTAAAGTAACCGTGAAATTTATGACAACAACAATGCAGATATAAATTTTTATTACTGCCCAAGGCGGGGAGGCATTTACATACAGGGGATGTGCTATATTTTTATGTAAATAAATGAGAATACCTAAGGGTCAGTGTAAGCGAAGTGAGCAGGGTGACGCCAGCTACATTGAAGCATAACAAAAAGGTCAAAGTGGCAGTGTGGCACAGTTGTAATGGCCATTGTGGCATGTCAGTTGACACTTGCAACAGGCGAAAACACTCAAGTGTGCCTGGAAAGTAGAGAATAAAATTTGTAAGCAGGCAAAACCATGGACTAAGTATGTAATAGTATGCGTGAAAACAATGTATGTATGTATGTGTGCATATATATCATATAGAATTGGTGCATATTGCTACTAGTGCAATCAAAAGTGATGCTGAATATGCAGTAGTGAGTTGAAAAGTCGAGTCAAGCGAACAAGTCGGAACTGTAACAACAATTATTCTTCTTGGATTGTACAACAACAATTCTTCTTCATCCTTCACTCTTTTACCTCCGCCTTTTCATGCTTCCAACACAAATTTGCATATAACTGTACTCTGCACTAGGCTCCTTCATTTTAGCTGCAGCATTTTAGTCACTCCTTTGACATTCCACAAAATGCCTTTAAATATGCACAACTAACACGGTTAAGTGTACTTAAATTGTTGTAGGATGTGCAACAGATACTGCCAGCTGTCATGCAAGTAGCTTTTCAAATATGCAGCATGAATGCAATTAATGTGTGCAACAATTGTTTACAGTTGTAATATAAACTTTGGTAACATATAGGGTGAAACATTTTGAGGTTGCCTACTTAAAAAAAAGAACCCCCAAACTTCAAATTTAATGTGAAATGTATATTATCATTCGAAAGAACATTCTTTCATATTTATTTTTTCAAGATTATCTATTTCAAATGTTAGCCGCGGCTATGCCTCAGATAGTCCATCCGTTGAGTCCAATTTTCGATGACTCGCTCGAGCATTTCAACTGGTAACTGGTGAATGACAAATGTGACGTTTTGCTCCAAAGCCTGAATCGAACCAGATATGTCCGCATAGATTTTAGACATATTACCACAGGAAAAAGTCTAACGGTGTGATATCACACGATCTTCGTGGCCAATCGACCGGCCCAAAACGTGAAACTATCTGCTCATCGAAGTATTCTCCCAATAAATCTATGCGAAGTGGCGCCGTCTTGTTGAAACCAAATGCCGCCGCGAACGCGAGCTTCAGGCATCAAGCAGTCGGTTATCATGGCGAGATAACAATCGCCATTGACGTTTTCACCGGCATCATTTTTGAAGAAATAAGGACCGATGATGCCACCGGCCAACAAACCACACTAAACCGTTTTTTTTTAGGAAGAAATGACAGTTTTTGAACCTCTTCAGGTTGCTCTTTGTCCCAAATGAAACAATTTTGCTTGCTTACATACCCATTGAGCGAGAAATGGGCCTCAACGCTGAACAAAATTTGACTCGAAAACGTCGGATCTTCTTGGAACATTTCGAGAGCCCTTAGAGCTACGCGATTCCGCTTGAGAAGGTCGAACCGCTTGCGTTCTTGTACAAGCTGTATTTTGTATGCTTTTTATTTAAGATCTCGACGTAAAATGCGCCAAGTCGTTCCATACGTCAGTCCGAGTTTCATATATATGATCTTACGGATCACTCTGAATGTTTGTCTGGTGTTTAATGAGATTTTGCATGTTTTTGTAAACAGTCTATTTTAACTGTGTCAAATATACAAGCTTCTTGTTGAAATTTCACTTTGTCGTCAAAGAGGAAAATCCATCGGAACTGCATCTGTGCTGCAGTATCCAACCCTGAACTACCTTCGATTGGAGAGTCCGGCTTATGCTCGAATCTATACACTTTCACCTTACATATTGAAAGAAGAAAGTCCATCGGAGTTAAGTTTGAATGTGAATGATTTCCGAAACGACATTCTTTCCGGTTATACAATTTTAGAATGATTTGAAGTTGTTTGTCAATCGATAAGAGTGAGTAAAAATGAGACAGATCAATGAAAAAGATTGGTTGGTTGGTTAAAAAGGAAAAGAAATAAGCTCTAAACTTTAGGCGGCCACGCGTAGGCCGGGGCAAGGCCTATTTTTCTTAATTTAAGCCTTATATAGCAAATCAGTGAATTTACTAATTTCCTGAAGATGGTATCTTAAGGGTGGATAAAAATGCCCTGTGTTGATTGTGTTCCAATACCTAAGGTGCTTTTCTAGGATATATTAGCTGATTTTTTACACCTCAGCTGCCTAATGTCTCTTAAGTTATAGCATTAGGAGACGTTGAAGATATTCCGTCTCAGCAAGCTGAAGACAGGTCATTGTCTGGCTTCAATCGCCTTTAATCATGTGACGGTTGGCCATAAGCATTACCTCTTACTTCATTTAAATGTGTATTGTCCGAATGTCGAGGATAATGTCCGGTGTCACTTATATTGAGATATTTTTATTTGCGCCTGTAATCCCCAAAAAGCAGGGCCCTTGTACCGGTTTAATAGGGTCAATGCACCATACGTTAGTATAGGGTGGATGACACTTAGTATAGGGTGGACGACACTCCAAATAGTGATAGTAAGTAAATGCTTTTAAATGAAATATCTGCTTTAAATGTTACATTTTTACCATTTTCATATAATTCAATATTTTTTCCACACTTTTCGACATCACCCTAAATGTAGGCAACAATTTGCATTACAAAAAACCTGTCCGAAGTGTACCGTCAATATAAAAAGCAAATTTTTTCTGCATAGTCATGGTTTTTAATTAAAACTGACTCGATCCGTTCACACAAGCTACCACACAGCAGAAACTTACAATAAAATAGCAACAAAACCTTTCATTATTTACATGACAACCATTGAAATAGAGCATTCTCTTTGGTCGTAGTCAACCAAGAGCTTAAATCACTCATATAAATATCGCAGCCGTTGTCACCATTTACTAATGAGCCATATTAACACCCACACGCAGCACGCTGAACCACTTGAACCGTTAAATCAGTTTCATACACCCATTTGAATACAGTTCGAAATGCATGAAAGGCATAAATGACCGCGTGAACGCGAGCGCTGGTGCGAACGCCACCAGCCAACCAAGCGGCCAACTAGCCAAGCGTCGGGTGTCGGGCGTTGGGCGTCGCGCGTCCATTCATCTGCATGCGGAGCCAGCCAGTTAGACATTCAGTTAGTCATTTATTGCTTTATTCAATTTGTATTCATTTAAATTAAAGTCGAAGCATAAAAACGAGTTGGTGATTTTTTCCCGCTGCATTGCCATTGGTGCCGCAGCGTTGAAAGCGCTGCATGTGGTCGTAACGACATGCATTCGATACAAATACTCGCTGATTCAATTGAATATATTGCATACGTATGTATGTGTGTGTGTTCTTTTATATGTGTCAAGCTTTAAACGGTTCATTTGACTACTGAGTTACGATAGCAAATGCGCATTTCGCTTTTGAAATGGCGGAAAATGCGTTTATACAAAATTTGCACGGATATTTTGAACGTTTACGTCGCTGTCGCGACTACCTCAGTTTAAAAGTTGAATATTGGTTGTAGTTGTCATCGTAAAAATTGAAATTTATCGATATTTCGTTATTAAAATACCGTTTATTGTTATATTGGATCACTCACTAATTAATTTTATTTGATGTTAACAGCTGACCTTATTGAATTTTTCGCAGCCAACTTCACACTTAACCGCTTCACCGTTATATATTTGAACAGCTGATATCATACGGCTTGCTTCTTCAGAAAACAAGGCAGAAATGACGTGATTTGTACGGAAGTGGAAGCCATCAAGGTACCAGAAGATGTATTTCTCCTAAGTGTGGCTTCTTTAGGGAGGTATGCAGCCATTCCGACAGCAGAGCTGCTATACAGGTCTTGAGTGCGCTGACAGTGAGCATAAAGTTAGTCAAAAAGGGGATCGGATGAAGCTACTTCCATATTAAACTCGTCTGGGTGACAAGTCACAGCGGAATCGTCGGAAATTGTTAATCTGAAGAGCTTCCAAGAAAAGGCGCATATACCCAAATTTAATCCGGATGCTGAATCTATGAGCTTCGGTGCGAGCTCAGCAAGCGTTGTTCAGCAACCAGCACTTGTGAGTTTGCAAAAGTGTTCTGACCCAGAGTGTATCGCAAAAGGTCCATTGAACAGCTCGTTCTTAGCAAGGTTCACATCGGCGTAGTGATAGGCGTCCTAACTGGACACTGATTAAGATTGAAGCCTCTCGGTCGCAATACTATTTACGAACCTGTCGAATTAGCTGAAATTGATACTTGCCCTCTCAATAAATTTGTGACAGGCTGTAGGCGTTTCCTCGTTATGCGACGGTCTGCATATCTAGTAGTTATGGACATCACAACGGACAACCGTTGCCAGCAGTCCAATTAGAATTATTCGTGGTTTTACAAGAAATCCGCCTCTGTATCTAACCTAGCTTTATTTACTATACAAGTATATATACATATATGTATGTATATGTAAACTCAGATTTTTGTATTATTTTAATGAGAGTTGTCACTTATATCCTTATCCCAGTTTGTTGTATATAAAAATTTCCACATAAATGTTGAAAATTTATAAATTTTGTCCCTCAAATAAAGTTTTGGAGTTGCTGTTGTTATAGATATATAGAAGATATTAAACGTACTGAAACGCATTTTTGAATAAGGGCGAATCAAGCTACATTACATGCATGTTTATAGGGAAACTAATCGATCTGGATAGCCCTATCGGCTATCTGTTCTGCGATTGGTAGATGCGGAAGGTCATATTTTATATTCTACATATAGTTTTTTCAGAACTACTAAACAATATACAAATTTCTCTTGTGATTTTTAAGTCAATATTAGCTGATTGTGTCTACTGGAACTCTGCGTTAACTCGTTTTAGTTATATAGTAAGTTATATCTCGATAAGTGTTTCCAACTTGAAGAGTGTTTTTCTAGTTCCTCATAGCAAAAATTACTTTTCCTCTATCCTGGGTCTAAGAAACGTTGTGAACAAGCGTTTTGTAATTTTTGCTTTACCAGTTTGTGAACACAAAATGATCTATAGAATCCATTGAAAGAGTCTTGACATCTACAATGTAATTCCATAACTGCTATATTTGATATAAACAGCCAAATTAACTGGAATCGCTTTAGACGTTAATATTGTCTTTTTCAGATCTAAAACTATGAAACTCCATACATGAATATCTTCTTGTTCATTAGTCTTCTGCGCTATTTTGGAACTTGAAAGTTAGCTTTACAATCAATAGAAGGTGGCTTCAGAAAGAGCACTTTTTATGGGAAAACAGCATGGGAAATATGATAAACATATAACAAAAATATGTAATAATATATAAGCTCAAATATTAGTCTCTATGGTAGCCATAATTTTAGTTATAATTTTTATAGCAAACATTAAACAAACCAAATAGATCATGATTAACTACAATTTACATAAAACAATATGTTGAATGAAGCCATAAGTTCTCACAATCTAACTGTATATATTTAAATACTTATGTATGTATGTATTTATTTTATTACAAAAACAACTATTTGTGTGCGGCAAATTAAATTTATTAACTCAACTCAGCGTAAACACCCAAGCCACTAAATGTTTAATCACTTAATTATACGCTGCTGACAAGCCGCTTTGACAAGACGCGCACACAAACACATAGCTCATATTTGTGTATACACTTTTAAAAATATTAACAAAAAAATTGTAATAATTTCTCACTAATTTGTAGGCAAAAAGCGGCCAACTACAACAAATACAACACTTTATAAAGGTGTTGTTGCTCAGCTGCGCTGAGATTTGATTTGCTTGGCTGAATTTGGTTGGCGCTGGTGTGGTTCACTTGGAGCTATGTATGTACATGTATTCGTGTGTGTATGTGTAGCTATAGCAAATATATTTGTATGTTTGTTTTTATGTATTTGCATGTATTGATGTTTATGTGTATGTATGTATGGCATATACTGCTGTTGCTGCCAGAAATCGCCATAAAAAAGGGGAAGCAATAGAAGTCTAAAGAAAATTTGTATTTAAATTGCAAATATGTATGTATTTTTATATATTTATATATGCTTATATACATATAAATATATATGTATTTTGCATAAGTTTTAAGGTTCCTGTATATATTTTCTATAATTTGTTTATTTTTAGCTCCCTGTCTGGCTTGAGTTCTTTAATTTAAATCCATTACTTGAAAGATTAACTATTTGCAGTTAGGCGAACAACTAATTAACCTTTTAGTACAGTTACATGAAAGTAAATGCATATATGTTTTGCTTAAGTTTTTCAACACAAATTTCATGAAAGTTTTTTTAAACTTTTTTTCTTTCTAACCTAACGCCTTTCAATTCTATGGCTGCGTTTGAGATATTTTTCTTGTTTCTACCAGCATTCTTGCCACCACAATCTTTCACGACAAATCTTATTTCCGTTGTTAGCAATTTTTTTGAATAGTTTTAAACATTTTCTTGTAGTTTCGCGTTAAAAGCGGCAAGTATTTGCCTTTGACACCGGCGAAAAAATTGCTGACTCAGCTCGGGAAGTTAGGTATTTCTTCACCACTTTTCAACTGTCAGCAGCGTGCTGTTATTTGTTTTTGTTTTGCAACAAAAGTATTATTTGTTTTTCTTTCCACTAAAAACTCTCTTTAGTTTCTAAGATTTTTTTTCTACAAAAATATATTTCTTTCTAACAAAAATATTTAGTTTCCAACAAATATATATTTTCTTACAAATATGTATTTTTTACTATTTTCAGTTGTATTTTCTACAAAAATTTTTATTTTTATTTTTTTTATTGTATTTTTTAATTTGCTTGGCTTCTATTCTTTCTCACATTCCCATCCCATCACCTTCACGCGCTCTTTGACATTTACGAAGATTTATTGTTGCCCTGTTATTAAAAGCTAGCTGCGGTCAGTCTTTTGTTTTTTTGTCTCTTTAGATTTTATATTTGTTTCTTTTGTTTTTATGTTTTGCTTTTTCTGTTTTTTTTTTTTCATGAAAAATTTGTGCACGAGTGCTTGACTAAACTTTTCTGGTCAACACTAATTTTCTTGTTGAAATTTATGCTAAATGGCGCTGGAAGACACAACAGATCAAATCTAAAAAAAAGACAAAAAAAAATAATGAAAAGTAAATACAAAAAATTAAAACAAAAAAACAAAAAAATAGAAATCTAGAAATTAACATTTGAAGCACAGCATAGAAAGCAAATGATGAGCTGAACTTAGTTAAAGATGCCAAAGAGTTCACTAGGTAATACTATACATGGCATGGGAAGACTGATGCTGCTATAGTCAGTTTTGCAAATTTCAGAAATAAAATTTCGTTACCTAACAAGTGCAACTGTTATTTTTTCCCCGCGGATGAATAAATTTAATATTTTGTGTTTTTGAGATCGTTTAAACCTTTTTAAATGTGAAACACCGATCAGATCCACAAAAACAATGATCCAAAGTTAGATCGTCTTGCTTGCTGGAAAAAACATATCGACATTTTCGCCACGACCGTCCAGCTTTTGTTTTTCTTTAGGCTGTAAGAAGGGTTCAAATGCCTTTGCACTACGTATCCAGCAACATTGGTTAAGTTATTGGCTCACCATCTATTGACTCGAATTCTCGTGGCCCGACAGTCTGCGTTCGTGTCCCATTTTTAGCACGTAGTACATATTCCGCATATGAGGTAGTTTGCTTTTAGTTTTCAGTAGTTTACCTTGCCGTATTTCCTACTGTGCCAAATCTCTATGGTATATCTTTGATTAGCTTGGTGGTCTATCTTACTTTGCGCATCATTGTTCATCGATCTTGCCATAGTTCAAATGTTTGTTTCCTCGCATCTTGTCTTGTGGTCATGTGTATTTCTATAGCGTTCTTCTTCTATAAGCAGAGTTGTCTTCTGTTCTTTGCGAGTAATGCTAAGCCCAGTACGTCAGTTTTTTATCCGTGGTATTATTTAGTTTCGCGAAGATATATTGTCAAAACAAACGTTAACTTTTGTTGTACCGAAGCTAGAATACCTTTTTCAAGTTTCTATACAAGAACTTGATTTGGAGCGTTCAATTTGTATGGTAGCTATATGCAATAGTGATCCGATATCGGCGGTTCCGACAAATGACTAACTCCTGTCGCAAACCATCAATATGATTATTTTACGTTTCCTTGTGCATGTTAGAAATTTCTTGGCAAAACTATTATAAACTGCTCAAGGTAAAATATTGCGAGTTAATTAGCTGACAATACATATAATGGTTCTTTTAGAATTAAGAAATGCTTTTATAATTGAAATTTGTTCAGTAGTTCGTTAGAGAAGGTAATAAAAAAGAATGAACTTTATTTTATGCAAATTATATATGTCATACAAGGGCGAGGCGCCAACGAAAAGCTAAAAAGGCTTGCGGATACGTCTAGCTGATGGTAGGAGGTGTTTTTGATGGACGCTGATGCAAATGCCTTACCTTTCAGAAACATCCTTGATATGACACTCCGCACAAATGGAGAGAAGCTAGGGCAATTTTCATAACGAAGAAAGAATTTAGGCCTCTTTCTGTTGAAAGCATAAGAAAAAATCAGAAAGCAGAAACAGCTCACAAAGGCATTGAGAACCACGATATAGTGGACGAGATTTCCAAGAGGAATGTACGGCTACTACCTGAAAATGGGATCAACATTGGAAAACCCATGCATTGCTTATACAACGATCTGGGCAGGAGTAAGGCACAACTGCAAATGTTATGTGTAGGACGGTAAATCGGAAATATACCAAGTTCTTATTGGCACTCGATAGAAGGAACTGTAGGAATATGATTGGAATACACACTGGACACAGTCTGATGGTGACTCCTGCAGAATGTGGCTGACAGAACGAGAATATTGCAGGAAATGTCAAAAGCAAGCCACCAGGGAAACAATAGAGCATCTCTGTTGTCCCTCAATGGCAAGGCTACGCCTTAAGCATTTGGGGTGCCCACGGTATGAGACACTGGAAGAGGTGACGTTAGTGAGGCCAGAGAGTCTGTTGAAATTCTTATCATGCGCTGGCGTACTAAACAATGAGTACTTCTCATGAACTTCACAACGACACTCCATCTAATATCGCAAAACTGGTATAAGCGTGGCTAATTAGCCTACCAAACTAAGATTTCCGATTTTATTTAGATCATTGATGAACTTAAAAGTGGTTATGGAAATCTGCTGAATACCTTGCTTTCCAGCTCCAACAATTCTATACTTTAATATCTATAATATATAATATCAAAACTATCCCAACGTTAAACCATCTTGTCTTAATTTTACTAAGCTTTCAGCGAATTATACCATAAATAATCAACAAAGTCAAAAGGCTATACATTTTTCACCTGAAACCCTGTAGCCTCTATACTTTCTCTATTTGAACTCCACATTTTTCGTACTCACTCCACTGTTACTATATAAATTATACAAAATTTGTAATACCAAAAGTAATCAGCGTTCACGGCACTAACTAAAGTCCTATAAAATTTGCCGTTATTATGCATATTTGTGGATTTAAAGTTTTGTTGCTATTATTTTCAACAAATTTTTGAACATTTTCAACCACACTTGCTGCTGTCACACCACAGCGAAGCCTTTTGGTGTTAGTGTTACGCTTGCTGGTGTTAGCAGCCACTGATGGCGCCACCACTGCGTATAAGCAATTTAATTAAATTACGTGCAGTAAAGGCTATGAGCGTGTTGGCAACATGCTGTGCGGTAAAATATGTACATGCATGCATGGAAATATTATATGTGTGAATATAGGTATCCGCAGTTCTATAATATGTATGTACAATTTTATATGTATGTACATGTGCATATGTATGTATGTTAAGTAAAATATCTGTGTGCTGAAAATTTGGCTCTTGCAACAAAAATATTTATATGTGTTTGTTTGTCAGCGAAATATATGCATTTTTGGTGTTAGTTGGCATTGTTTAAACAGTTATTGAGCTGCTAATTAGTTGCAGCATTCCACACTAATTATGCCACAGCTATTATGAGCGCAGAAATGCTAAAATGTTATTAAAAGGTGTTAGAGGAAAATGGAAATATTTATTTCGAGCATAAATTAGTTGAAAATTATAGATTTTAGTTACTTATTTCTGACAGCAAATTATATGCTGAATGAATATCTGATAAACATAGAATTGAAAGTATAAAGCAGTAGCAGGATCTCAAGGCATGCCAGCAGAGGTTATCCAGCTTTTCATACTATATAAGTGCTGTCTGCTTAGACTTGGATTTTGGAATAAATTTATTACTTTGCTTCTAGTTTCAAGGTTCTGCAATTATTTAATTTATTCTAAAAAAGAAATAAATATTCTGAAAACTCAAAATAAAACGGGGCATAAATTAGTCATTTACATATAACACTAGCAGCGCCCCCTAGCAAATTATTTAAAATTTTTAACGGGTTTCTCAATAAAAGCGCTACAAAAGCTTTTTTAAATAAAACAAAAACGGTTTGGGTTATCAATTAATTTTTTTTCTTTCTGTGAAAGTATATTCGATGTCATTATGCATGGAACTCGATTTCTTTTGTATGGCCACCACGGGTAGGTTGCAAAAGTCCAGAGGCTGAACCCAATTTTCGACGGTTTTCTGGCATAAGATGTTATATACAGTTAGGATTTTCAAAAAATCAATTTTTCGTTTTCTTAATATATATATACATCTGAGTATACACACACAAAATTTCAAGTCGATCGACGAATATTTTCGAAGTTATAGACACATTAGTAAAGGCGCGCCGACTACATGTAAAGTGCTTTCAAAACTTTAAACTCGATTTTCTCGAAACGGTGTTTTCAAAGTCGGTGAGCAAGATTTCTCAGAAACGGCTTAACCGATGGTCTGAAACTTTTACACAAGCTTCTTAGCTATATTTTTTAGTAATTAGTCGAAGGATTTCCCATCCGAAGAAAATTTCTTATTTTTATAAAGAATTAAAAACCCGAATTTTGGTCGAGTAGCCCCCATTTTGTCAAAAAATTTTTTTTTGCTAATTCCTTCGATCAATCACTAGATTATTTATTATATTAATGAAATTTATTTGGTTTTTGCATTTTAGATGATCCAGTCCAGAGATATCGTGCTCACCGCAAGAGGCCTTTTTTTGCGGACCTCTGCAAAAATGGCAATATCAACGTTCCCGATAATTATTTTTGACAATAAAAAATATGTGAATATAGTTTAAGGTTGTCATAATATACCTGCCAAGTTTCAAACCAATAAATCAAATAGTTTGCTTAAAAAATATTCTTGAAAAATGCCTGTTTGTCGACCTCCTAACTGTATATAACCCCATAAATCAGCCGATGCAGCTGCCATTTCATGTTCAATATTCATCAATCGTCGCTGACTTGTTGGCATAGAATATAGACTCGACGTAGCCACACAGGAAATAGTCTAACGGCGTTAAATCGCACGACCTGGCCGCCTTGGTCTGACTGGGCCATTTCGTGAGATAACACTTTATCAAACTTGGTTTTCAATAAATCGATTGTGACATTCGCTGTGTGGCTTGTGGTATCGTCCTGTTAGAATCACATATTGTCGAAGTCCATATCATCCAATTCGGGCCAAAAATATTCGGTTATCATTGAGCGGTAGCGATTTCCATTCACAGTAACGTGCCGGTATTGATCATCGCGGAAGAAGTACGGTCCAATGACGCCGCCGGCCAATAAACCGTGGTTTTTTTGGGATGCAATGGTGACTAATGGAGTACGTGTGGATTGATGTCTGCACAATAACGCATATTTTGTTTATTGACGAAGCCATTCATCCAGAAATGAGCCTCATCGCTGAAGATGATTTTTCGCTGAAAAACTGGATCATTTCCAAGTTTTTGCTCAGTCCAATTCGCAAACATACGACGATTCTGGTGGTCAAGCGGCTTCAGTTTTTGCGTCAATTTGATATTGTAAGGATGTAAACCAGAATCTTTTCGCAAAATTTGCCATAACGATGTTACAGAGATGCTCAACGCTTGAGAACGACGTGTAAGAGACTGATTTGGGACTTCCTCAATAGATGCGCTAGCGGCAGCAATATTCTAGACACTACGGGCACTTCTTTGTCTCACTTGCACGGGAGCATTTTGTGCTGTGCCTGTGGATTAAAATTTTCTCACTAGACGCTCAATTGTTGATCTGACAGGACGATTATGACGATCATAAATTGGACGTAGCGCCCTTAAAGTTGAGACCATTGGCTAAAAATTTCGGTCGTAAATTTTAATAATTTCGACTGTTGTTGGATTGTATATCTTTCCATGTTGAAATGGCATACCTTGCTGAAGAGAAATGTCAAAAGAGCGGGAAAAATATGGCTTCGTTTACTGTCGCTATCGGTCTACTCTTGTAGCGTTCCTATTGAAGACCCCAGTAGTTATACCGGTTGTCTTTGCTAACACTTATAGTTAGGATCGATTATGTAATTAATTTGATATTCTCACTCTTCGCCGGGCTAATGACATTTAAGACACATATTTCAACCCCATTCTAGCCAAAGGCGCCATACTAACACAAGTCATGCTGCGAACACAGGCATGGTTTGACTCCCACAACCTGGCCGCGAAAAAACTGAAAAAACGCTTACCGCTGGAGTTGAGAATGCACGTTCATTCAGGAACTATGCAAGCGACGAAAACCCTGGAATACCTTGGTATAATAATGCACTTTTGTAAGCTTCATATAAATGATGCTATTTGTTATTGTCTCTATTACGGTATTCAACAATTTTGTGCTTGTATTAAATGAAAACAGCAAAACACTTTAAACTTTTTGCCAAAACATAATTAAATGCTTGTTGCTTTGCAGTTTGCGGCGCGTGTTATTCTAATGCAATTGTGTTGTTGTCGAAAATTTGTGTGTTTGTGTTGGTGGCAGCGATTCATGTAATTAGTGTGATCATTACATATGTATGTACATAATATGCCGTTATTTTATTAGTATAGCAAATATGTAGTTAAACAATTGTAAGCGATTACTGTTTCCTTTGGCTGTATGTTGGTGTGTGCGTTCGACAGCTGCCGGCGGATGAGTTGAGTGCGTGCAACTTTCATTGTAATTAATTTTGTGGCTGTTTCGGCATGATTCTGCATTTGTGCGTATATGTTTCGGTGTAGGAAAATGGATCTGCTTCAATTGCTTCATGCGCACGAATGCTCATTAAGTCGTATAGTCACGTGGAATAAATGCAATTTCTATGCAATTGATGGCGTAAATGCTTTTGGCAGTTGTTCCTGTTGAGATAAAAAAAAATAATAATAATTTCATACAATAACGCATGTAGCGTAGTCTAATAGCTGTTTTTAATCGAAAATATAGACTAATTAAATTGTTTAAATATAATTGCTGAGATAATTTTTTCTACAAACAATTATTTTTGCCAAATTAGTTTAAATAAAACATATAATTTTGATTAAAATAGAGTTTTATTCAACAAAAACCAATTGTATTGCTGTTTTTATGCAGCATTTCAACTTGACGTATGCTGATTAGCGTCAAGTAGAAAAGTTGTCCGTAGCAGAACTTGATTTTGCTCGTTCACTTTGTATGGCAGCTATATGCTATAGTGTGTCGATCTGAAGAATTTCTTCAGAGATTTTAAGGTTGGCTTAGACAAAAGTTCTTGCCAAATTTCGTTAAGATATCTCGTCAAATAGCAAGGTTCTCCATACGAGAACCTGATTTTCATCGTTCAGTTTGTATGACAGCTATATGCTATAGTTAGCCGATCTGAACAGTTTCTTCGGAGATTACACCGTTGCCTTATGCAATAATCCCTGCCAAGTTTTGTTGAGATATCTCGTCAAATGGAAAAGTTTTCCATACAAAGACATGATTTTGACCGCCGAGTTTATATGACAGCTATATGCTAAAGTGGTCCGATATTGGCGCTTCCGACAAATGCGCATTTGTTTGAGGAGAAAAGAATGTATGAAAAATTTCGTATCGAAATTTTAGAAACTGAGAGACAAGTTCGCGAAGTTCGCGTATATACAGACCGATGGACGGACGAGCAGAGAGATATGGCTACATCGACACAGCTTGTCGTGCTGGTTATTTATATATTATGTATATATATCTTATAAGGCCTCCCACGTTTTCTTCTAGTTACTACATACTACATTGTTAACATAATATACCCTATTCAAGTTAAAAGAATCGATAATTTCCGGACACATGTTTATTTTTTGTAAGATATTTGATCATAAAACCTGGTTCAACGTTTCCATTAAAGAGAATACTATTCTTTCGACGAAAGCGTTCATCCAACTAAACACAATGAAACCATTTCTTTATCTATGGCCTTTCGGCTGACGGTTTAGACTCTTCAGTTGACCCTTGTCTCTTGTGCAATCAATGGACTCCTGATGTTCCTTTGTGAGCTCCTCATTGGTTGGCGGTTGTGGTTGCAACCTTCTCAGGAGATAAGCAACACGACGCTTCTCCACATTGGGACATTGACTTTAAAAACAAACAAATTCCTAGCAGACGCACTACTAAATAAAAAATGATTGGCATCTCCATGCTTTGCCTGCTTTGTAGTCATACTTTGACTATTGGGTTTGGTTCCGGCTCCTGGTGTTGTTGTCCTGGAACTAGACTTAGGTTTAGCTATAGAGTTAGTGCCAGCCTTTGCACCTAGACTAAGCATAGCTTCTGTCCTTAAACTCGTTACAAATTCGAGCTCGTTACAATTTCTTGGAATCACCAGTTACCTTCCGTTTTTACCAAGAAAGTCGGACTCCTTTAATCTGTTAGTAATGTTATGTCTTTTTTCGGTTCGAACTATTACCAGCCTGTCTCTGACTCGTAATACTTTGGTATCTATTACCAGTCGGCATCCTCGGGCAGCGTTCAGCGGGGGATTTTTGCCAACCAGTTTTAGCCTTAGACATTATTATATTTTTCCTTGTCTTAAATCGACGAGTTGGAAGATTTGAATGAAGGACTATTTTGGTGCGATTTTACTGCTTTTTGTTCTTCGGATTCTTTTTGAAGCCAGTTAAAGAAAACGCCTTTAGTTGGATACAGTCTCGACAAAGCGCTATAAATACATCACAAATATGCCAAGGTGCTTTATAGCTCTTTTCGATATTTTGCCACAATGCCTGAAGGTGTCAGATGCAATGTATTTCACCCTTGATCTGGTGAAGACGCTACATAGAAGAAGTAAGCGTTGATATAATTGTACCTTATCTTCATCCAAGCAGTTCTGTGACTGATATTTGCTAAAATTTTCAACCTACCGCTGGTATGGCGATTCGACAATGGCTAATTTGAACGCCTACAACTATTGAAACGTGAACTTTGCTGAAATCGAATGCCAAATTATGTCTTACTATTTTCCTTGTGCTAGAAAAACCTTGAGACGAGACAGCTGCTAGTATTTACCAGCTTACTGAGCTCACCTGAAGCCAAATCATCTACTGTTAAACGGCATGAAGTCAGCGAAGCTTCTGCTCGTTTCCAGTCTAAGAAAGTGAGACTGAAGTACTGGTAAAACCCTATCGATGAAAAAAAATTATCGAATATTTAGCTCAATAGTTCTCTTCATTAATTAGTTTCGAGGGTAGTCAAGTCACACGGCTGTGGCTCCCAACGGTACATCGGATCCGAATTTTTCACTGGTCAAAGACTGTAAACTTGTAAGCAATGATCGAATATTTTGCTCAATAAGTTCTAATAATAAATTAGTTTCGAGGGTAGTCAAGTGAGTGAGTAAATTTTTGCAAAAATCTTTGATGTTACTGAAGGTATTAGAAAGAACAAAGTACCGTACAAAAATCCATTATAAAGCACAATAGATAACCACAATAATAAGAATTAAATAACCACAAATACTGCCTGCCTGACGGTATATTCTTCAAGTTAAATTGCCATTTCCTCTGCTGCCTTGCCGGACATTTGGTAAAATCTTTAACTGCAGCTTCGCCCGTCTTATCGGAACTTCTTTTTAACAACATTTTTTATAATTTATTTTCTTCTTCTTCTATATTGCATCTGTATACACTTGGCTTGTTTCCGTTTCCGTTGTAAATTATGCAACTTTAGCGGCGCTTCCTCTACGCCGTACTTTCACAACAGCTATTTTAGCACCACTATGGTTGCCTTCTCCTACGGCTTGTCATGTCAAGGCGCACTGATGCCTTACCAAGCGGGAGAAAAAATGCTGGTCACGCACACAACCACACACTGCAGTAACTCTGAGTTTGGTTAGAAGTGCCGCAGGATTGCAATCATTGAGTGCTACTCTCTGGCTGACCTCTCCTCCGCCAGCTTTAGCTCACTGAAGGTTGGTTAGATGCTTTGTTGGCTGGCTGGACGGTCGGATGGTTGGTTGGTTGTTTGGCTGACTGGCTGCTTGCCATATTGCCAATTGAAGCGAAAAAGCGCATTTGCTGCTACTGCACCAGTGGCCCACACTTGGCAGCTGTCACAGAAGCTTCACACCACCTCAGCATCGCCTCTCCCTCCAACTATGTCACGTTCGTTTGGGCTGCACTCAGGCTCGGACTCGCTGCGCAATGAAGTGAGTGCGAAGGAAATTACAGAAATTGAAATAATTGAGATGATGATGATGTCGAGTTGCGTAACCGTCCGTCGCTGTCGGTTCGTCATGTGGTTGCCTTCGGTTCTTTTTTCCAGCTTTGAGCTTTGGCTGCGGTTTTATGGACATCGCATTGCTTGTAGTTTGCGCTTTTCTCACATTTTACGGCCCACTATGCTCGTAAAGACCAGCTCGCTGGCAGCGCTGCAGTGTTAAATGAAGCTGAAAACATTTCTACAAGCCTGACAGGAAGACGATGATAATTTTTATTTGTGCGCGATGGCAGATACCAAAATAATATGGCTGGTGTTGATTGTGTGGAAAATGGAAATTAAATTAAGCAGTTGGCAGTGTATATTACTGCGAGGGGGTGTGGCAAGCAATAAAAGGAAGTTATGTAAAATGAAATCGTGATTTTATGGTTTAATCGTGAAGTAAATGGACAGTGACGAGGCTTCTGGGATTACCAATGTATTATAGATCATATTGTTGTCAAGGAATTGCCAAAATAGCTGAACTTTTTCTTACAATCATTGAAGAATTGTCTCAATCCTTAGCCATTCTAATTATTCAACGTAGAAAAAATCGCTGCTACTATTAATTTAAATATTCTTCTCTTCTTCTTTGAAAGTACAATCGTTAGTCGGTCCGAGCTGAGAACACAAAACTTCGCTATTCTGCGCGGTCCCGCCAGTTGTACATCCCAAGCGCAGACGGGTCCTTATGCACTTTGTCTTTCCATTGCGTGAACTCCCGTTGCTTCTGACCTATGTGTCTCGAATCGGAGGGACTTTTCGCTAGATCGATGTTTTCCATTCGTGCGACGTGGCTTAATCAGCGCATGCGTTGGATTTTTTGCGCTTAGCAATATCTATGTCGCTGTAGAGCTCATACAGTTCGTTGGATCATCTGATCGGTACTCATCCCTCACTCGGATAACTCCAAAGATCTTCCAGTGAACAGTTCTCTTGAGTGCTTCAAATTCTTTTTCATCTCTGTTTGTCATTGCCCATGTTTCTGTATCATATAATAGGAAGGGAATGATAAAATAGTTGTATATAGCGTAATTCTTGTTCGTCAAGTGAGGCATCTCCTGCTTAGTTTTCTACCCATCCCAAAGTAGCACGTATTAGCAAGTGTTATGCTGCATTTGAACTCGAAGCTTATATTTTAGATTGTATTATTGCTGGTTTTGAGTAGGCAAAGTACTTCACTTTTTCAAATTTATAGTTGCCAACGCTGCCATAGTTCCCAAGAGGCGAGGAACCTTTGTGTAGTGTCCAGGTATTGTATCTGGCTTAAATGGCTGCGCTGATGCCTTTATTGGACAACCACTGCAGTTCAGATTAGGCGGAGGCACATGAGAGAGAATCACCCTATCTAAAACCTTGTCGAATGGCTAGAAGAGGTTCTTTCTAATTCTGACGGTGCTCAATTAAGTAATGCAACATTCTGAAAAGGGAATCACTACTTCTATTTTTTCAAAGATCAGAGAAAATTGAGTATCAAAATTTCCTAAGTTGTAGTCTTCGGGAATAGGTAGCATAGGGAGGTATTACAGTATTGCAATATCTCTCTCTACAATTTCCCCAGGGGTCGAGATAAATGGAAGCCAGACATTATCTCCAGAGCGTAGTGGTAGATTCACTTTAGCCACTGTCTCTAGACTAGCTTCATTTCTTGATCCCGAATTTTTACCAACTTCCATACATCCCGGGAGGTGGCTCCATCTTCTCTACTAAGGTGAAACACACCCAGATCAATAGAGCCTGCAAGTTTTGCGATTTCACTAAAGGTTGGCGTCGCCCCTATGACTTCTTGTCGAGGGAGGCTTCCTCCACCTGCGATCTCTGTCGCTTTAAAGCAGATTGGGCATCGTTCGATCTTACTCTTCTGTCACCTTCGCCGCTAAGCACTCTATTAACCCACTCAAGTGTGGTAGCATGTTGCTCAGATTCCGTTTTGTAATGGGTAGCTTTTATCAACTGATAAGCCCGAACGTTGAAATTTACTAACTGAAAGCTTTTCATCCTACATGTCCTTTAGAATGACATGGAAGGCTGGACTATACTGAAAGAAAATAGAAATGGAAGCTTTAGGGAATAGATGTTAAGATATTTTTTCGTTAGTACTAATCACTCATACTTAGATCAGACTGACACTGAATCCTTTTATTTCTATAATTTGTTTCGAGGTAGTTGCCTCTATACCTGACTTATTCACTTGATTTAAAAGACTTAAATTTATTAAAAAGTTTTCACAGTAAACAGAACTTCAAGCAGATAGAATATCGACGATCAGTCTTTGTTTTGCCACAAGAATCCTAAATTTTTAGACAATATGACAGCAATTGCAAAATAACGGTAAAACAATATTGAACATGAAAGCAGCTCTCCACAAATTTTATGACTGGCAGTTAGCCAGACAGCTAAACAATAATCTTACGAACTCATCAGTGTCAGAGCGGCTTTCAGTGTGCTTTCAATCAGCTCTTCAACTGAAAGCCAACTCATTCGAGCGCATAACCCCTGGTCGTCACTGGCGCTGGCATTGACGCCGGTTCTTTGCGCTTCAATGCTTCGCAAATGTTGCTGAAAAACTTGTGCTCAATGAAAAATGCCTGTCCTTTGTTACAAAAAAATTATTATTTTTTGCCAGTGGGTTAAAGTTTTAGGTATGTGGGTGTGTGAACATTTTGATCGAGGTCGCCACTACGTGTAATCCATTTATTTATTTCACTCGGTTGCACATAGAAACCATGTGACATGTGTGACTGTGCCAAAGAATTATATAAGAACTTTCGACTGGCATATTTGGAACACGTCGGCGTGACTAATGTGCTGGCTTTCTGCGCTTTTATTATAAAATATTTCAACTGTCAGTCACATTTCGGCGGAATATCAGCATAACAATGACGTCGCGCGCTCGGAAATGATGGACAAATTGTTTTTGTTGGGTTGACAAATAATTCGTGAATTTTACTGAATTCAAACTTACTGTTACTTTGCTATAAATTTAAAGTTTTACATTGAAAAATGAGTTCTACTTCGACTTACCGTTTTCAGAGAAATCGGTTGTCCTAGTTGGTTGTAGGGTCCTTCGAATGGCTGTCGATTTCTATTCGAATTTTACGAGGATTGGAAAAATGGTTTATAGTCACGCTATAAAGGTGTTTCGACTAACGCAGCAAGCTCACCAGTTTGGCACCATGAAAGAGTATCTAGTAGTTTTGTTAAAAAAAATATGAAAAACACGTCTACCCTAGTCAGAAATCTAAATTTCTTTACTAAATATTAAATCCTTGAAAAGTTAAGAAGTAGTATTTATAGAACTCCTTGTAATGGCTGGATAATTTTGGAGATTAGCGTATGCAGTTTTAGAATATCGCTACTGCTCTTGTACGTCTCCTCCTACACTCTTTTTCTAGAGCTTTCACTCTCGTTCTCATGGTCATGGTCCTGGTTCGGTTCGAGATAACCAAAGTTTTCGTGATTCTTAATGTGTACTGAGAAATTGATTTTAAACAGCGGTGATCATTTAGGAAATAATAATCTTGAGTCCAAACTTGTCCTTCTGAATACTCTTTTAAAACTTTAGGGCTTTGGAAAAGCGTAGAAATCTCTGAGCTAAATCGGTCTCCATTAGACTTGTCCTTCTGAATACTCTTTTAAAGCATTAGGCCTTTGTAAAAACTTAGATATCTCTGAACTAAGTCGGTCCTTTACTAAAAAGCTCCAAGTCCGAAAGAAAGTTCTTTCAAGCTTCAACAAATGTATAGGAAATACTGAATATACTAGGCTCTACATGAACTGTGATACTTTTGAAAACTATTTTTAAGCGTTGCATCTTTGGAAAGACTTGGCAAGTTTTGAGACGATCCTTTACTAAAAGGCTCCATACCCGAAAGAATTTTCTTTTAATCATCAAGGAATGCAGACGAAGTACTGAAAATACTGAGCTCTAGTTGAACTAACTCCTAATGAAAAGTTTCTAATGAAGCAACGTTTAGCACAGTTCTAACTTACGAGTCTTTTTGGACCTTCGGAAAGTCTAACACATCTCATCTTATAAAACTAGAATAAAGTTATTACTCTTTTAAACTTTCAGGGAACACTTACTGGTCGTAATCGAACGAATAATGTATTAAGTTTGTGAAGAAGATTGCAAAACATGCAAAACAGGAAACATCAGAGACCCTATGAAATGTATACTTACATAAAAAATAAGCATGACGTTGAGTCGAGCTATGTCTATTTATCCACAAAGTAGTCTGCTTTAATGTTGAGCTATTAAGTCGAAGATACCGAAACCCATATCGTGTTCCTCGAACTCTGACTTATTATTCCTTCTTTTCGGCAGCAGCGCCAGCACCAGTAGTTGGAGCAGAGATAGCGGATGCAGCAATTATCTTGCTGGGGTCATTGATGGCTCTTTGATGGCCCCAAAAGGCTCTGTGATCTCAGATACTATAGCATATCGCTGTCATACCAACTTGAAGAGCGGAATCAAGTGGTTGTGTAAAAAACTTTTTTATTCCACGAAATATATATACATGACATATTGTATGGGTTATTGCTTCAGTCAAGTTTCCAATATCTGGATCGTTCAGATCGAGTCACTTTAGCATAAGGTTTTCATTTAAACTGACCGATCAAAGTTTTTGTTAGGAGTCTTTCGTTTTTTCATTTTGGATTTACGGAACGTTGAAAACATCTCAACTTGGGAGACTATATTTTCACTATCCCTTTGTTAAAACTTTATGAACAAATAATTGACCGTAATCGAACGAAGTAAGTTAGATAAAAGCCGCCAAAGGGAACCATAACAGCTTTAACAAAAAAAGCTTCATTTTTAATTGCAAACACTCAGACCACACCATTTCTGAATGCCACCTATGAATTTTTGATGTTCAAACTTACGACTGACAGTCGCCTCTCCTTCGTCACCAGCAATTTTACAGCACCCACTACCTAAAACTCAATAACTAAATTCATATTTTAAGAGCTGCCTTTTAGTTGACTCCAGCGCTTGCTGCCAATCCCCAATAGTACACAGGCGCATTTTACATTTTTTGTTGTTGTGCACGTCTTTCCAAAACGCTATGCATGCGAAATGTGCCCCAAAGGGACAATTGTCAAGGAAGCAAAAGAAGAATTCAAAAGAAATAAAAATGAATAGCGGCAAAAGCGAAGTCAAAACAATAACAACAGCAAAATTCACAATGAAATCACACTTTTCGGTTTGAGGCAAAAGTATTTATGTATGCACTGTGAAGAACCGTTATATATAGATATTATGTAAGTATATGCTGATATAAAAACAACCAGTGGAAGCAAAATATTTATAAACAAACTTGGCAGCATAAGGCATATATTTGTGTACAGTGGTAGGATGCACAAGGGAAGACAGTGGGTGCAAAAAGTGCATGAACCAAAGTTTACTGCTAACCACCGATAGTGTCGGAAGGAGTTGACATTTAAAGGATATGCAGAACGATTGTGCTGGAGCCAGCAAAAAAACTAACCGCAGGCTGAAAAACAAGCCGCACAAGATTGCAGGAAAAACACCACTTAGGCATGTGTGTGTATATGTGGATGTGTGTGCTTACTCTCGAAGGAAAAGGTCTCATATACTGTAAGTATTCGAGAGCAAAAACTAGACAAATGTGGAAAAAAATATATAGTGAAGCAAAGGTGTAGTAAAAAGTAGCAGCGGAGCGCATGTAATGGCAAAGAACAGTTATGTGAAGAGCACAACAGAGTTTAGGCCCCAAGCTAAGGTGACAAGTCAACATGCTTTAGTTTATTGCGTCTGCCTAGGCATGGTTGACAAGCTCATAAATACTAATTTTGGTGAGTTTTTTTTTATTTGCAAAGAATTATTGCCGCATGCTTTGAATATACTATTTCAAGTTAGGAAAGGAGAAGGTGTAAAAAATCAGTTATGAGCACATGAATAATTTACTGCCTTTTTGATTTTGGCGCGAGGCAGCAGTTGAGTTGCTTTTTCTTAGAGATTTCCCACAAGTATGCGTTGGTATGAACGCAATATCAACTGTCTTCTCTAATTGTTGCTAACCTTGAGTTCGGCCTGGGCGTTATATGCTATTACTTTCCTTACTCTTGCAATCTGTTTTCTCAGACGGATCAAAAATGGCAAATGGAGTAGAAGCCGAAAACTATTGCTCGTAGCTGGATCTGAGAAAACACTTCAAAGCTGCCAAAATACTGCAGTATCTTCTAGGCGGAGTCTTTGAGGTCAAAAAAGAGGCTGAGATAACTAACAAGGCAGGAAACAACAAATTAGAAACAAAGAAAATCAATTGTTGCGTCATAGCCAGGCGGCAATTATCGCAATAATCTCACATCGCATTACGTCAGAGAATGTCCTTGGAAGTAGTTGGAAAACGACTGTGTATATACTGGCTTCCAGGCCACAAAGAAATCCGAGAAACGAAGAAGTTGAAGAAATTTCAAAGGAGTCATCCATCTGTCCACAGAACTGGTACAAGACATTCGTAAGTCGCTTAAAACAATGCATAAAGAAATTTGCGAAAGGGCTGACGGACGTTTACGGCGAGATGAAATGCCTTAAGGACATGCAGGATGGCCAAGATCATGTTGAAGAGGCCCGAAAAAAATACGCCTGCCCTTTACTCACACTTTCTCGAAAGGATTGCAGTGTGGTTTTTGGCATAAACCGGATGCGCATAAGTAACGACGATATATGCAGGAAAGTAAGCATCAGATAGATGCTGAAGCACCACCTGTCTTCAGCCTAGAACTCCTCTTAGAAATCGGGAAGAGTCTAGACGAAGTATTAAAATTAGATATCAAGTAGCTCTTAAAGTACCCAAAAATCGAATGTATGACGTATACTTCAGCTCTATGTTAACTAAACCTCCATCTGCTATTACGAAGGATCAACGTCCAGTGTGTTTAACGTTGGTACCTGCTGCCGACAGCCTTACCCACGGCGCTCAAGAGCACACCGGATCAAATCAATGCTTTGATCAGCGCTCTGAAAACGCCAGGCAATTTCAGTACCGGCTGACAGTTTGGTATGGACACACTAACCACCTTGGCAGGGTTCGAGGCCCATCTAAAACCTCTGTCGTACTGAAAAAGTTTCAGTTCTTCCCGAAATCGAGTTTTAACCACAACCACCACGATACTCCCCGAGGGGCCAGTCCGCATGAGCAGGTTGGAACAAACTGCAAGGGCTCCTGCTCGCCGCGGTACCAGAACTAAGTCTCCGGTAGGACCCCATTGCCGAAGCTACTACGAAGGATCAGTAGTATTATATATGGCGTGAAATCGAAGGAGTTTGAGATTTCTCAGATAATATATAAACCATTCGATAGTCTAACATTTCTAAGCCTCCGAACATAAATTTTCCAGCTTTTTGCCATTTTTTTTATTCGTTTTAAGAACCTTGTAGATGCAATCCAATTGCCAAAACTGAAAGAGGAAACTCAAGCTCTGAAGCTTGTATTTATTACTAATTTTACATTAAACTCTTTGACTTTGAAAGGCAACTTTCCAACAATTCTAAGAAATGTTACCTTCTTTCCGTATAAACCAAATAATTTTCTTGATTGTACTTCCCAACTATTTAAACTCCTTCAAAAATATGCCTTATTATTATTTATATCTTAACTTCAATCCAAATGAAGATCTCTTGACAAAACTTCCTCACTTTTACCCAATCTGACACTGAATCTTTGCTCATAATGGACTGAATTAAAACTTTTGCCTATAAACAGATAGCCATGGCTCCAATTTTTGGAAACTATAGATTGTTGGTTATCTTTAGATGCTTTGGTGCAGAAATTGGAATCATAAACAAAGATCGCGGGTGTTTCTCGAGATCAAAATATAGCAGAAGAAGAACGAACAGCACTCGAAACCTGCTAGAATTTTCGTCTTTTAGCTAACCTACAGAGATAACCAACGTTCCTTAACATATCCTAAAGCAAACCTCAACGTTCTTTCATACAAAATCTGACCTAAACCAATATTAAACTTTGAAAGCAAATATCTCAGCTCTCAGCAGACAATGTAAAGTCGTTTAATAATTGGTAAAAAAAAAATTTTTGACATTCTTAATTATTTTTAGTTCTGTAGTAATAAGCTAATTTCGACCGCTTTTATTATCGACCAAACACAATTAGCGAATCGAACAAGCAAGTGGTGTAAACCACAGAAAGTTAAAGATGAAATAGCTTGCTTAAAGCAAGCCAAGCTATTGAAAGTAGCGTATCGAACGAGATTATACCAATACACGCTTTTCAGAGTAATAAATCGAACAAGCAACTGGTATACTATAAATCACAAAGCCTGGCATTATCTTACATTCACATTTAAGTTTCTTAAAAATAGAGAAAGAGAGAGAGAGAGATAAAGGTAGAGTTACTGCTCAAGGACAGCGAGCAGAGACTTGACGAGTCGCAGACGGCTAATGCAAACTTCCCAGCCGCT
Source organism: Bactrocera neohumeralis (assembly GCF_024586455.1). Taxonomy (NCBI): domain Eukaryota; kingdom Metazoa; phylum Arthropoda; class Insecta; order Diptera; family Tephritidae; genus Bactrocera; species Bactrocera neohumeralis. Next base: position 68,646,213 of record NC_065923.1, on the reverse strand, counting down.
GATATTCTAAAATATTAGAAACAAATAAACAGTTTGCAACTTCCATCAGTTTAAATAATAATTGCCGTAAAATTTATACAACACGGAACCAGAAACCGACATAAACCAAGCGCTTTAAGGCGTTTGCATTCCAAGGACAAAAGCCTGCCCCTCCTACGCAACCAGAACCAGACTCAACTCAGGGAAAAAGCTTCAAATTAAAACCTCAAACTAGCAAACGACCAACTCAGCTGCGCCACGACCGCCAGCAGCAACAATTGTCTATTTGACTGCAGGCCTTAAGTGCAGCAACAACAAAAAAGAACTGATTGCCATGAAAACTGCAAACAAATCGAATTTGCATTTAACCGTAAAAAATATTTTGTGAATAACTACTAACTGTGAGCGACTGCTGCGGTGACTACCTGCCAATCAACGCAGCGCTGTTGCAAGTCGGAGAGTTGGCTAAAGGTTGCACATATACACGTACATTTACATATACATATATGTATGTCAGCGAACAAGCAACTAGAAAATGCTGTGGAGCCGCAAAGAAAGTGTTGCAGCAACTACATTTTCCAACTTGCCACACCAAAAAGTAGTGGCGGCTGCAACCATAAAAGCAGTTACTTGCTACACCCTACCACTGTTGCATTTTAATCTCTTTTCGCGTAGCAACCGGCGCGGCAATAGAATTAGTTACGCTGCCGTTGTGACCGATTGGCTGTGGGGCACGTTTTTCATGCGGCAAGCTGGCAAGATTTTGTGCACAGAATTTTGCACATAGACGATGCATGTGTTTATACCCTGAACAGGTATATTAAATATGTAATATCCAGAAGGAAAAGTCGACGGCTCTATAAAATATATACATATGTATATGTAAGTCAGACGGACTTCGTCTCTCTTTATATACGCTAACAAGTCCCTCAGTATTGAGATATCGCACTGAAATTTTACACACGTCCGTTTCTCTAAAGGCATCCACTCATTTGTCGGAATCGCTGATATCGGACCACTATAGCATATAGCTGCCATACAAACTGAATGATTGGAATCAAGTTCTTGTATGGAAAACTTTCACATTTGACAATGTATCTTCACGAAATTTGGTATGAGTTATTGTTCATAGAAATACTGTAATATCGGAAGAAATTGTTCAGATTGGCTCACTATAGCATATAGCTGCCATACAAACTGACCGATCCAAATCAAATCCTTGTATGGAAAACTTTTTTATCTTCTAAGATATTTTCACAAAATTTGGAAAAAACTATGGCCCAAGCCAAATAACGCTACAATCTCCGAAGAACATATTCGGATCGGTTCACTATAGCATATAGCTGCCATACAAACTGATCGATCAAATCAAGTCTTTTAAATTTGTTAATATTTTTAATTTTTTTTTGTTGTTGTTTTAACTTTTACTGCGTTTGTTGTTGTGGCGTTACCTTGTATTGTTGCACTTGAAAATGGCGCAGCGCTCAAGTGGCGCGTAGAAGAGGCAAGCTAACGTCATTTGCATACGCAAACACCAACACAAACACACAGAAATACCGCGAATAGTAGTTGCTTTGTTGTCCACTCTTACTCTGGCTTTCTTATACCATGCTGCTTACTTCACCACCGCGCCTTGTTGCTTACAACTTATTCGGCTTTACACTCACTTTGCTCGCTTTTGATTTTCATTTCTCTATTTCCATGCTTCTTCTTGCATTGTTGTGCCTCACTTTTTCCTCTTTTGTTTTGGTTCTTCCACATCCATTACTCCATTATGCCATTTAACGTCCCAAGGCCAAATGAAAATTACATTATGTAAGGCAGCGTGGTAGTGCAGCTGCAGTTTCCGTGTTCCAACCATGGAAAACTAAGCGGAAAATCAACGCTGCAGTTAACGAAATAACAACAACAATAATAACCGCTACAAGCTGGCAAAGTATCTAGCGCAAGCCAAAGCAAAATATAAACAAACAATTTTAGTTGCTTGCAACGAAATTCGTGTTGACCGTTTAAGTGTTCGTTACTGTGATTGTTGTTGTTGTCGCTATTGGTGAGTAGTAAGTGGAAAATTGTATGGAAATATGTGCATGCCCGAGGTGAGTTCTTACTTCCTATTGCACGCCCTTTGCTCCACTTGCAACTTGCCACGTTAGCCGTGCCACACTCTATGCAGCAAGTGTGCAATGTCTCACTATGCCACACAACAAGTCGCAGCTTATGCATGACAATGTTGCAGGAACGCGCTGTGCTGCTTACATAGCTTACATTTGCATTTCTAGATATATTTTCTAGCGACTAAAATCATTGAAAATTCAAATGGAAATCGTGATTGTGCCATTTCTAAGCGTTCCAAGTGTTTCAGCGTTGCCTGTTGATTGCTAAGCGCTGTTGGCGATGCGACATTGCCGACATGCCGTTGTATGCAAGTACAGGTATATGTAGTCCAAATATTTAGCAAACAATGCAGATATGTGGCAAGTACTGGTTACCATATCAATAAGCTTTGAGGCCTCAATAACTGAAAATGATAGGACTTAAAAAAAAAAATAAGTTTCGACGAGCGACAGGCATTGCTGGAACATCAGCTAGAGGATAATATCTTCCATGGCGCTAAATTTGGGAGGGTTTTGGCATTTGTAAAGATCCTGGGTTAAATTCATGTTAAAAACGGAAATTTGGTAACTTTGGGTCTCAAGACCTTAGTTTAGTAGCTAGACGTTCTAGAAATCTGAAAACCTCTTGGAAAATATAAGAGGAATCACTGACTTCCATCATACCTTTATTTTCGACACCAAGTTATCTCACTCTGAGTCATTAGTTAACCTTACGAAAAAACGAAATCATGGACATGAACAATCGAACATGTATTATAAGAACTCCGATCTATCAGCCCGTTATTCGAAGATTTCCAGAACAATACTGTTTATGTGAGAACAAAGCGCTGATATTCGATGAACTAAGCTCCAAACTATTGAGTTCCCAAAAAAGTCGGCGAATACTCAGCTGTTCATATGTTTCAAAACTAAACCCAAGCTTCTTTCGAGGCAAATCTATCTCTTTTTTATACGTTAGCCCTTAGATGTGAAACATCTTCTTTATTGTCGTAGACACCGCTTACGCGGTTATAGCCGAGTGAACAACAGCGCGCCAATCATTTCTTCTCTTCGCCAATTGGAGATACCAAGCGAAGCCAGGTCCTCCTTCGCCTGATCTCTCCAACGGAGCGAAGGCCTTTCTCTGCTTCCAACAGCGGGTTCGGGATCGAAAACCTTCAAACCATCCATACAACATGACCTAGTCAGCGTAACTGCAGATTCTTGATTCGCTGAACTACATATACTTACATATCTCGTTCCATCAACTGCGGTACTTGCCATTGCCAATGCCCAAAGAACCATTTTCTTCGGCAAAACCTTTCTATCGACTTTACTTCTCAATTGCCTACTCTGTTCGAAGTAGCACCTGTTTTATAAAGTTATTCTGCGTTGGAATTCGAAGCTGATATTGTGTCTGCTTTGTTATACTGGTTCCAAGCTAGACGAAGTTATCTACGACTTCAATGTTATGACTGTCAACAGTGACCTGTGAACAAAGTAGCGAATACGTCAACTGTTTGTTTGATGATAGCAGATATTTCGTATTTTTCTCGATCCCCACTAGACCCATACGCTTCGTTTCCTTATCCAGTCTATAAAAAGAAAAGCTAATGGCACAGTTGTTGAGGCCAATGATATCAATATCATCGCATCTGCAGCTAGTTTTATTTTCTTCAGCAATAAATTGAAGAAGTTTTACGATAAGGGCTCTTCTCGTCTGAAACCTCTGTTCCGAGAGGTCCTTCCCGATTCCGATCTAGCTTTCAAAATACATTACGTCCTTTCTGATACTTTGTAGGATTAGTAGAAAATGTGAGCAAGTTAAAATGTCTGTAGCTAACTCATGAATTTTTGGACACCCTTGAGCTTGGTGACAGTTATAACTACGAAGTTTTCAATAATTTCGTGAGCTGGTAATCCAGTATTAAGTATTTTACCTACCCGATTGATACACCTTTGGTAAAAAAAATGCTACCCGGTCCATGGTAACGGTGTTTAAGAAAATGGAAAGGTGCTATCAAGTCAGTTTTTACTTCATAACTGTAGACGTCTAGCAATACTGATGACTGATGTAACGCTGTGGTTCTCAATTTTTTTCGATTATCTAAGAGAATATCTGGTATTGAGATTTGTCATCTTAGCAGTATTTCTGACAGCCTTAAAGGTCGATTTGTCGAAACTTGAGCTTCTTTTGTTTTAAGAATGAAGACACTACAGTGGAGATTTTACACCTAAGTAACTGTAATTTTCGAATCAAACACAGCCAGTCTAACTTACTTCAAATAATTCTTTGGACAGAAGAATTTCGGAGCTTAAGATTCTCACGGCTGAATGAATGCCTGCCTATAAATTTCTTATCTTAACAAAGTTGTAGCTGATGCCAGTTTCTGGAGGCTTGCTTTTTAAAGAGTTTAATAGTAATAAATTTCGAAATATTATTGAACTACAGTGAAGGCTATCAAAGAGCTATGAAAGGCTTACGACGAAGTAAATACAATACGCCGAAGTTAGTGGATCTCATCATCTCGCGCCAAAGGGTGAAAACGAACTAGAAGAGCATGGAAGCAACTTTTGTTGACACTAAAGTTTAAGTGCCTGATATAAAGCCGTGTATAAGTAGGTCCAAAAATGTGTCTTTAATATATTGAGGCAACTTTAGTATACTGTATTTTTTTACTACCTCAACTCTTCCTCACAAAACAATATCCAATATTCGTTTTTGATTGCCATATGGCTTCCAACCAGCTCTTCAAATACATAAAACTACTTAATTCTCCTGCAGAAACTCCTCACTTAAACTGCCACCTACAATCAGTGCAATTTTTGCTGCTAACCCAAATTTCTTCGCTACCCATGTGAACTCTTTATTAGTCTCATAAAAATAACCGAAAAATGCGCAGCTATCAAAATAAAATAAATCGACAAGATTTTCCTCTTAACTTCAATTGCAACAAATTGCCAAATCACCAGGCGAACACTCGAACTCTCAGCGAGTAGAGCTGGCACAAATTGCCGACGAATTCTTCGGAAATCACTTTGTTTTACGGCAACGTGAGTTTTAAATAATAACTTAACAAAATTCATAAAACCAATAGGGGTATCTCATATACGCCAAAATGGTTTAAGTATTCGTACGTGAAGTTCGAACTCAAGAAGCAGCAGAAGCATTGGTGAGTATTAGTTACTTTTTTAACCCAGCGCACGTTTTCGTATGAAAGGAATGATTGGATTGACTGCTGAGGCAGATAACTAGTAACTTGAAGAAGTCGATCGGTTAGACAAAAATATGCGGCTGCGGGCATTTTTGCCATATAGAGAACTCTAAACTTATGTTTCATTGTATAACTGACCATTATACAAGTCTCTTGTAGTCTCACCAGATTCATGAGAAGAGATCACGCGCAAACTGGCTAGTCCAAGAGTTCCTTTTTTTGCAGATCGCTGTTCCACAAAATTGAGAGGTTTGGACGACAGTATTTCAAGGCAAGCCTTTAAAGTTACTTGTTAAAACCGTCTGTCTGCTAAGATTGTTATATAATACTTCACTTTGAGATCACGTGTAAGACACGGATGTCATTAAAACATCTGAAACCTCTGACACAATGAAGCTCTGGTCACAAATTCATTATTCCGAATAAGAAATCCATTGACTATTAAATTTTCATCATAAAAAGTAAAATTAAAAGGGCTTAAAAGGGCTTTGAGAAAAACTAAATTTTTGGAATTATTATTTTAGGAACCAGGAAAGTGCTCACTTCTCACATAAAGGTTAGGTTTGGAACCAGGAAAGCCAAAGCGCTCACTACTCAGAAAAAAGTTAGGTAATAAGGTTGACCCAAAATCTTATGGAACTCACTTGGACAGATATTCGTACTTTGAGTTACCTGTAAACTTCTAAAAGCGATTACCACAAATTGGTTAGTTTCAATCCCAACAACTTTGCTTGGTTCGTCAAAGGTGAGTCTACCGAGATATAATATTTCAATCTCAGTATGACAAAAGCCGAAGGTTAGGAAATGATGATTTCAGCTTGATTTCCTCCATACAGCTTTGACAAAAAGCGTTCGATAAAGATTTAGTTGCACGGCGTGTGAACTTATTGAACAGTTTCCAGACAGAACACACACAATTGCAGCGATATTGACTTTGATAAGTTCAGTAGCTCGGAGGACGTCTTACGGTTCACTCTGGGTCAGAAAGCTTTGGCTGTCGCACAAGTTCCGTTTGTTGATCAGCGCTTCTTGAGCTCAGTGGAGGTCTAAAGGTCCAACGTCATAAGACATTGGAAAACCTGCTCGCCTTCAATCGGCTTAAATTGGGGAAAAATGCTCGGGTATAAGACTGCGAACAACTTAACGCTGTCCATGGACCACTAGTTGTACGCCAGGTTTAAAATCTAACTGGTGATTGGTGAAAATCTATTAAGTTGAGGTGGTCTTTGGAGGCGTCTCAACGCATAGTGAAGCTATCATCAATGTCAGCGCAAATCATGATAAAAGTATAGAGGAAGGCGAAAGACAAAAAAGAAAGCGAACAACTTGGCCATCAAAATAACAGCATATAACTAAAATATTGCTATTTAACCCCGGCAAAAACAAACTGTAGAACGCCTACAAACGATTGGGGCGTACGATCAACTATAATGAAAGTATAACGGAGCGAAGGGAAAGGAGAAAGCGGAAAATAGCCAAAATGAAGCAACAAGAATGCCGTTATAGTAATAGGTTACGGGCAATAGTTGCAGAGAATGGTTCAAGCGATGAGCGCGATAAGCGTCAAGTTCAGCATGAGCGGCGAGAAAATAACGGAGAAGTGATGACAGCAGAAAGGCAACGAAATAACAAGCGAACGATACTCGTTTAGAGCCGAAATATGACAGTGTGCGCAGGTCGAAAAGGTGCCTGAATGGACGAATTTAATGGCTTATAGATATTGGTGAGGTATGGCAACATGGCTGGGTAAATAAATAAGAATTCGAAGTACATGTATATAATAACATTTTATACTTTTTTTCGAAGGCTCAACTTAGCATGAAACTTGCTAAGTCTGGCTAAAGCCTGACCGTCCAAAGAAAGCAGTAACAGTCCGCGTAGTTCTATGTGCCGAAAAAGAAAATTCAAAGTGCAATAAAAACAACACAGTGTATACTGTGCAGCTAGTGCCTCAAAAAAACAACTTTATTGGCAACAAAGATACCCTTTGTCTGCAGCTGTACGGCAAAAAGCTTATAATAGACAGCCGAAATAGCCAGCTAGCGGCTTGTCAGGCCGCGCTTGTCGCGCCATTGTGCCCACACGACACCGAAACGTTGAATGTGAGAAAAGTTTCGACTGCGCTTGGTTAGCCGGCTGCCTGAGTGGATGGCTCGTTGATTTTGCGCGGGTGATAAAAAAGCGTGGCTCACGTTTTCCGCACCTACAAACAAAAATAATGCAATTTTTTTCTACGCTTCGGTGTAAAAATAGAATAAAATGGCAAGAATATAAAGAAACAGGAAAAAACATTGACAACAATTGCAGCGAAGCTTCACTACCCTTTACAGGTTCAAGTTTTCCGTACAAGAACTTGTTAACTTTCTATGGCAGCTATATGCTATAGTGGTCCGATCTAAGCGGTTTTCTCGGAGATTGTATCGTTGCTTTAGACAATAACCCCTACCAAATTTGGTAATAATATTTAGTCAAATGAAGAGTTTTCCAAACAAGTTTTCCATCGTTCAAGTTTGTACTTTATTCCGTTATCGATCAGAAAGATTTCAGTTTGTATAGTTGCAGTTATAACTCACGCTAAATTTGGTTATTACCGATCTGTTTTCTCGAACTCGAATCGTTCTTTGGAGATATATGTTATAGTAATCCGAATCAACCATTATTAAGCCATTACCCTAGATAATAGGTCATACCTAATTTGGTGAAGATATCTTGTTAAATTAAAAAGTTCTCCATACAAGCACTTCCTTCCGATCGTTCATTTTGTATGACAGCTATATGCTATAGTGGACCGATATCAGCGATTCAGACAAACAAGTAGCTGCTTATTCAGAAACGGAGGTGTGTAAAATTTCAGGCCGATATCTCGAAATCAGAGGGACTAGTTGCGTATATACGGATAGACTCAATCGACTCAGTTCGCGGTTTATAGGGTCTCCGACGTTTCCTTTCATAAATTTTGTTCAAGGTATAAAAATGTTGGCGGCTAAACGAAAAAAATCAGCAAGTTTTGCTGGCGCAAAAATAACAGCGAGTACAATAGAAGTTTGTCTAAAAAAAATAGTAAAAACGAACGCAGCGTGAACCAAGTGGGAACGACCACCGCTCGATGGGCGCAACTAACGTATTGTGGCTACCAAAGCCGCTAATAAACAACAAATTTTTCGCGTACATGTTTGTATATAACCGCACTTTTTCCAGCAACCAGCCGAAAAAGTGCTCAATTTGGCGAGAAAGGCAGCAAAAGGTGAGTTTCGAGGGCAACATTATGACCGAAATGAAGGATTTAATGTCGGCAATTGCGTTCGTAGAAGCGCGGCGAAGTGCTGTCGCTAGTGCAGAGTCGCCGCAATTGAGGAGGCGTTGAAGCGCTGCGGCAAAGGTCAGCAGATAATTTACTCGCTGCTTTTTAAGTACCTCGCTACAATCAATGTAGGTAGGATGATTGAGCTGAGCTGAGCTGGCCGGTTGCCACATCAATTTTTGAACTATATGTTTATTAGAAACGTGAGAATTTCATTTTTGAAGAAATTGTGGAAAATCAAAAATCACATTATGAAGCGCTTGCGGTGGAAATAGGTCAACCAAATTGCTTGTGATTGAACCGGAAAGTGCTGACTTGCGCTTGAAATAGTGAAACAGTGTCAGCACTCAAATTCAGAGGACTGCTAAAACCTTTATCCACAATACATTAGCATTTCATTTGTTGAATTTGTCATGCCACTTTGCTTTGCCACAAATTGGATTTCGCCGTAGAATTTAGCACACAAAATGTGTAAAAAAAGTGGAGCTCGAAAACCAAGTTAAAGGCCAATGGCAAACGTCGAAAATGTGTGCATTTTATGCGCTTTTGTTGCATTATGTGTCGTGCTGCTTAACGAAACGAACGAAACGTGTCTTGTTGCACATTTCAATACTAAAAAATATATATTTATGTATATGGGCATAGACGTTATATTTCTATTTGCATATGAAATGTGAGCCTGAAAAGGCGGTCACAGTCAGAGTCACACCAGCAGCGGCGAGACAATTCACAGTCTTGTTAGCACGCTGGACAAGTGTGGCAAGGTGAGGCAATTTATGTGGCATGGCTAATAAATGCAAAATACAATGTAGCCTGGACATTTTTTTTTTTAATTTTAATGCATTACTTGCATAAATATATAGTATTAGTCAAAGTCAAAATTGTTTAGGCTTTTAATGTTTATTAGTGGTGTAACTTGGACTTTGTTTTCTAGAAGCTAAGAGTTTAGAGTTCTCAAATATGCAAAAGTATACTTTCAGTTCTTCGACATATCGCTGATTTGAGCCCAATCTCCGAAAGAAGAGAAGGACGATGTCACTAAAGATGTTTCCTATGAGCGCTTTGTGTGCACCTTTGAAAGCTGCCCTCGCCGTGATGTCAAAATCGTGCTTGGCAACTTCGCCAGCATGCACAAAGAAGTTATCTTTGGCACAACGGACGCTAAATTCAGTCTCCATGATGAAACATCCCTAAAATGGTTGAGTCTGATCGACTGTTGGGGCCTGAAATATGGTTATCTGTAAAATACATCAAGCTACCTGGTTGTCTCCGGATCGAAAGGCCACCAACCAGATCGATCATGTTGTGATAAAGGAAGAAACATTCTTAGTGTTTTAGACGTACGTACGCTCCCGGGCCCTAACATTCGTGCGGATGGATGAAAACACTGTATCTCTGAGAGTAATAGACGCAGTATCCGCCGGGGAAGGCAGAAGAAGAGGAATACCTCCACTCCGTTAAAAAGATGAGAAGGAGAGGGACCTGGCTACACTTGGATTCTCCAATTGACGCTCAATAGCGAAAAGGAAGAACGACTAGCGCGCTGTTGTTTACTCTGCTATAATCGCGTTAGCGGTGTCAATGCCAATAAAGAAGAAGAAGATACTTTCAATGTTGTTCTGATGTGGCGGTAAGATCACTCGCTCTCGCTACCAATTAAGCCTTCTTACTCGAAGCCAAACTATAATGTCATCGCTGGAAACTGCAAAGTTGATGAGCTCGCAAAATCCGGCACGCTCGTCCTACTTACTTCAAAGTATAAACGATGTGAATCCCGCTGTTCTTCTGCGTTCTAGCACTGCATCTGTGGACTTCGCTTGAGCTTAGTAAGCAATGGTCAAAGAACAGCAAGGTCGTTAGGTCGTTGGCATGGAGTAGAGAGTAAAGGAGATCTATTGATCCGCATTTGGGACGAAGAGCAAGCGGAAGAGATTCAAGAGCTGCCATTTCATCCAAAAAAAACATCGGTTTAGTGTGGTTTGTGGGCCATTGGAATCATGTGTCCATATTTCTTCAAAAATAATGCTGGCTAAAACATCGCGTCATCGCACCCTGATAACCGACTATTTGAAGCCTGAAAATAAAGCGCGCGATCCCATAGATTCTCATAAATCGCATCTATGAATGGATTTATTGAGAGAACACTTTGGTGAATGGCTAGTTTCACACTTTGGGCTGGTGGATTTGCCACCAAGACCGTGTGATATCATACTGTTAGACTTTTTTCTGTTACGACATGGAAAGTATAAAAATCTCCTTCATTTAACTTAATTTTGTATTTATTTTGCTTTGAATTACAGAATATTGTAGCCATTGTGTCGGACACCAAAAGTTGTTGTGTTCAAATTTGTTAATTGAAGTTTGCAATACTTGTACTTTCAGGCAGAAATGTGTCTATTTACTCACTCACTCACTAGCGGCGAAGTTGTTGCGCGCTATTAGCTTTTGTAGGCTGTGTGCACTCCTCGCAGCATTGCTAAGCAAACATTTGCATAAGCTACCGGCCGACTCGTTGTACTGGTACTCCAGCTACTCGCTACTCGCTACTTGAAATTCGCAAAATCAAAATAAACAGCGCCATAAATGAATGCCCACGCTGCAAGTGCAAGAGAGCGGCACTTTAATTTTGTATGAATTTATTGTGTAAACAACACTCGAGTTTGTTATTATTGCAGAGAGCAACGCTTATTGCGACTCTTCAATATTTACCGTAAGGCAAACACTGGGCATACTGTCAGTGGGTACCGCCAGAACCACTACGTCAGCTTGCCAGTTAAAAGTCTGCGCTTCGGTGTGCGGGTGTTACCAACATAAACACTTTTTGGATGGAGAGGTGATTCTCAGCTTGAAACTGAAGAATGTTTAACAACGTACCTGTACTGTCAAATATAATGAAATTAAAAGAAAATGTGGTTTTAATATGTGTTTACTACTTGGCTCACCATGGTTCAAATCTCGACTATCTCAAATTTGAAAAAATATCGAAGGAAAACCGGAAGAGCGAACCTCAGCAGACAACATCGCAACTTTTGTTTGAAATTATTCTAACAAAAATATAGAATAGGTTCTCCCTCCTAAAACTTCAAGTTAGCATAAGCAGCACAAATTTAAAAAAAAATACTACCAAAAATCAAGCTGTCACATAAAAAAAATTACTCAACTGTCAACACAATCTCACCATTTTGTTGCTAGTGAGCCAAAAAAAATCAAAAAAAAAAATTTGGTATAACTATTAGCCGACTTATGACGTGTATAAAATAGCTTCTACGACGAGAACGCACAGCCGAAATCAGAAAAGTTTTCTCTCATACTCGAACTGTCATTTCATGCTTGACAAGTGAAATGATGAGCCATTGTTACTGCATAGGGCAGTATTTGCCTGTCACTATCATGTCATTTTCTATTTTTTCTGTTCATTATATGTGACAGATACGTGATGTGCTCTCAAATGGTAGAGAGAAGTTGATGCTATTGAGAATATGCGTATATAAAAAGGCCAAGTATCAACTCAGTATTGTCAGAAATTTATAAATGAGCTCGAAATATATTATTCTTTACTTGCACGACCATTGAGAAGGGATTGGATAGGGCTACGAATTCGAGACATATTATAAAACGGAAGAAGGTATTCAGTTAAATTTTCAGCGACAGAGACTGCCCCACAAATTCTAAAATATGACGGCATTAAAATGGAAGATCAGTATAATTCGGTTTCCCGGACGGAAATTGTGGAGATTTTGAGACTAAAAGTTCTAAAGATATTTCTTTTTATTTGACAAATCTATCCCAAATCTGGTATGCATAGAAATTATAAGGCATTGACTAAACTAAATATTTAAAAGGTTTACTGAAAAGCAGTGAAAATCTAGGGTTCTAGTAGTCACACCGACACTTTATTATAAGAGTCATGAGGGTGACAATACTTGCGGAATTCAAGATTTAATTTAAATTAAAAGGCATCACATAGACTTTGGGAAAAAATAGTGAAATTCTAGCGTCCTTCAGTAGACTTCTCGAGACCTGAATATAATATTAACAGTTAACCTGCATACCAGGTTTTTTCGGAAATGTTTTTTAGTATTAAACCAACGTGAAACCAAATCAAGACAATATTTTAAAAATTTTAGCAGTTATGGATGTGGCAACGAAATTTGAAAAGAAAATTTTTTGAAGCTAGTCAATAAAGAAGAATCCGCACCAACAATCTTTGCTGACAACATTATCGTCCCGCCACTCGATCAAGACGTGTACTCAACCACTACGCTATACACTATTCCAATCATTAGGAATGTATTCATCCGACCATTTAATGTTTAGCAGCTGGAACATACATCTTTTCAGCTCTACGCAGTCGGCTTGAAACAGCTACGCCAATAATTTATCGGCACCTAGGGCGTTGTTTTTAAGCCGCCTTGAGCTTCAAGAAGAGAGATTCCGCAGTTTGCGATAATTATCGCGGGATCAGCTCTCTTAACATTGCATAAAAGGTTCTTTCGGTAGAATACAGTGGAAGACTTAAGACCATTGTAAATAAACTAATTGGTTCTTATCAGTACGGCTTTAGACCTGGCAAATTTACCGCAGCACCAACTTTTTGTCGATTTTAAAGCCGCTTTCGACATCACTAGCTTCCAGCCCCGAAAAGGCAGCGAAAAAGGTTTGTTTTGTGGTAAGCAGACTACTTAGAGTACCTGTCCAAAGATTTCTCGCATCTTAGGAACTATGTCACTGTTGGCAGCTAAAAATTTGTAAAAGTTAAGGACTTGTGGAGGTCGACACAATAAATTCCATTAATAATTTAAGCCTGGAGTTCAAGCCCAATATAACTCATGCTATGTACGCAAGTGTGAACATAATCCGACGAAGAAAACTTTTGCTTCATAAGTCTTTCATTATTCCCGTCCTATTGTACGGCGCAGAAATATGGATGATGACGAACCGAAATGAGAAAGCACTTGAAGTATTTGAGCGACCTGAAAAAGTATTTGGAGTCGGCCGCGTGAATGATGAGCCCCGAAGATGATGGAACCACGAACTGTGTGAGCGCATAAAAATGCGACGAATACGCCATGTCGTTTGTATAACAATGCTCTAGCAGAGAGTTCCTACGATTCTTGACCCATGGATGGACGAAAGCAGGGGCGTTCACAGAATGGATGGACAAAATGCGTATTAACCTAGATTTGGGATGTACAAATATAACTTTGCAGTGCAACTGGCGAAATTTTGTGTTCTCGGCCCGACTGAGCCACGGTTGTAGTGTCAAAAAAGAAGAAGAATATATATGCCATTAAACATAGTAACCCAAGTAGGAAGTCAGTAAGTAGAACGCGAAGTTTATGTTTACTTACTTGGTCATAATCCTATGCTTTGTAAGCGTGACTGTCGCACGTATGAGCTTCATTGCAACACGTTGCAAGCGCGGAAGGCATAAAGCAGCACAGGAAGGTATTAAAGTTCACATTTCAACTGCTGAATGTAAACTTTGTATATATGTATGTATGCATGTGTCGGGGTCAGTTTATGTAGTAAGTGTAAATAACGGTATAATCACGTCACTGTGGCACCTCAATGTGGCACAATTGCGCATTAAAATTATGTGCAACATTGTACAAATTGAAAATATTCTTGCACTGAATGAGAGTTTAGCGAGTTATCGCAAAAAAATATATTTTTTGTTTTCAAAATATTTTTCAAGGCTTCATTTTAAGAGAACCAGATTTTTTTATTGCTATTTTATTGATTTCATAAACGAAATTGCTTTACTGCCACCAAATTTACAACTGTAACACAAGCATTGGTCATTTAAAATTTATTATTCCACAAATCCTTGCAGTCGCACTTGCTTTCAGCCGTTTTTTTTGTCACTTTAAAGCGCATGCGCCGCTGTAACACCATGCAACGCCATTAAAATCCACTTTTTGGGTGGCACTATAAAGTCTACATATTTATGGTTTAGTAATTTTACGAGCTCATAAATGTGGCATTGCCTTGGTTGTGCAGAATAAAGATGCTTGGAAAACAAGATTGGAAAAAAAAATAAATCCAAAGTGAAAATAGATGAGCATATAAAAGTGCTAATGGAAGTTGTACTAAAATAAATGTCAGTTCAGTTTTACCTCATAAATTGTGTAAACTAGTTAGAAGCTAGCTAAGTGGTCCCACAAATATAAAATGTAGTAGTCGCTGGATGTTTTTTTTTGTGTGAAAATGTACAGCAACATTAAATTGAAATTGAAAGAGATTTTTGTGTGGTCTCCGGTAAGCGTAAGCCCGCTCTGAAGTCTTTTCTCATTCCACCATGTGGTGATATACTTTGACATTTTGCAATGGTGAAAGCAGCTGGACATTTTCTCTTTTGACACAACAACCGTTTGGGCCAATAACACAAAATTTCACCAATTACTTCTTTGACAGGTCACGTCACTTGTATGTCTCAAGTGCAGACAAATCGCTAAGTACTTAGTCCTTCTACGACGCGTGGACGCCTTTGCTTCCGTTGTCATGAGGAGGACATAACCTAACCAGCATATTCGATGAATTTGTATGCGCTTAACTATAAAATGATGCCGTACGGTGCATACAGTTCGAGAGACCATCTTATTCGGTATCCATCATTCACTTGGACGGCTGCAAACATCTTGCGGACAACAGTTCTCTCGAATGGGCCAAATGCTTTCTCATCTCGGTGCAAAGTGCCACACTGAGGCTCTTTCATTTATTTCTGTCTTGTGCCAGCCTTTTCTTTTCACTCCAACTTTTTTTTTTGGATTGTGTATATTTCAATGACCGAAGTTCTTCTTCAGATTAGATCGGGTCGGTCGTTCTGTCGACTGCCCTGTGAATACTAATGGTTACAATCGATAGTATTCGGGTTGTATATGGATCTCGTTTCAGAATATTCTCCGGCAGTCAGCAGGCATATATTTCTGTCTTGTGCCAGCCTCTTCTTTTCACTCCAACTTTTTTTTTGGATTGTGTATATTTCAATGACCGAAGTTTTTTTCAGATTAGATCAGGTCGGTCGTTCTGTCGACGGCCCTGTGAATTCTAATGGATTCCAGTCGATAGTGTTCGGGTTGTATATGGATCTCGTTTCAGAACATTCTCCGGCAGTCAGCAGGCATATTTGGTTTGTGCTTGACTATAAGTCAATGTCATCGTCCATTGGTTGATGACATTAAAGTCTCTATTGTTATTTATAGTCATCTTCAAATTTGAAGCGATGGCTTAGTTCTATGTTAAGACTTAATATAGAATAACTGTCTTTAGAGATATCTATCGATTGCTCTTTATGGTTTTTTATCCCAAGAAAACTCGAAAAAAAGGTTTGATACCGGAGTAGCTCAAGAACTTATTTCAAAATCTTCTATTATGGATTGCACACGGTACTCTAATCTTTCCATCAAAATTGTTCACCATCCACCAGATGATATCACTGATGTTTGAATGTTTCTTGCTGACCTTACTAAATTGTCTTATATAGTCAGGGCTCTTTTCCCGTGTTCTCTTTTTGATATTGGTGACCACAAAGTGTCGAAAACATACACAAATCAGAGATGAATGCACCTGCAGGCAGCCAAGCAGCAATCAAGGCAGTGACCGGAAGCAGGCAGCAGGGGCAAGTGTTGCAGACAACTTAACTTCTAGCAGGTGCCAGGCCACGAAGGCATCGGGCGCATCGATGTGGTGGATGAGAATGCCAAGAATGGAATGGACCGCAGTATGGGGCTGATAGATTGAGAGGACTGCATAAAACGAGCAAGGCACCAGGGAAACAATGGAGTATCTTTTGTGCCTTGTGTCTCGCATTGGCAAGACTACGCTGTAAGCAACTGGGCTCCCCACGGTATGATACACTGGAGGAGGTGTCGATAGTGAGGCATTCTAAAGGATGACTACTCCTCAAGGATCTGGTAACTGAACTCCATCTGATATCGCAAAAGATCAAAACTGGTCTATGCGTGTCACATTGACCTACCAGATTAACCTAACCTAACCTAACGTGAGCACACCTTAACATTCTTCACCATTTCAGATATATCTCTACTAACTATCAAAATCAGTCAAAAATTCGAAGTTATGAATAAACTCATTGCCTTTTTGCTTTGATCTTCCTCCAGTTCCTTGATATCTTAAATAACCCTCACTACTTCTAGCCACAATTTAGCTATAGCTATTCGAAAACTTGTAGATCTGGTCAACGGTATTTCAGCAACACGTGCTTCTCCTTACTAAAGCAACTACCAGGAGATCTTCAGGTCTACTAAGCCTACGTATACTTAGTAAAATATATAATTCATGCAATATTTAGTATGTATTTTCCATTATTATTTCCACTTTGTAGCAAACACGTTTCGTGCAACCATCGATATGTTCTCCCATTGCAGTAATGAATTTCAATTATCGCTTACAACGCAACAGGCACGCCTCATATTTACGCCATTTATAGGCATCAATGCTCATAAGCTTACGCACTTTATGCGCAACGTCTTTAGAATGTCCGCCATATAGCCAGCGGCAGCCGGCAGCCATATGTTGCCGCCACACCCGCTGTGGCAGCTGTGCGTTTGCGCCTTTCTTGCACACACGCGTCTTTTTTCATAGAGATTATGCAATTATTTTCCGTTGAGTGTTCGCATATAGCCACAATATTGCTTTTATGCCCATAAAGCCTCGCTGTACATACTTATGTGGAGAGTCAGGTATGTAAGTATATTTTCAATGTGTGTGCCTAGTCTGCATCATTGCCTGGTCTTAACTTTGTCTAGTTATCATTCTCCTGTCGCTTTACGGCTCATTATATGTAGTTTGATTCCTGTTTTTCGTGGAAAATATTTAGGTGAAACCGTAGACCTTCAATCAACCGTGGTTTAATGTTGATAGCCTTTGTCAGTAGATGAGAACTTAGCTTAATATATGGAGCTCGGATAATTTATAAAAAGTAGACATTAGTAACAGATATGATTTGCTTCATAAGAAAAATGCGCTCAGTTAGATCAAGATTGTGCTAACATAGACTAAGTTTCTGAGATCGTACTTGGGATCCTCACTTCGAAAGTCAGTTCTTATGATGAAACACATTGACTAGAATACGACCATTTTTGCTTCAAGAAGACGTCGTCGAACACTTCTTGTGTTACTGGGCCTACATAGCCGGAAAAGATCACGAGTTATTCCGAACCAAGGAATATTATATCATTATGCATGACATTTTTTTCACTACTGCAATAACTGCAGAAATATTTAGAAGTGTTCTAAGGCTCATTAAAGGAATGAACTCCAGCTCACCTGATTGAAATTAAGAACGTATTAGATCTGATATCTCACTTCAATACTGATATAGTTTAATATGGGAACATTAGAACCATTTAGATACTATTTAGATCTTCGGCTAGGAAAACTATTGTAAAAGCCTTCCTTTTATCATACATTTCTTCAAACTGTTTACGAAATCGAGAGATAAAGTCTTTCTTCGACGAAAAAAACGCATTTTTGGGTCTACTAATGGATCTCTAAACTTTTGCAATAGTCAAGGTTAAGGTTCTTAGCAAGGACCGTGAATCGCTGCTCTTCATATTTAATGCTGCTCTGATACACAAAATTTTTTCAGTCATAGAAGTTTGCGTTATAATATTTAGGGTATCTGACTATATTACTAAGAGAACTCGATGAATTGAAGTCCAGTAAAGAGGACCTTAATTACACTACATTCTAAATTTGACTTGAAACTTAAAAAAGCAATCACAAAACAATATAAGTGTAGCCAGTCTCTTATCTCCAAGCTAAAAAAATATATATATGTATATTTATGGGGAAGTTAATTGGCAGTTAGTGATATTTGGTACAGACGAATAAGTAATGATATTTAAACCTAAATGATATATAAAAGAGACGCGCGCGAGATTTCTTCAAAAAATACAATTATTACAATAAGAATCAGAATTGAAACTCTTGAAATATTCTCTTAGAATTGTCATCCAATATTCTCAGTAAACCATAACAGAGAGATAGAGAGAGAGAGTGAAAGAGGGACTCACGACTCCTCAGTAAACCATAACAGAGAGATAGAGAGAGAGAGAGAGAAGGAGAGGGACTCACGACTCCGTGACAAACACAACAGGGTTTTCGAATATACAAGACGGGTTTAGGATGTGATGATTTGCGACTCCAGAATTATAATTGGGGATATTTAAGACGTGGAGGGTGGTCGAAAAAAGTCTCGGTTACTCTATAATTCATAAGTTAGGTTAGGTAATTCTGTTAAGCCAATGATGGAGTTCATTTACCAGGTCCATGAGCAGTAGTCATCCTTTAGGATGCCTGCAATTGACGCGAATTTTAACAAACTCTGTGGCCTTATTATCGATACCTCCTCCAGTCCATCATACCGTGGGTTTTGCAACCAGGTAGCTCAGTCCATTGGGTTTTGATTTTCTTATTAATAATGTTGATCACGTTTTCGGGTGTTAGCCGTACACCATTCTTGGCAATCTCGTCCACTATTTCATTACCCTCGATGCCTTTGTGATCTGGCACTCAGTAGAAGTGAAATTGCTTGCTTCTGGCAACACTTTTTACTGCTAGTCTGGTTTTCAAGATACTTCTGGCCGATATGCGACACCAGGTTGCTGCTGATTACTGCTTGGCTGTCCACATAGATGTTGATTCCAGAATTGCTGGTGCATTAGAAACCAGCTCCGCGGCTTTCGCAACATCAAAGGCCTCAGAGTATTAAAATATACTGCAATGGTCCGGCAACATAAAAGACTGCCTTGTGTCTAACTCTGGACAGTATATTTGATGATTAGAACAAGTACTGAGGTTTTAAAGCGTCTTTTACGCTGACGATAATTATTTGTTAAGCCTTCTTTTAAAGCTACAATCTTCAGTATCAATATATTTTCACCGTATTATCATCCAATATGCTCATTATCCCACTTAGCTGCACATTCAAAGATTTACGAGCACATTACCAAAATCATTTCCAAACACTTTAAGTGCCTTTAATTGCTTTTTCATTTGATGCGCTGCTAAATGGTCGCTGGCTCACTGCAGACCAGCATCGACAGCGCTTGCACACTATCAACAACTAACACTATTAAACGAGATATAAAGTAGCTGAAGGCTTAGGTGAACATACGGAGAAGCTTTTATAGCATATACGTACATACATACATACATATGTACATATTTATATACAATTTCAGATCATGAACTTTCTCGCTGTTCCCTTCGCCCACATACAACTCAAAACACCACACACACATAAAAGCTTATATAGGATTTGCTTGCTTTGTTGCTGTAGCAAATATCCTTGAGCCATTTTTGTGGCCAACAAATATTTTTGTTTGTGCCCATTTGTCCGCAAGGCTTTTGCTTAATTGCATTTCGTTTGCTTTGCACCCGCGCCCGAGCGATGTCTGCGCCTTTGTGCCTTGTGCTTGCTTCATTTGCGATTTTTATCCAGTTTGGGGCTTTAGACAGTCGATACTACTACAAATAAATATATGTGTGTATATACATATGTATGTGTATGTGCATTATTTTTGGCTTTTGTAATTTGTTGTGTCTTTCTCTGCTCAACAAACATTGTCTCCCGCATTTTTGGTGTTTACTTTGCTCTGTTTTGCTGTTGGTTCATTTCACTTATTGTATTGTTCGACCAAAAGCGTATTACTAGGGCTTAGAAGCTGCGCAAAAAATTCCATTTCGTTAGTCGAAAGTATTTGGTTTGTGTTTGTTTTTGGAACAGAGAAAGTTTGTGCACAGAAAATAATTATTTGTGTTGTAATAGCGTGGAGTAGGGCGATGCTGGATTGCATAGAAATTACAAACAATTTAATATTATTGTTGAACCTAGTATCTGAGAGACAAGTTTATAGATCAGTAAGCTTAAACTTGTAAAAAAATATGTAGAACATTTTTTTAAATAAAATACTAAAATTTCTACAACTCAATTTCAGCCCTTACTAAGCTGAACGGGTTCCAAAAAATTATAACATTAGGAAGGAAATTGTATAAAATGTGCTTTTCCTTGATGTTGTTCGGTCACTTTGTATGACAGCTATAGGCTATAGTGGCCCAATCTAAACAGCTTCTAGAGAGATTATAGCGCTGATTTAGAAAATAGTGCATGCCAAATTTCTTGAAGATATCTCGTCAAACAAAGAACTTTTTCATACAAGATCTTTAGTACGAACGTTCAGTTTGTATGACAGCTATATGCTATAGTGGTCCGATCTGAAAAATTTCCAGCCCATCTATAGATATGTTTCCAAACATAATTTATATCGAATTTCGTGAAGATATCTTGTCAAATAAAAAGGTTTTCCATACAAGAATTTGTTTTTGAGCGACCATTTTGTATGGCAGCTATATGCTATAGTTGTCCGATCTGAGTAATTTCTTCAATGTCTATAGCGCTGGCTTGGGTTATAATTTGTGCCAAATTTCAAGAGGATATCTTGTTAAACAGAAAAGTTTTCCATGCAATGACTTTATTTGGAGCGGACAATTTCTTTGGTAGCTATATGTTATAGTGCTTCGATATTGGCGGTTCCGACAAATGAGATGCATCTTGGTGCGCTAAGAACATATGCAAAAATTTAGATCTTAAGAAACGCTATATTTAGTATAACTAAATGATCGGTTTATAAATAATACTACTGTAAGTATATATGGATACGACATGGCGTATGAGTAACTTGTTAAACACTGAAATTGATGTAATAGACGCGTGTTTTAAAGTTTGGTTTAACAAATTGTTCTGAATACCAAATAGCATGGAAAAATTAAAAATAAAAATAAAAAAAGTAGCAGAGACTACACTGAGAAAAATTGGAGCACAATCACAAATCGTCAGATCAGCAGAGTATTGCTGAGATATAAAAGAAAATTTATCGTGTTATTAGTATGAGTGTATTATGACAGTGAAGTGATCTCTTATATGAACTGCTTTAGTAATAAAATATCAAATAGTTAATAGCGAAATGAGGTTTGAGCAAAGATGATATAATTCCCATATTATTCATCGTATCTCTGGGAAAAAGCTTTGACGGGTATTTATTGCTCTACAGAGCATAATAGTGGATATCGCGAAGAAAAGCTGCAGTTTTAATATTTTGTACATCGATCTTAGCTAATCTATTAAAATTATAAACTGCTTATACTTTATTAAATAAAATTTTTTGAGTCATTACTTGGTCCTCGACTTCATATCCCTTCATATGTAGAGTAGCCCAGTTAGACTGCGCCCTTCAGCAGCTACTGGAATTCTTAGCAATGTTAAGAAATAGTATTTATAAGCCCCTTACACTATAAAGTACCTCACTTCAACCATCATATACAAAAATAGTATTCCACCCACAAAAGTAAGCAACACTTTAAATATTGCTCATTTGTCTAAGCTCTGCAAATTACAAACTATGATAAGTAAAACTCATTAAACTTCTAGGTGCAAATTTTTATGAAACTACAAATTGTGCTTAAGTATAATTAAGCCCAGTAATATAGTCAGCTTAACGGGGTACAAAATGGTCCTGCCACAAAATGCGCCAACAAAGCAGCGTAAAGCGACCGCAAAAGCAGCCAGCGCAATGCTCATAATCAATTATAAAGGCTTCACAAAACACAAAATAGCCGTCTTCTACTTTATAGCCTTAATAATGGCTAAGAATGGCAACAACTAGCAGGAGCTGCCACACAGACAGGCATATAAATATATATACTATATGTATATATATACCGACAATGACAGATATAACTATAAGAAACCTTTACGTGGGTTGCGCTGAGGCAACAAGGAATGAAAGGTGTAAAGCAAAAGTGTTAGACGAAAAGATGACGAAAAGAATAGGAAGCAACACAGCATACAAGAGAATACTAGCAAGACGCTAAGCTTACACTCGACATAAATCTCCAAGGGTGCCTTGAAGCGCCCGGCGGCAGCTTTGACCGCTAATCTGTTAGCTCATTCGATTACTGTTGCTGCTGTCTAAGCTTTTGTGGTTCCTTTAACTTTAATGCCATGGTAGGAATACTCTTAGGCGCTATATATGTTGTCAGTGATGCCATCTTTTTCGTCGCCATCTACAAGTATACATTTAATTCCTCACATTTAATACTGTAATTCTGTGATTGTGCTATTACATTGCTTTAATCCATTAACTTTCCGTCTACCGTTGTTGTTGCGGTTAATTCTCTGCTTATTCTGCTATGCATTGGAGTGGGACTGTTGGCAACTTCCGTCTGCAAAGTATTATTTTATTTCTATATGAAGTATAAAAGTTTACTTCGTTTCCCAACTAATAAGTACCGTTATATCGTTATGTCGTTTCAATATAGTTTAATATACTTATATGGCTAACAAAAATGCTTCAATTGGCTGAAGTAAATTAAATTCGGCTAAAGATATGATATACATATATGTATCTGCAATATTGAACATTTCTAGCGAATGAACGAAGACAATAGAGGGTTTGTTTTGCTTAAAATTATCATTAATTTACAGACTATTAGTCAAAGCATAAGACTCTCTTTCTGCTTATAGGTGACATTTATGGAGAGTAATAAGTTCTCTCCAGAAGCGGAATGTTCTCTCAAAGTATTTATTCCAATTTAAATATAATTTTAACCTCAGTGTTGCAAAGTCTGGACAGTGCAACAGAAATTGCTTGCATGTTTTTAAATCTTTCTCTTCCATATGACTTTTTGCCTTACCCGGAATGTCTATTGTACAATGTCCGGTAAGAACACATATGATTGCGGCAAAATGATATTTGCTCGATGGAAGTAGTTGAGAAAATCTCCTGTTCTCCACTTTAGGTCAAAATGATCTTACAGTCGCACGGGACCAGATCATAAACCAGCGATTGCTAAGCGCATACGATATCCAGTGTTAGAACACAAGATGACCATGAAGATACAAAATGTTTCTAATTTAATGTGAGCGAGGCAAGAATACCTCTTCTGGGTACCTCGTCGTCTTATTATTTGCAGTGATTCCGCTATGAACAGACACTCAAACATGTATGATGAGGAAATAGCTTGATGTTATTTCTAGTGAAGACAGGAGCTCAGCGCTGGTGTTGTTCACTTCCCTGAAAGAACATGAACTTCGTATAACGTCTACCGCCACATTCTCAGCCCAAACATTGCTGGAGAGCACACATACAGAAAAATCCTCCTCTAATCATCCTTACTAGCTTCGACACATCCCCGAAAAACCTCACTGCGTATCTTCTCCAACGACTTCTCTCCATTCCCATATCCTTCGTGGGATATGAGCAAAGAAAACCCCGTCATGAGTAGCCTTTGTGGGGCAATGATTCATCGTTGTTCGCGGCAATATCCACGGGTGCTTTTGTCTAATACAGCTTTAAGTTCCATCGTTGGTTTAGTCAGCGAAGTTTATGAGAGCTGCTTTGTGGCAGCGTTCAAGCTTCTTAGCAAGGCAACACTTCCCCGAGCGCTCTCCAGCAGATGAATATGATACACCATCACATTATTGGCTTGATTACGGCTTCGTAGAGCCAAACCACCATCTTTGGTGAAAGTCCTCACCTTTACTCTACACCAATATTCTCGATATTTGGCCTCCATGAAAGCTTTGTTTGAAAGATAAGCCATAAAAAAATCGCAGTCCTTACAAACAGAGTTCAATATAAAATAAAGAAATTGATGCTTGAGGATCGACGATTAATAGCCAGAGAGTGGCATCGTTGGAATATCGGAAGAATCAATTAAAACCATTTTGATTTTCATTTGGGCTTAAGAAAAGTAAAAGCACGATTGGTTCGAATCGAAAAAACCACTGAAAATCAAACAAGTTCACAGTTTTCTTGTGGTGCACTCTGAATGCCTACCGACCGGCCAAACTGCCAACAAGGAATACTATTGAAGTGTTTTGCGTCATTTGCGCAAAGCCATTCGCAAAAAGAGGCCGGAATTATGGACCGAACACTCATGGTTTTGCACCACGGTGCATTATGGAAGACATTAAAGGTCGCTACTTGCTCATATAGTATATTAATTGAGGTATCAATAAATACTTTGATACTGGATTCCAGTGAATACTTTTGTTGCCGCTGTTGGTAGATAAGTTATGAATCGAAGACTTTCATTATAAATTTGATGTGTGAGCTTATTGAAATGAATTATTGTTTGTAAAATTGGAAAGGGGTCACAATCGTTGGAATTTATTGTCGAAGTCAAAATATTGGTCAAATGATTTTATCTTCATTATTACTAATTTTCTTGCATAGTTATAGCATGCTTGCTTGCAATGGAACTATAAAGAGAATTAGAGAAAAATATTTATTTTTTTATACCGAACACGATGGAAATGCTGACTTGTTGAATGATAGGATTGTTATCGCATTGTTGCTTACGTCTTTTTGTATCTAAAATTTCAGTGCGATATTTATCGCTCAAAATTCATAAATGTAAACACATTTTATTTTCAGTCTTTAACAATACAATTATTTTATTCATTCAATTTCGTTTCTTAACATTATATATGTATGTAAATGTATATATAATACAATAAAGTTAGTTAAATTGTGTATAGAACAAACAAACATTACAATTTTTTTAGATGCAAAAATTAAATATTGAAGATTTGAAATGAAAGTACGAAATCAGTTTTAAATACTTTTTATATAAATAAAAGAAGACGGAAATGAAAATATTAATATTTTTATTTTAATTTTGAAGCATTTTCTAAACAGCAATTCTTAAACCAAATTTTGCATACCGAGATTTATTAAGTTTTTGTAATTAAGTAGAAAAAATAACTACTGTTCCCAAAAATAAAATTTTTTGTTTTTTAAGTTATTTAAATTTGTTTTTTTTTTAATTCAAACCATTTTTGATCAAACTGTCTGAAAATTTTTCTTTTGATTGATTCAAAGTCATATTTTAACAAAAGTGTCTAAAAAAAAACTTTTTTTTAATTTCTTCAAAATCAAATCAAATCGTAAAAGTTTAAAAAATTTAAGCTTTATTTTTTGTGAAATATAAGCTTTTAAAATATACAACTCAAGCCAAAAATTGCATGAACTCAGCTAAAATGCATAAATATGCACTTTTAAATAATTTTTATGACAGTTCAATAATAATTTAAAAAATTCAGCTATCAAAAGTGCCTGTTGTTCAAAAAAGTGTTGATTTTCTTTATTGTAAAATTTAATATATTATGCAATTTTTACAATATTTTGAGCGAGGAAAACTTAAAATTATGACTATAACGTCATTGCTGCAAAAATCAAGTGAATTTTCCTTTTTATACAACAAATTATTTTTATTTTAAATTATTTAATTTTTACAGGCTAGTATTTTATTATTTTTTTTTTAATTTTAAATATTTTTATTTTGTCGCGCTTAAATTTTAACATGCAAGCTTATTTCCTAAAGAGAAAATTATTTTAAAATAATTCTCTTAAATATTTTATTTTTTATATTCTGTACCAGCTTAATTCTAGTTTAACAAAACATTTCTGCTTAATTCTTAGTATTTTTATTTTTTTATTTTTGTATTTTTAAATATTTAGCACATGGAGGACGTTTTTCTTATGGTTCTTTGTTGTAGTAGAAAGTCAGTTGCAGTTTTTTTTGTATTTTGAAATTTTTTTACTTTATATTTTCGAGTTTTTAGGCTTAATTTTTAAGAGAAGGCAGTTTAGAGAATTTTAAAAATTATTAATAAAACAAATTTCGTCTGAAGATTTGATTGGAGGAAAATTACACGAAATATAATTAATAATTTTTGGAATAATTATTTATTTTGGAAAATTATAACGTTATTAAGACCGATCTCAATAAAAAGTCGATAAATTTTGGTTCAGTTATTTCGCTGTGTAATTCAAAAATACAATATATCAATAAAAGAGGTCCGAAAATATAGTCAATATATCTCTATATAATAATCTCGAAATGGTCCAACGAGTCTGAAACCTCTTTTTTGAAATTTTTAAAGTTTTATTCCACATTCCAATCAGCAAATACAGCACTGGTACTAATTTGGTAGAAAATTCCCAAAAAACAAAAAAAATATATATATATGTATGGGAAAACCAGCGCAGGGTTCCTCAAAGTCATTATCTGGGTTCCGCCAGTTAATATTTCTTCCTTCCTTCTCAGTGCTATATTATAAATCAAAATTAATAAAATTTATGAACTTGTGAAACACATTACTGAAAGTGCTTTCTCCAAGGGATTATACAATTATTTATACTTTTTGTGGGTATCTTAGTGTTATTTGACAAATCGAGCGATTTAAAATCTCTTTGAGTCTAACAGAAAAGTCTATTGATTTTTATGAACTTGTGAAACAGAGTATTGAAAGTTATTTCTTGAAGAAATTGGAATAATACTTACTATATATACATATATATATAATTTCGGTAGTTATTTTGGTATTATCTGTCAAATAGAGGGATCTAAAATCGTTTTGAGTCCATTCAAAAATTTTATTGACTTTATGAACTTGTGAAACACAGTATTAAAGGTTCTTCCGCCAAAAAATTATTAAAATACATATTTCTCCTAGCTATGTATTTTGGTGGTTAACTGATTTTTATGAACCTGTGAAACACAGTATTGAAAATTATTTCTTTAAAAAAATTAGAATACTTATACTTTTGGTTATCTGTCAAATGGAGATATGTAAAATTTATTTGAGTCCCTTCAAAGAGCTTATTGACTTTTATGAACTTGTGAAACACAGTATTGAAAGTTATTTCTGCAACAAGTCATATTACTAATTACACTTTTCTTAATCATTTTGGTGTTATCTGACAAATGGAGTGCTCATAATGCTCGCCTAGGGTCTCTTAAAAGAGCCTATTGCTTCTTACATTACAATTTTCTATGCCGACAATTCCGACAGGTGCGCTATTTAGGCTCTCGATCACATATAGGTGGAAATAAGAATAAAATATCTGGAATAACATATACGTGGAAATAAGAAAAATAAATTTCTTGCCGAAAATGTATAAAGACCTTTTATAATTTAAACGCTTTTCAATTTGCACTTGGCTATGTTGCCAATTTTCCAAATTTTTGTATGTTTCGAACTTCTCAGCTGCCTTCTCTCTCTGTCTGTGGAATAATATATTAAAAGTTTACTTCTTTACAACTATGTTTAGGGCACATGTAAAGCTTTTACAACTACAAACTAAATATATCCGTTAAGTTTTTACACAATCAAAATTAAAAGTAAAAATACATTATATTAATAATAATACGTACAATTGAAGCACTTAGACACAAAAATTTGACTTAAAAATTAATTTTGATTATTTTTTCATATTTTTTATAAAATTTGGAAATCGCTGAGCTTTTTAACACACTATACTTTTTTAACATTTGCACTCAAAAGTTTCAGAAAAATGGCTAAAACACTCAATTATATTACAAACTCAAATAATTATTACAAATAGCACACACCTGCATAAATAACACTCAATACAAAAATTTCTCAAACACACACATACAAGCATAAGCAGCAGTATTACTTAATAATCTCATTTCTTAAGTAGTTTTAATTGTTATATAACCTAACATTTTGGCTTTCACTCAATTCATTTGAGTGCAAATAAGCTATTGAGCAGTTGGTATAAACAACAAGGCTTTATATATCTATATGTGTTAAGTAATTTTTAGGAGACTTGGGATACTACACTAACATTTTTAATGAAATATTTTACAAAATATGCTCAAAAATAAAAAAAAAGTTCAAAAAAATAACTCAAACACATATTACACTCACTCACGCAACAACTGCAAAGAGAAATTTGCAAGCACACACACTCTCTTACATATCTTAATAATAATGTTGACGATACCAATAATTAAACTAAACTAAACATAAGCCTGAGCACGCGTACGCGGATCCTTCCCCTGCAGCCGCTCGACGAAGTTACGCCAACTCACCATCGTCTTACCCGAATACAACCACACGCTCGACGTAACGCCCACCAACATTGAACACAAATATTTGGCCATATAAATCTGGAAGATGGGCCGCGATTCCAAACCATCCTGGCGCAACTGCGGACATGGTATGGAGAAGGGTTTGCAAATATCGCGATGCCATTGTATCATCCATTCATCGAAATTATAATACTCATAGAAGAGACAGCCGAGAAAACCGAGCGCCGGCAATATGAAGAGTCCTGAGAAAAAACCGATACGCATCATGAGACGCTCCAATTTATCCGTACGCTTGCCATCTGTCTTCATAACGGTACGTATGCGAAAGAGCGATACAAAGCCGGCGAGTAAAAAGAGTGCGCCGATGGAGAGATAAATACAGAGCGGTAGTATGAGGAAGACGCCGAGTGAGTGTGTATCCAGTTGACCGACGAAACAAACGCCGGAGAGTATGTCGCCTGGAAAGAGAGAAATAAGAAAGACGTGAAATTAAACATCGATTAAGTTGAAACGCTTAAGAATAAAGAAAAACAATTAGCATTTGAACATTGGATAGCTTAGCTATCCCTAAGATATTTCATATTATATCTCGTTCCACCCTTAGATGAAAGAGCTTCCATTGTTGGTCTTTCGGAACCTTACTGCTTTGTCCAGTAGTTTAACCAAGGAAAGGTGATTGATCTATAGGGCAACTTACTTTCAATATAATATTGGTCGCTCCAATTATAATTATTTCTGTATTGTTTCATCTCTAGCTTTAGAAGTAAGTAGTCAAGGAGAGTTCCTAACAGAACTAGTACTCTTTTTTTCTTTCTTTATAGGAAATATATATAAGTATTTTTACTTAAAGCGCTTCTTTAAGTGACAAGGGTCTTTAGGAATCTCAGAACCGATTTTGGAAACAGCAGATACAATTTGTGCACTTTTCTGAATGGATACGTAGCCGTGCATATATAAATATATGTATTCTAGGGCAGCTGGAGCTCTATAGACTCGTGCAAGTTTTTATAGAGGGCTTCTCAATGAAATATTATATTTCTTCGACACTTCAATATCGCTAGAAGATAATTACAATAGTGAAAGTAGGAATGTAGCAGAGCTTCTACATATTTCCAGCGCATCTATAAAATATATACATATATTTATATATACTGCTAAATTCTTCGCATCTCGTGAATGACAACAGGAAATACAATGCAAGAAAAAGCTAGAAAAATTCTGAAAAAAATATGAGCGTAGCAAAATAACGTTGGCTACCCCATTGGGGCATGAAACAACTATTGACATTGTCAGGAATGCTTTGTCGCCGCCAAGTTGGAAGCCACATATAGCATAGCGGGGTGGGGGAAAGCCATGCGTCAATGCGTGAATTGACTATATTTGTGTATTTAAGATTCCGCTGTTGCTGCAGGCGATTTGTTGGCGACAGATAAAAGTTTTATTGCAACTACGGATTTTGTTTTTGTTCGCTGCGTATGCTTGTTTGCTTAAGAGGTGACAGCGTAGTATTTGATGGCGACAGCAGCAGTTGTTGATAGGCTAACCGAATGAGTGACAATCGAGCGTTGCATGACTGCACACTGAAGCGATTTGATGACTTGACTTGCTGCATGCAATTGACAGTTTGAAGCGGCGATATTATGGTTATATACGACAAAAATGGTGTGACATTCACCAGTGAAATTAGATGACATTTTATAAAAATGCAATCGCTTGAGACTGTTGAAAATGTTATCAAAGAAGTTGCGGCATAGAATCGAAGAAATGTTTCGAATGGAAGCACCTGAAGTCTCTTATCGTAATGTCGTATTCCTTTCTTGGTGTTAGCTGAGAGAATGAAGTGACGTTTGGAAAAGATTAGAACAAAATTTATCGAGGGAAAAATATATATGTTGAGGCTTTAAATATTTTACACTAAACAGAGAGAGGCTAAAACATACTGATTTAGAGAGAAACAGAAAGAGGATTTTTACTGCAAAGGAAGGAAGTCAACGTTACGAGCTTACTGGCTTTGGATCTTACCCGTTTCTATGTATATGGAAATTAACCAACATCTCTTGAAAGATTTTTTCTAATAAGAAAAACTTCGTCTTTACATAAACTAAATACAAGAGTCCATATTGTATCATAGATATTTAACCGAAATTGAAACAGAAGTTATTGTATGGGGCTGACATTGAACAGATTAATCCAAAAAGTACAGAAGAATATAAAATTTGTTTGGATAAACCGACAAAGTTCAACTCTTAAATCAAGAGACGATTCAAGATCGTTTGACATTATAAGACACAAGGTTATAAATACTTCTACATTGTACCCATATATTATAACTTTTAAGCAAATCCATGCAGCTGCTCATTTCCTAGGATCGTTATCTTGAAAAAAAATAACTTAAATTCAAAGTTTCGGCCTTTGGGTTTCGCTAATCTTTCGGTGTACATCGTTCGTCATAAAGGTTATGAAAAGTTGAAAGTCTGGTCGAAGGTTTGACAGCCTAGGTTTTTTAACCTTAGTCTCTTGAAATCGGGATAGTCAAAAAGTATGCCGATAGGATTCAAACTTCATATATTTATTTAGTTTGGCACGAAGTTGGTAACATCCGGAACGAAACAACGGAGATTACATAAAATGTGTATAAAAATTATAAGTGTGACGAGCTGAGTCAATTTAACCATGTCGATCGGTCTGCTCGTTGTTTATAAACGGCTTTTCCCCTCAGTTTTTGAAAGATCGTTCTTAAATTCGGCAACTGTTCTTTTCTCTCCAAGAAGATACTCATTGCTTGGAACCACCGATATCGGACCACTATACCATACAGCTGTCATACAAACTGAATGATGTGGATCAAATGTTTGTATGGAAAACTTCTTCATTTGACGAGATATCTTCAAGAAAATTGGCATGGATTATTGCTAAAGGTAAAGCTACTATCTTTGAATATACGGTACATATCCGATTACTATAGCGTATAGCTGCCATACAAGCTGAACAATCGGAATTAAGTGCTTGTATGGAAAGCTTTTTTATTGAACGAGATTTCTTCATGAAATTTGGCGTCGACATATTACCTAAGAAAATAATCTCAATTTTACATAACCGAAATTATTCAAACCGGACCACTGTAACATATGGCTGCCATTTGACAAACTGAACAATCGGAATCAAGTGTTTGTATGGAAACTTTATTTGCGAAGGGTATTATAACTTCAATGCAACAAAACTTAACTTTTATCGGTTTTCAATATTTTCGAAAAAAAAATTCAAAACAAGTTCTAGTGTTTGAAAATTTTCAGATCTTTAAAAATCGCCATTAAATTTTTGCCAGAAGGAGACTCCTTTAATAGAAGTTTTAAAATAAAATTGATTTTATAAATATTATGCTTCTTACACTTCACTATGGCAACAACAAAATATTTCTATGTATACATATATGTATTTATAGAAATATTTTGTTGATAACAACAACAATCATAGTCGAGCACAAACGCCGCCGGTGCTGCTATTTGCTCAATGTGTTAAAGCAAATATTTACTTTCACTCGAAATGGAGCACTTACATAGCATAGCATAGCAAGCCAGCACATAGAAGTCACAAGCACAGTGTTGCAATCGCATGAAGCTTCACTTGCGCCATGAAATTTTACACATATGTTTATTGTTGTCATTGTAGAAATTTATATATTTGTGTTTACCAACTAACAGAGACATAAATGTATTTAATTTTATGCATTATTTGCTGAATATAAAGTAATATTTATTTAGTTGATATCTTTCTGCTTACACAGTAAACTTCAAACTATAAATTTACACTCGAGTCTATCTCTCTCTCTCTCTCTGTTCTACGAGTATATGAATACTACGACTGTACGCTAACTTGTGGCGCAAATAAATATTTACCTAACTGTCAACGTTATCAGTGAAGCACTCGATATCCAACACTTCAAATGTGACAATTCAACTGTCAAGCAAATAAATACGGGCGCAAGCCTAATGACACAAGCCAATTGGAACATATATCTGTTTGCATATATGAGTGTGTGTGTGCCGGCATATAATCTACGATAACATCGTCCAACACCAGAGACATCAGCAATCATGACAAGCCACACTTCAGAAGGAGTAGTCACATTTAACGCTTGTCAATTTTGACACGCACCCGACGAGTTGCACGCCACTCTGGTGGTGCATCAAATGCAATTGCCAGCTCTTGTGAGCGCTGCAAGTGCTTGTTCTTGTCTCAAACTCTGAAAGTCAATTATAGCTGACGGCTTGGCACTCGGTGGAAATATCGTTTACACTTTCGGACTATTATAAAATTATGGATTCCATCGTTAAATACTTTGATTTACTTTGAATTGGCTTAAAGTAAAATCATCTCAAACTCTGAAATGTGAGTTTGGTTGAGTCTCAGAAGTTGGACCTTGAAAATGGCATACATACAAATAATTGTACTACTTATAGTATATACCTATAAGTGCAGTCTAATGATTCAAAAATTATCAAAGTTTGACTCCAACAAATCTGGCCCTTCATTAACTTCAATCTTGAAAATAAGCTTTTTTGCTGCTTCCACCTTTGCTTTTCACCCAATATCTGATTTGACTGAAACATCTTTCTCTCATTAGCTACTTTCTCTAAAGCCAATTACTTCATCAGCGGCTTTCTCTGTCTCCTAAGCTTGCCACTAGTACGGTGTAAATACCGGTATGTTGACATATTAATTACCAAAAAACTCTCGGACTGTTAGTGTCACTTTAGAATGTTTAGCTAAGCAGTTAGTGTGCTGAAGCAATGACAAGTGAAATTTCTTTTTCTGTCAGTGGTCACTCAGGCGCATAACTGGTTAGCGTCTTCAAAGTCAGAAGCGCCGACAATTAAGCTACTTAATCACCAGTTAAATACGAGAATTTTGTTGTAAACCAGGCATTTAGTAAATCCATAAGTGGTGTTAGCAAAGAAATATATTTTTCCTGAAAAAACCTAACCTAAATGTTGTCAAATACTACTATTTATAAATACCTTTACAATTTTACAAATTTCATAAAGTAATATAGTTATTTTAAGGAGCTTACTGGGCATTTATGAATTCGGAAATTTTGTTTATTATTTATATGATTCAGATTTGCTATTTAAGGCTTAACATTTAGACTTTTCAGACAAGATTTCTTATCATATGTATTTATGGCATGAAAACTAATGAGTGTTTAGAAATGTCGGTTAACTTTATTGAATTATGATACATAGTTGACTGACGTAGAATATTTGATCAATAAGTCTTTTCGAATTCATTGATTATTGTGTGATTATCAAGGAGATACATAACCTCTTGAAATATGCCTCCCTATCAAGAATTGTAAATAAAACCAACTAGTAGACGATCTGTTTTCTGCTTAACTTTCGATCAGAACCTAGCAGTATTTTACTAGTTCAAAACCCTTTCAATATTCACAGGAAGTGCTTCCTGATTTTACTTTGTTTTTAGTAAATATTCAAGTTATAAACTGGTACATTCTTTCAGATAGTTTGATATTTAGCTGCAAGGAGTAGTTCTTACATAGAAAAAAGTATCGACATTAACGAACACAATTCCTTAGATCGAGATATTTACAGAAGGAAACAAGTGAGCCTATAGTTCTCAACCTTTAAAGAAGCCAATATAGTCGATATATACAGAACGCACTCGCTTTTATATAGATACATTAGACCAAATGCTATCATCCCTGCAGTATTTAGAGACTATTTTATGCTGTTTTAAATAAAGTCGTTGTAGAGAAAAACCTTCAGAGTACAGAGTAACAGAGAGTATTTCTTTTTTCCATACCTATCGAGGGGGATTTTCGTAGATTAAGTGGTCTATTGCGCTATAGCTTCTCACAAAACCACCTCAAAAACCTATTGCTTACGTTAGTGACTGGGGTGCCGCTCTTTCGTATTTACTGTCCGACGAAATTTGTCAAAAGTTATGCCAGTAGTATAAACGTAGAAATCCGTGGTTCTCTTTTATTCACATTTGATATCTATACTCGTAGATTTGAATAGATAGTTTTACACACATAACTTTACAGCCATAATTTCTCATAATGTAAAAGATCAAAACTAAAATCCAACTATGAAAAATAGTCTAACTAATAATAGTTTCCGACTACAAAATATCGGTACTGGCAACCCTGTGTTGTAAGCGAGCAATCAGCTGACTAGTTTCTTCGAGAAAAATTCAATAGCTACGTACACAGAAGCCGACAGTGGAACAGTAGAAGCTGTGATGAAGTGTTAATTTACATTGTGTTCTCATAAGATAGGCCGTATCAGCTAATTCTGTCTACGGTTCCGCGTCGGTCACTAACTGATGCGTAAATCGTTGATCTGTGGAAGATCAAGATCCGAAGTACAGTCGCGGCGGAAGAAAATCAGTCCTACTACTTTACGGACAAATTAGGTTTACGATTTTGCGTTTAGCACTAACTGATACGTAAATCGTTGACCCATGAAAGAATACCATCATCGTGTTGGCATCAAAGATATAGCAGAGCATCTGAACATTTCTTCCGGATGAACTGAACACATTTTGGTTGATGTTTTGGGTATGATGCTAGACTCACACCAAAAACCTTGAATCTTTTGCTAAAACTTCTAAAAAACATGCTCGATAGGGTCCTTCTAGATCATCAAACGCAGCTTTATTGGCGACTAAAAGTGGATTTATGAATATAACGTCGAAACTGTTCAACACTGTAGCGAACTAGCGAATAGCGTTTTAAAAATGAGCCGAAACTGGAATAAACCAAATTCGCTGAAACCATTGATGGTCATCCCAGCCGAGGTTTATAAGAAGTGTATGGAAAATTGGATCTAACTATATTACAATCACTCTAACCATTTCAAATACTATCCAGAACAAATACAAAGCAATCACACATTCTAATCAAGTCCTACTTTAATGGATTTCACACTCTGCATGAATATCAAATCTACATTGTTTTCTTCGTTGTTTTGTAATAAGCCCCGTAATGCCTGCTTGTTCACTGTATCTTTTTACGATCGCGCAAAATAAACTCAGAAAGCGATACTAAAAACTCAAATGTATTCTTTGAAATACTTAAATGGCGAAATAAAATTTTACAATAGATACTAACAGCAAGCGGTGTTGTAAAGTGACAGTGATGGCAAAAAGTGTAATGCAAAAATTGTGGATATTAAAAACGACTTGTTGTACTCTTTAAGACAAGGAAATAAAGTGTCTTTGGCTTACAATCTCGACATGAATGCGAAAATATTACGAAACCGAGAGTTTTATGCGCGATCTTTTATGGCATTTTCACATAACTTTTATTGCTGATAATTGCCGCACTACAAGCGCTTTTGTGGGTAGCCACTTACCGGGTTTATGGCGGCGGCACTAAAGTTGTACTTGTTATATATTTTATTATATTTTAATTTTTGGTAAATTTTTTATGAAATGAGGAACGTGCATTTTTAATTCGTTTGCTGAAATTCATGTGAAACTAAAAGATGTAATAAATGCGCGCAACAGTTTCACAGCCGCTGGAGTGTGTCTTGGCAAAGAGACACGAAATCTCTGGGGAGACTGACAGCGAACTAATGACTGCTTACAAAATCAGCTGAAAACTAAAAATACGCCGCCAGCAGAGATGAGAAATACTAAAATAGGCAGAGAATATACATACTTTAATACCCTTTACCTTCCTTTTCTTAATTTTGAATGGTAAACGGTAAAATTAAGTTGCAGCTATATGCTATAGTCTTCCGAGCTGAACAATATGTTCGGAGGCTGAGATAATAATCTATGATATATTTTGTGAAGATACCTTGTCAAAAAAAAAGTTTTTCATACAAGGGCTTCAGTTGGATTGGTCAGTTTGTATGACAGCTATAAGCTATAGTTGTTTGATCTAAACAATTTCTTCGGAAATTGTAGCAATGCTTTGGATATTAACTCATGACAAGTTTCAAGAAGATACCTTATCGTACGAAAAAGTTTTCTATACAAGGACTTCAGTTGGATTGGTCAGTTTGTACGACAGCTATAAGCTATAGTTGTTCGAACTAAACAATTTCTTCGCAAATTGTAGCAAAGATTTGGATATTAACTCATGACAAGTTTCGTGAAGATACCTTGTCATATAAACAAGTATTCTATGCAAAAACTTGAGTTGGATTGGTCAGTTAAATCGACTCAGTTCAACGCGCTGATCATTTATATATACTATAATGTACTTCATAGGTTCTCCGACGTTTCCTATTCGGTGTTACAAACATCGTGACAAACTTAAAGTACCCTGTTGAAGGTATAAAAAACACCACATTGCCAACGCGATTGCAAGTTGCGCTTAAAGATCGCGCCATCACATGACATTAAAGTACTCATAGTTCATAGCACGTTTGCTATTGGCCACCGTACGGGCAGCGACTGTCTTGATTTATAAATAAATTTCTAAGTATGTCTGTAAGTATGAAACCTCATCCGAGTGGCAACATCTCACAGCGGCGACTCAATCGATTCGCATGCAACACAATGCTATCGATTGGCATGAAGTTGCAGAAGTAAAAGAAGCAGACGAAGTCGTGGAAGAAGACATTTGAGATTTCCATTGTGTTGCAATGAAGAATGCGTCAATGTATAAATGACAAAAACAACAAAGCGTATATTATAAGATATGCAACAAAACCGGTATTGTGCGCATACAATAAAGCTCCGTACATGCAACTAATAAATAGGAATAGAGTCCCAGTGGTATTGAGACTAAGCTAGAATTTTGTAAAAATGAAGGCGAGGAATTGGTAGAGGCATGCGGTGCAAATCGGTGAAGGCTGGCGAAAGTATTTCAAGCAAATGTCATGAAAAATACTTTAAAAAAATATTTCATGCTAGTTGTTAAGAGATTTGTTCTGTCGTTCAGAATAGTTGCACGAAGGGATAGTGACTGGCTCACGCTAACGGGGTTATTTCTCCAGTCAGTAAAACCATTTGACAAACTGGGGTTTGCAACCAGATTACGTTAGTTTAAGAGATCGATCCTAACAGGGATCTCAGTTGGACAGAGTAGAACGCCTGTTCGTTGTGGCACCTAAAACTCCTCTATAATACATCATAAGATCCAAGCAAATCGAAAAAGCGCTTTGAGTATATCACAAATTTGTAGAGACCGCCAGTTTCGGTTATTACTCCTGGTTCGCTGAGAGCAAGAAGGTAACTGCCGAGATGTGTCAACCTCAGTCTTCCAGTAAGAACCTCTATGATTGTGTCTAGATGAAGTTTGTTAAGAGCTAGTAATTGAGTAAATCCCCTACGTTCTACTCTAGGCCAGAACTATTTTTTAGGAGCTGTTCACTAAACAAACGCACGCGAGGTCCATTGGTCGAGGGCTACAACGCAAGATGCCAATGTAGATCCAGCTCGGTACCCCATTTCGATGTGAAGTGGGCAACCGTGTCTACTCTGTCCAGCTCATCGGTTTTGCAGCTAACGTGTCTGATGGTGAAATAACTTGATACTGTTTTCAGCGAGGAAAGACCTTGACGAACTGTAAGCGGAACTGACGGATGGAACGACTTGGCGCATTTTGCGTCGATATCTTAAACGTACAAAATACAGATTGTGCAAGAACTGACGCCGCTCGATTTTTCCAAGTGACAATGCTTCACTCTATGAGCTCTTGAAAACTTCCAAGAATATCCAACGTCAATGGTGACCATTATCGCGCCATGATAACCAACTATTTGATGTCTGAAATTGAAGATCGTGATCTCGGCGACATTTGGTTTCAACAAGACGGCGCCACTTCCCACACATCGCATCAATCAATGGATTTATTGAGAGAACACTTCGATGAGCAGATAATTTCACGTTTTGGGACGATCGATAAGCAAGCAAGATCGTGTGATATCACAATGTTAGAGCTTTTTCTGTGAGAAATATAAAATATAAAGTCTATGCAGACAATCTCACTTCGACTCAGGCCTCGTAGCAAAAAATCACGCGTATCATTCGCCAGTTACCAGTCGAAATGATCGAACGAGTCATCGAAAATTAAACTCAACGGATGAACCATCTGAGACGTAGCTGCGGCCAACATTTCAAAGAGATAATCTTCAAAAAATAAATTCCAAAGAATGATAATAAAAATTTTCAATAAAATTTGGAGTTTCTGTGTTTTTTCTTAAAAAAAGAGGGATCCTCGAAATGGATCAATCAAGAAGTCAGAAGTTATAACTCTTCAAGTCTATCCTTTCAGTATTTATATCTCGCAGCTCGATACCTTAAATATTGACAATAAGGTATAAATCTAGCGAAGCTAAACGCTTTTTGGTACTTCATTGAAGTAAATAAAATTACAAAAAAATCTTAAAAAACTGATCCAAAGTACAATTTTATTATTCCGCATCCAATTAATCATTCGCTTCTCTTTTCTGCCAGATCAAATGCAAATTTTTGATTGAATCTACTTTGA